>NW_006238969.1:1777868-1781686 GCF_000226075.1 Solanum tuberosum | reverse complement strand
GGGGGGGGGGGGGGGGTGGGGGTGGGGGGGGGGGGGAGGGGGTAGGGTGAGAAGAATATGACCTATTCCTGGCTTCTGGGAGTGCTGGGAAATTCTACTTTCATGGGATGTGAGAAAACTTGATGAAATGGAGATAAAGGAGAATTTATGTTGGCTACTCACTTAAGAAACCATGGGAACAAGGTGGTGTTAGGTTTAGGAGGTGCACAAGGATCAATGCATGAGGGGTCTATCTAATGTGAGTTTTTGGGGAGAAAATGGAAGTGCTTTGATGGAGTAGGAGATCCCATGGGTGACAGGTGGCCCACTTTAATACTACAAGGTTTCACGAGAAGAGGTAAGGATGTAAGACGGTGTCTAGGATCATGGAGTAGTTCACGAAGTTTATTGATAAGCATCTACCCTATTGACCTTTCTTTAACATGAGCTAAATTCACTTGGACCAAGGCAGAAAAGTAAACATTGAGATCAAGACTTGGTAGATTTTTGGTGTCCACCAACTAGGAGATGGATCTCGATGTGTTACAAACTATGTTGCTTGGACTCTTCAAAAATATTGATGGGTGTGTGTCAAATTCTCCAAAAGTAGTGCATCTTTTAAAGAATCTGACACAAGTGCAACAACATTTTTGGAGAGTCCGAGCAACACTGGTTACAAATTCCCTTATGGGTTGTGACCTTGGGCCATTCATTGATCATGCTAGATGAAAGGCGAGAAGAGACATGAGAGCCCTTTACAAGTTCGAGAATATGTGGCTGAAAGCAACTGACTTCAAAGATGAGTGGCAGAACAGTGGAATAGCTAAAAAGTGACGGGCAACTTGTCATTTAACTCGCAAAGAAGTTGAAGATGACTTAATGAGATATACAAGTGCAAAATAGAAAGATTTTTAAGAGGGTACAGATGAAAGTGTAACACCTCGGAACTTGGAACTAAGGGAGAAAATAATTTTGGGCTGAGGTCTGTGTCTACGGGACTTAGATAGAGATCGCAGGAAGTGGGGAAATAATTTTCTAAAATCAAGTCTCAAAAACCTTTTTACGGTTCACCAGGACAGTCCGTCAACCTATGTACGAGTAGGTCTCGTAGGTCACTACTAGACTTAGTGAAATTTTAAGGGGTAAAGTTGGTTTCTACGGTTGGCATGTACGGACTGTAGGAAGACCTACGAGTCGTACATGGGTTCCGTCAAAAGTTGGTCCAAATAATAATTTCTGAATCTTTCTACGATTGACCAGTACGGTCCGTAGAAAGACATACAGATCCAAACTGTAGGTCAAATCTGGCTATTTTAAAGGGCTTTTGGGTCTTTTCCTAATTATTTTAACCCAATACTATGTCGTTTTGCCATCTACCCTTGGCCCTATATAAACGTTTTGAACCCCCAAATTACCCATTCACAACTCATTCTCCTAAATTCCCAAAACTTGACCAAATTCATCCTCCCAAATTCTCTCAAGTCTAAGGAAGAAGAAAAAGAGCTAGGGTTCCATTTAAGTCTCCAAATTCTCCATTTTTCTTGGGCTTAAAGGATCAAGGTATGTGTGTACTCACCCATGGAGTCCTGGGGTCCAAAGATTTCAATTTTCAATTGATCAAATTAGGGTTTCAATTCAATGAATGTGGGTTTCATCTAATTATGATTGATTATGGTTAATTAAGTCTTCTAATGCATGAATTGATGTTAATACATGATATTTAGTTGAAATTTGCATTGACCCATGCCTAAATTATGTTTTCCAACTATGATCCTTTCCAACAATGATCCTTGATGAACCTATGAATCCATGAATTATGAAATGATGAAGATATGCATGTTTTTATGAAATGATTATAAATGATTTGGGGATGCTTTGAAAGAAAAGTATCAATGCTATTGTGAAAGGATTTCTCACTTACTATGATGATCATGATTATGAAAGGTATTTCTCACAAATGAATTCACATTGGTGAAAGGTTTTCTCATCCATGTCGAATTATGTTTAAGGATCTATTCTATGTTTTGATCTTGAAATCTGTGGATTGGTATTGATCATTGTCTTTCCCTATGTTAAATTGATATTTGACTTTTATCAATTTCGTTAGAATTTAGACTTGGAACCGAGAGGGCTTTGAGGTGGAGATTCAAATAGGGTCTCTAGTAGTAACCTCTAGTCCCAAACTACGTGCTCCCGTAGGATTGTCTTAAATGACCTAGCTAGTGGATCCACTTTAGTAAATGATGATATGTACAGATTCTACCTTAGCAAGTAGTTTCCCCTTCTTTCGATATGAGGGATATACCGAATTCTATGATATAGCTCTTATGGTCTTATTGTCGGTTAAAGTTAATATCCCACAAAATGATTATGTTTTCTATGAAGCTTTTCTTATGTCCTTTATGTTAATGTACATGACCGTGTTTTCATGATTTCCATGGTATTTCTTCTTTAAAGCTTTTAAATGTTTCATTATGATCATGCCTACACGTTTTAAGTCATTTATGCTATCATGCCTATGTTTATGCATATTGCCTCATACTTGGTACATTCCATGTACTAATGCATACTTGTGCCTACATTATCCAATGAATGTAGGGTCCGACGCTCCTACCTCTCATACTCGTAGCTAGTCGGTTCTATAGACTTTGAAGATTGGTGAGTCCTCAGGTTCCGAGGACCGAGACTCCTTTTATTGCTTTATGTCATTTCCATTTAAAAACTTTGTATGTGATGTATGGGTTACGTCCCAATCACGTTCCTTACGATAAATTAGATGGCTTTGAGACTTATGTTAGACTTTCGTTTTTGTCCAACTCTTTTGAATGAAATGTTATCTTTTGAACTCTTTACTTTTATTTTCTTGTATGATGTATGCTAAGTGGCTTGTGTAGGGCCTCTCGAGGTCCCATACGCCATGTTACACCTAGGGTATACTTTGGGTCGTGACATAAAGTGAGGAAGATAATTAATGAATGGAAAGAAGAAGAGAGGGCGAAAGAGGTGAAAGATTTAGAGGAAAGGGAAGAAAAGAGGAAGGAGGAGTTGAAGAGTTAGCTAGCCAAAGAGACTAGTTAAGACAAAATCATGGGTTTGTGCTTGGTGAAGAGGGATTGACACAAAATTCTTTCACATGGTAGTCATAGCAAATAGCAGGAGAAATACTATTGAGTGAGTCAATAACAGTGAGGTAGTCTTTGAGAGGGAGGAAGAGGTAAAAGAAGTCATAGTGAGCTTTTATGAGCATTTATTTAAAGAGGAGATGGGTTGGAGGTCAAATGAGGAGACAATTTGATCATATAAGGAAAGATAAGTGGGAGTCATTCGAGAGGGTGATTGGAGAAGAGGAAGTGAGAGAGCATGTGGAGTAGAGCTGTCAATATAGACAAGCCCAGCGCAGCCCCACCTAGAACAGCTCACATGGGCTTTGAAATTTGAAAAGTTGGGTTGGGTTGGCCCACCACTTTGATGGCCCTTAAAATGGCTAGCCAATCTCAAGCTCATGTCAGTTATCAGTATTGGGAAGGCTTCAAAGGAATTTATATGGGACTCGATAGATAGCGCTAGGAACTTTTACTTAGTTTGTAGGAAGATTGTCACGAGCCCAACAAGTCAAGCGGTCTTGGGATGAAATATCTTCAGGTTCTTACCAAAACCTTTAGGAAATATCTATGCAGATATAAGATGAGGACAAAAAACATCACTTCCTTTCAAGTGCGGCATGTAAGGGATATTTTCAAGGGCAGGAAATAGTCTAATGATGATTACTTTTAGGGTTGAGGAAGGGAGCACGACCACTTCTTTAAATTTGGGGGGGGGGGGGGTGGGTGGGGTTAGGA
>NW_006238969.1:1767200-1777697 GCF_000226075.1 Solanum tuberosum | reverse complement strand
AATTTGGGGGGGGGGGGGATAGGTGGTGTTAGGATGATGCACTAACATTCACATTTTCTAACAGCAATAGAATTCTCTACCAGAATGAGATGATACATAGTCCAACAAGTTCAAAGGTTGCAAGAAGGAAGATCCAGCAAACTTGAGGTTCAGAAGGAACCTCTAATAAGATTTGAAGGTAGGCGAAACTCCAAAGTAACGTCCAGCTACTCTATGACGAAGTTCCTTACATGATGGTCAAGATTCTTAGACGTTAGGGGGTACCGCTTCATGGTTTAAGTAGTTAAGCCACATGAAGCTACATTGTAGGGCTTCTTGGGACTGAGGTCATACAGCATAAAGGAAGAAAACACTTATGTCCAAGAAGGTGATGACACGATGAAGTGATTGTTTTGTTACTTTTTTATAAGGTGACTATTCAGAAAAAAAAACACGAAAGGGTGGGACCTATTACGAAAAAAGAGAAAACAATTGCTTCTTATATATGACTAAGGTTCTCACTGTGACTTCTTCTTCATTTCTTTTTTGTCTTGGTTGTTGTTGCGGCTTCTTTTATTATTCTCCTCTCTGTTTCATTGCTTCTGCAGCTTCAACTTTATTTTCTGTCTTTTTTTTAATTTTAGTTTGTTAATTACTTTTATTTGTTTTTTTCCTTTTTCCACATAAGCCAAATGGACATATCTATTATTTCAGTTTCAAAATACTTTCCTGATCTTCTTTAATAATAAAAAAACAATTTAGCTTATAAATCGACTAATATTGCTGCGTTTTTCCTTCTTTCTCAGTTTTCAAAAAGTTAGCATACCGAAAGAGAAGCCCAAAATAGTTTCAACTTATTCTGCTAATCTTTTTTTTAATTATAAAAATAAGCTGATAAATCTTTTGTGCAATGTTGATTTTGATATTCTTTTATTTAACTTCAATGAAGTGAGCATTACACTTGTCTCTTGAAACAATAGTGTCCCTAGTCACTTTTTCCCGCTGCTCGTAAAAAACATTGATGAGCTCCTTCATTTGGTTGGTGGTAGCACGGGGAGTGATTTTTATTTTATTTTGTTATTTTGAGCAACAAACATATCCATTATAAACAAAGAACTACACCAAAGGTGTAATTATTACTAGTAGTCATCATATGAGCAAAATCTACCACCTTTTTTTCTTTTTTTGAGAAGGTAACATTTGTGTATAGTCATTGAACTAGTGCATGGTTGCACTAAAACCATATTTACAGCTTGTCAAAAAAGTAAGAGAACTGAATCTGAATCCTAAAAGGAACCTAGGATATCTATAATGAATTCAGTGTCCTCTAAAGACATTTTCTTGCACCAAAAGCAAAAAAGCCTGATACAATTTAGTTTGATCTTTTGAAGATCACAACTCTTGCTCTCAAAACATCTAGCATTTTTTTCTTTCCAAACAATCCACCAAATACAGGCTCGGACAATCCTCCATCTATCTCTATCTGCAGCTCCCACCCCTACTTCTCCCCAGCTGTACAAAAGATGTGTGATTATGCTACTCATAACCCAAGCAAAACCCCTGAGCCTAATGAAAATCCTCCACAGCTGGGATGTTATCTTGTACTAAAGACAGATGATTGACTATTGACTGTGTCAACCTCTTCCCCACATAAATAGCATCTAGAACACATGGAGAACTTCCTTTTCTTATGATTTTCATGTGTTAAAATTGCTTCTCTTGCCAGAAGCCAAGGGAAACATGACACCTTGAAAGGGATTTTAGGGTTCCAAGTTTACTTCCAAGGCCAAAGAGGTTGTTGTCCACCTTGATTTAGCAACTTATATGCAAAGTTTACCTTGAATGTTCCTTTGTTATTTCTGCTCCACCATAATCTATCATGTTCATCCCTTGTTCCTGTAAAAACTTTCAACCTTCCAAAAAAATCAATCACAGTCTCAATTTCCCAACCATTGAAAATCCTTCTAAGTTCTAAATTGGAATTCATGCATGTTGTGTCCAAACCTTAGCTACACTCACTTGTTTATTCACTACCAAGTCATGCATCTCTGGAAAGATACTTTTCAAACCAGTAGTGCCCAACCATTTATCCTCCCAAAATGAAGTCTTAAAAGCACAAGATTCCGATAGACTGCCACAGGCTTACCCCATATGGTGTAAGAACCTCCTTTGTCATCCACTTGTTCTCCTCTCCATATTTTGCTTGAAATACTTTAGCCCAGTATGGTTGAGGCTCTTGAGAATACCTCCATAACCACTTTAGTCTAAGGGCTTTGCTCTGCTTTTTCAAATTCCTTACTCCTAGATCCCATGTTTCTTCCACAGAGAACCTTGTTCCACTTGACTAAATGTTGGATAGTGGAATCATTTTCCTCTGTCCCTTTCCATAAGAAATCCCTCTTAATTTTATCCAGTCTTTGTATCACTCCATCAAGATGGGGAAGATGGACATCATGTAAGTAGGCAAGGCATCCAAAACTGAATGAATGAGAGTGACCTTACCTCCCAAGGAGATATATTGAGATTTCTATCTTGTAAGCTTCTTCTCACACTTCTCAATCACTGGTTCAGATGTTCAAAGCCTTTGATTTGGCACCTAAGGGCAGATAAATGGTAGGCAAAAAACCTACTTCCCCTCCCAAAATCCAAGATAGATCCTCCATATTAGAGACATTATTAATAGGATATAACTGACTCTTTCTCCAGTTTATATGCAAACCTAAGACTCCTTCAAACAGCACCAAGATTGATCTTAAAACCAATAGTTGTCCCTCATTTAGCATCACAAAATATTAAGGTGTCATCTGTACACGGTAAATGAGTGACTTCCATGTTGCCATTTGATATTGAGGCTTGAGTTGTGGCTACCTCAAACCCTTGAGGCATTCGTTCTCTCTGGCCACCTTTATCATGTCATTTAGGCCCTCCATAACAATGATAAAAAGGAGAGGAGATAGGGGATCTCCCAGCCTCAGACCCTTGAGCAGGGAAAAATACCTTCAAGTGCAGCATTTATGATGACTAGAATCTAACAATGGAGATGCAATACTTGATCCACTAAATCCACCTCCTTTGGAAACCCATACATGCAAGCATCTTCAACAAAAACTTCTAATTCACATGGTCATATGAATTTTCTATGTCCAGTTTGCACAAAATTCTTAAATCTACTACTTCATCTGAAAGTAGAATGGCATCCATTATTTGTCGATTTTTAATGAATGCCATCTGTTGAGCATCTACTAGCTTTTCAACCACTTACTTCAATCTTTCCATCAGCACTTTGGATAATAGCTAATATACACTTCCTATGAGGCTGATGGGCATAAAATCTCTCAGTTCCTTGGCACCATTCTTCTTTGGGTTCAGAGCAATGTAGGTGGTATTAAAGCTCTTCTCAAATATATTGTGAGAATGGAAATTCTTAAAGGTATCCATGATATCCTTCTTCGCTACATACCAACAATTGATAAAAAGACCCCATTGTGTAGCTATCTGGACCAGGAGCTTTGTCCATGGCACACATCTTCAGACATGCTTGTACTTCTTGCTCCTCAAACTCCCTTTGTAACAGTTCATTTTCAGTTTCGTGACCATTGGACAGTTGATTAGGTTGTTGGAAGGTCTTCTATATGAGGTTTCTGAATAAAGCTTCAGATAAAAACCAGTGATCTCCCCTTTAATTCTCAATGGATCCTTCATTGCTTCATCTTGAATTTTCAGTTGATCAATGTTATTGCATCTTTTGTGTGCATTGGCCACTTTGTGAAAATACTTCATATTTTTGTCCCCCTCTTTCAGCCACAAAGCTTTTGATCTTTGCCTTCATGCTATCTCTTCTAAGATGTTGTTCATAGTCCATAATCAAAGATGCCTTCATTGCTGATTCTTCTTCTATTAGGACTCTATTCTCCATTACCGCATCCAGCATAGCTAATTGACTTAGGATTTGGACCCTTTGTAACCCTAGGTTGCCCAGTTGGTTCTACTCCACTCCTTCAATTTGCCTTTTAAGGTCTTGAGCTTACACCCAAGGATATAATCAGGCTTACCAATGAATACAAAAGACTCCCACCATTCTCTAATTTTTTCCACAAAGCCCTTTGTGTTGAGCCACCAATTATCAAACTTGAAATAGGATTTGTTGTGCCCCCAAATTCCACATTGTAGAGCAATGGGACTGTGATTAGAGCACAATCTTCGTAGCACCACTAGTTGAATTCTGTTGAAGCTATCATTCCCACTCCTGGAAATTAAGATCCTATCAATTCTAGAAGCAACATTGTTATTGTCCCCTTTAAATAATCAAAACCTACCACCTAAACCTCATAAATAATCAAAAACACAAGGAATGTCCTCTGCCTCTTGAGGATACTACTCATGAATAAAACAAAAGTAGAAAAGCACTACACAATTCATTTTCAACCTCTAAAGGGAAACTCTTTTTCTTTAAAACACCACAAGTTTCTCTCCTTCCAAATTGTCCCCCAGATGCAAGCTGGGACAATCTTCCATTTCTCATGGGATTACCATCTCCATTACAGCAAGCGAAAACTTCCAATGTCCTTTGGCATAATCCACCTGATTCCCTCTAAGTGATGAAAACCTGCCAAAGTTGTTCTGTCACTTTATAGTGTAAGAAGAGATGATTTTATTGTCACTGCTTCAGCTTCACAAAAAAAAACATCTAGAGCATAGCTTAGAGAACCCTTTTCATTAGATTATCTTGAGTTAAGACAGCTTGTTCTGCCACTAACCATGTAAGGCATGCTACCTTGTATGAAATCTTGACTTTCCATATCATCTTCCAAGGCCAAAACCCTGATTGAGAATTTGTGTTGTGGAAGCACTTATATGCAGATTGACAGAGAAACTTCCTTGCTTGTCTTTCAACCAGAATAGACTGTCATCATTAGTGGAGAAGTCTTTAAACTGTTTCCAAGTGTTGTAGAAATCTGTCAACCTCTCCACCTCCCAGTCATTGAGAAGTCTAAGTTATCCCTTAACTCCAGAATTGTAGCCTTTTTCTGTTGGTTCAGGTAGTAGATATCAGGAAACAGACATTTCATAGTGTGTTGGCTAACACATGAATCATCCCCAGTGTTCAGGGAAGCGTGAAGCGGAAAAAAGCAATAAGGCCCCGCTTCACACTTTAAGCGATGAAGCGCTCGCTTTAAGCGATGAAGCGCTCGCATACTCATTCTAGTCTGTGAAGCGTAGAAGGCTCGCATCACTTCGCTGCGCTCGCTTTCCTGAACACTGATCATCCCAAAATGGGATCTGCCCTCCATTACCTACTTTGATCTTAGAACTAATTAAGAGTTTGGGCCACCCGTTCCTGATGGATCTCTACAAGTCAACACCATATGGATTTTTCACTTCCTTGGTAATTGTTATGGTCCCCTGATATGGATCTAGTTATGGGGCGTTGTAGTGTGAAATCGAATGTTTTCTTCCTACGACCTATGATGCTGGTTCGTTAAGAGAGAACCTGCAATCTCTTGAGTTTGAAGTACTCAAAGACTTAGTAATTTTCTGCATAACATTTCACTGAATTCAAATACATTAAATACAACACTGAAACAAAGAAAGTAACTGCCTACTGCCTACTACAACTGAATGAGAAAGTGGAGGAGTAACCTCCTTACTGCAATAACTGCTACACAGAAAATAAAAACATAAATACTTAAAAGCTGTAGTAAAATAACTTATAAGCTAAAGTAATCTACTTTCTAATTTCCTTAAATCTCCCATGTGTAAACCGTTGGTAGACTAAAGGGGTGCTAACAGTAATCAAGTGCTCTTCCATCCCATACCTTGTCAAGATAGTTTCTTTCTACGATGAATGTCCATCTGTTGCAAATCTCCAAAGCCATTTCAGTGGGAGGCTATGATTTTGTCCTCGGGTTCTTTATTCCTATTCCACCTTCCTTCTTGTGGTTATACCTGTATCCCATTTTACCAAGTATATCTTCTTGGTCTCACAATTGCCAGAGAAAATCCCTTCTAATTGCATCCAGTTTCTTGATAACATTCACTGGCATAGGGAATAAGGACATCATATAGAAGTTGGCATGGCATCTAATACACTGTTAATTAAAGTCAATCTACTCTTCCAATTAACAAGTTTCTTTTCACATTTCTCCAGTACAACATTCCAAAACTTTGATTTACTCTTAGCACCAAGGGCATACCAAGATAAGTAGTAGGCAGTTCTCCTATTCCGCCACCCTATATGTTGGCCAAAATATTGATTCTTGGCACCTCATTTACTGGATAAACAAAACTCTTCCCCCAATTGATGTGAAGTCCCACAATAGCTTCAAACAGAATAAAATATCTCTCAATTATTTCAATTGATCACTCTCTGCATCACAAAACACTAGTGTATCATCTGTATATGGAAGGTGAGAAATTGATAGCCCTTGATTGTCTCCAGGATTAACCTTGAATCACCTGAGCATATCATTATACTTGGATGTTCTCAACTTATCACTGAGTCCCTTCATGGACAGAATGAAGAGAAAAGGGTATAGGGGGCTCCCTTGTCTCAATCCTCTCTTAGAAGAGAAGAAACCAGAGGGTGAGCCATCCAATTTATCGTAATCGATTAGTTAACATGGGACTCACCCCATCTTTACATAAGCAATTTCTTGAACGGAAAAAATAGATGCTTTCATGGACTACTTTGACTTTAGGGATTTGCTTCATCATTAGCTAAAGAAGGGAGACAAGAAGGAACCATTATCAGGACAGAGAACTTTATTGTACCAGAACAAAACTTTATCCATTAGTCTGCTATCAAACCGCAGCCTCTCCCATGTCCTCCATAGGAATCCTCAATTTAAGTTATCATAAGCCTTTTCTATATCTAACTTGCATAGAATTTCAGGGACATTGGAAATCTTCCTCACATCCACATATTCATTTGCTATTAAAATGGCATCCGTAAGTCGTGTACCTTTCATGAATGTCATTTGTTGGGCATCCACCAACTTAGACACAAGTTTCTTAAGACTTTCAGCAAGGGGAGTGATTTAACAACTAAAAACTTAAGGAAGAAGAGAAATTGCATATACCAATTGGTCTTATGGAAGAGTTTGGTGAAGACATGAACCACTTCTTTTTACATTGTCAAGTAGTATCTCACGCATGGGAAATCATTAAATGGTTTGTTAGTTTGCACTTCAATAGGTGATGCAATGCACCAAGAAGGCGGCACTATTCAACTGAACATTCAGAAGAATGAGGAGAAGACTAAAGAAGTGGGATATTACTCCACTAGCACCCATGTGGATTGTATGGAAGATAAAAATAGGAGTGCCTTTGAAGGATAAAAAAATGATATTTTACATTTTTTGAGGAAAGCCTCTTTGTCCTTGTCTCTTTTAGTGCACCCACAGGCGGAGCTAGGGCAAAGGGGTACGGATGAATGCATAAATAATTTTTCTATGCATTTATAATATATGTTGAATTCCCTTGGCTTTACTTGTATTTATTTCTTTAAATTTTGAACCCCCTTCACCGTTGGGTGCACCGACAAGATTCCAATTTGTATACAAGACTAAGTGTCTTTAGTACAGAATCGTATTTATTCCATTCTCCACTATTTTATACCACTTGTATAAGGAAGTTCTTCTTCCCATTCAATTATATTATTTTAATCTTATGAAAAATGGTTATAAGAATTTCATGTTATAGACCACCATAGAATGCTGGAATGCATATTCCATGTTTATTTGGACACGTAAAAGTTTGTGTTAGATTTGCAGATTGAAATGCAAGAATAACAAATATCTGGAAAGAAAATAGAGACTAGTTTGCAGCTATAAACAGGCAGAAATGGTTCCTACGAGTACGGAAACAAAGCTTAAAAAAAGCTCAGACACTAGCAAAATATATGATAATCCCACATATCATAATCTAAAACTGAAACAAAATACTAGAGAAGCAATCACATTCCAAGTTTAACACCAAGCTCAATCATTTGAAAAATAGTCCTTTCCACAATTAAAAACCTAAGTCCTAAAACCTCTATCTCCAATAAAGACAGCAAATGTACATCCAAACACACTACCCAAACATAACAAATTTTGAATGCTTAATCTAAAAAAGGGAATTGCCATCAGTCATCAAGATACGGAGATAAGATAACCAAAAACAATGAAAATCCACCTCCTTTCTAGGTTTAGGGGGCACACTAATTAATACCTGTAGATTAACATCGTGAATGGATGGGGAACCAATTCCCTCAAAAATTGCAACTTTAAAGTCTTCAAATGTCCATGTTGATGAGATCGTGATCTGAAAATAGTGACAAGACAGACAGAAAATCATACACCAGCAGGTATTTGTGAGAAAAAGTAAATAACAGTACACAAACCTACCTTTTCTGACTTAACTACATCTTTTACACGAATCTTGTCTTCATGATACTGTTAAATAGACAAAAAAACAAAGTTACTGAAAAAAGCAGAACTATCACACTTAAAATTATAGCACAAAAGGAATATATCAAGTTACCAATTCTCAAAAAAGAAATTATAGCACAAACAAATCGCATATATGCAAGACCCAATTCAGATGGCACAGTGCTGAATGCCACATATCGCATAACTATTTCTCAGCAATGTGTCGTGCATCTACCCAATATTAAGTGACGCATCAAACAGCTGAAACACGTAACCACTTCCATTTTTTCATATGGAAGAGGGGTCTGACATCTAAAGAGTCCAGCAACAAATTTTGAAAAAGTAGTCATTTTACCAGTTACTAATAAAATAGTGCTATATCACTTATCTTAAAAGAAGGCAAAAAATAGTGGGGTATGACATATTGAGACCTGTTTTTCCAACTCTTCAGTGACGTCTTCAAACAAATCTTTTGGTGTTGAACCAGAAGTATTTGATGCAACAGCCTGATAAGCCACAAACTCCTTAACCTACATATTCGCACAACCACAGGTCAATCCGCGAGAAAGGTGGAACTAATAAGAAATATAATGAAATGATACAATATTAGAGACTAAATTTTCTTAAAATAAAGAACTTTATTATCATTGTTTAAAGGTGTTGATGAAGACATAATTAAATAAATAAAATTGTGTTCCTTCTAAAAGCTTAAGCTTCTCAATAAGATGATCACACACTTCAACATGGTATCAGAGTAGATGGAGGTCCTGGCTTCGAGTCTCACCGACATGCATTATCAAAAAGATTTTTTGTGTGTTGAAGACATAATTAAATAAATAAAAGTGTGTTCTCTCTCTAAATCTTTAAGCTTTTAAATATCTGTCACACTTCAACAAAAGGTAGAGAAGTGGAATACCATCTGACAATAATCGCGCCAAGATGTTTTTGCAGTAAGCATGCCTGCAGCAATATGCTCCTCTATCATCTTTCGGAATGCATCCCGGTTCTTGCGCTCTGCACGCCTCAGTTGCTCCTTAAAATTAACAAAAATACACTTAGTGAGTTGATCACCCAGAATGAGGCATAGAAAAGGAGGGTACCCTCTTCCAACATCCCCTCCCCCGCCCCCCCACACACACACAAACAAAAAAGAAGTGTCAGAAAGAACCTTTTGCAATTTTCTCTGTTCTTCGTCCTCCTTCTCCAGGTCACGGATGTATTCCTTCAGAGAAGAAAGATATCAGGGTCATCAATTATTAGAAAATGGTGTATTTTTTTCCTTTTAAAAAAGGTCAAGAAGAAGAAGCTACTAGAAAAGAAATGAAAACCTCATCATAAACTTTAGGGCATCAACTAGTTGAACTTTAAAAATAACGTGTACATTTATTTTTCACCTGTATGAATTCTCCTTTTAAGAATTTGATAAAGTTATGCCCTATTTCTCTTTACTAGACTCTGCATTCTATTCCAGTAACTTCCTGAATTTCCTCTTAGAAAAAAAAATTCAGAAGTTGTCCCCTCTTTCTTACTTAGGGGTGGCAAAAATGGGCGGGGCGGGTCGAGTCGATATGGGTGGAATGAGTCAAGTAAAAACAGATAAAATATCCGATCCAACCCATATTTGATATGGATAAAAAGGGGTAAACCCAACAATAATATTGATATCCATATTATCCATTGCTTCTTATTATGTAAGGAAATAAGTACTTCGAGATTACAAGTTCATTTTTTATTCTTTTTCTCCTTTTAGGGTGTGTTTGATATGAAGGAAAATGTTTTCATGTTATCCTAGAAAATATTTTTCTGGAAAATGAGTGGTTTTGAGTGGAGATTGGGAGGTCAAAATGTAGGTCTCGAGGTGGAGTCGGATCAGGGTCGGAAGTCAGATCCCAGGTCTTGACCCATTTAAGGTGGTGGTGAGGTCTAAGGAAAAATTTGAATATTATTTTCTTGATTTAAGGGAAGTTTTGAAAAAAAAATCCTTAGTATATGTATGAAAGTAATTTTCTTAAATTAGAGGAAAAATAAGTTCATTTGAAAAAAAAATTCCAGAACATTTAAGCCAAACAAACATAAGAAAATTGGGGGGGGGGGGGGGGGCCCCCAA
>NW_006238969.1:1721312-1767135 GCF_000226075.1 Solanum tuberosum | reverse complement strand
AAAAAAAAAAAAAAAAAAAGGGGGGGGGGGGGGGGGGGGTCCCCATACCAAACACACCCTTAATAAGTGTACTTTTAAGAGATTCAATACACCCTTTCATACTTTAAGCGGAGTGCAATTGGTCGATACCCATGGGTTGATTCATATTTGACCCACCCACTTTTAAATGATGGGATAACCAACCCATTTTGGGTCGAGCAGATAACCATAAATTTTTACCCATTTTGTCACCCCTATCCTTACTAGACTTTGCACTCCATTCAGGTAACTTGCCTGCATAAAAACTTTACCTGGAAAATCTCTAAGCGGTCAAGTTTTTCAAGGCGTGAACATCTTTCATCATCTTCCAAAAGATCTTGGACTTTGCGCCACTGTGTATCTACCTGTGGCTCCAAAGAAACAAAGGATGAACTTCAGAGAAAGAAAAGGAACAAAAGGTAAAAGTGATAGAAAGCTCAAACCACCAGATCCACTTCCCTTGGGGAAAGGAGGTGAAGAAAGTCTTAAAAGTAACAAATACCTTGATAAAGCCACAAGTCTCCAAAAACTGTTTGTACTCCAATCTATTCCGTCGATACTCTTCTTGAGCCTTTGACCTCTCCTGGAATAACAAACCAAATAACGACAAAAGACATAATTAACAACTGCACACCATAAAAATTACAAATGCTCAAGGAACAAGATGTGTAGGATGTACACGGTACATTCACACAGAAATTAACCAAACCACAAACTGTTCAAAGAAAAAAAAGGGTTGCT
This sequence comes from Solanum tuberosum, assembly GCF_000226075.1. NCBI lineage: Eukaryota > Viridiplantae > Streptophyta > Magnoliopsida > Solanales > Solanaceae > Solanum > Solanum tuberosum. The sequence goes on along the minus strand of NW_006238969.1, from coordinate 1,766,376 downwards.
CTTTCAATTGCTTATCTTTTATTTACATATTTTTTGAGCAAAAATACAGTTGTCAACTTGAACAGATTTTATGAATGATCCTTGTCTAGATCAAAAATCTGAGCAATGCATTTTCAAAAGTGAGAATAGCAAAGGCGCACCTTTTTCTGAAGATCCACCAAGTAGTTCCTGAAGAGATCTTCACGATCAGCCTCTCGTTCAACAGCCTTGAACCGTTCATCATCCTCAAACATTGTAACTGCCTTACTGGTAGCACAATATCACGAGATCATTAAAAGGGGGGAAACGCTGCTTCTGTTACTACAGTTAGTAAGTATTAATAAAAGAGAAGCTTTTGTTAACTACCTCCATCTTGTAGATGAAGTGAGTTCCTTGGACTCCTGAAACAGTTAAAGTCAAACCAGGTTAACACTATAATACATAGTTTGTACACCATAAGTGATGTGTGACATGATAGATGCACAAGTGGTAAACAAATTCTTGATTTTCTCTATAGAAAACTTATCAATTAATTAAGTATCTTTAGAGCAAAGGTATTACAAGGAGTTCTACTCTTTCAAGAAAATGCTGTTAATATGCTTCAATCAATTAATCAATCAACTCTGCCTCAAACCCCCATCAGTTAGGATTAGCTACATAAATTCTCTATATCTTTTCATTCTATTCAGGCCCATTTCATTCCAGTATTATAATCACAAAGATATGTAGGATACCAAAATGGGACTCTTCTAATGCATAAGACGAAGGATTATTTTATTGGCAGTAAGGTCAGTGGAAACTTTTTCAAGTGTTTTGTGTACACTGTTACTGACAAAAAAAGTAGAGGTAAGAGCACCAACCCAACATGAAAACTGTACCAGCCTACCAAGAACCATTAAGGAGCACATATTTTACCTCTAACATCTTTGTGAATTCCTCTTTTGCCTTTCTTTGTCTAAGGCGCCTCTCCTCAGCCTCCTGTTTCTTCCTTTGCATCAAGTACTGTTGGGGAGAAAAGGTACATCAACACTCAGAAACCAATTGGTGATAGCTTCCGCACCTCCGGATTGACAGCATCATGCGGGGGGGGGGGGGTCAATTTAACAATCACAAACCCAGTGATTACCTCATTAAATGCTTGTTTCCGCTCACCAAGAGTTTTCAGAGCCCCGTATCGTTTATCATTGATTATAACTCGCATTGTCTGGTATGATAGTTCACTGTCAGTCACAAGTGCATAGATTTTAAATTAAGATAGCATGTCCGACTAACCTGCTCCCATGTCCAATCAGATTCAACATTAGCAGACTCTAGTAGAGCTTTGAATGCATTTTTAGCCTCCTAAAAAAATATAAAATGAGTAATAGTGGAATATTAAGCATTAAACAAATAAATACTTAGAGGAACACATTCAATCATTTTACCTGCTTGGTGGCATATAGAAAAGGTTCTTCATCTGCTGATTTCTCTTCTGCAGGTACCACATTAATCTTCCCAGCAACTGCCATGCCTTTCTTTGCCTCCTGTAAGTCACGATTTTAAACAATTAATTTTACAAGACAGCAATAATTCATCTCAAAAATCTATTATGCACAGGAATCCACAATTTGGCAAAGAGAGGGAGCATTTCCAAGGTATGACAGGGCTCATGCAAAAGAGATCGGAGCATTCTCAACCCTAGTTAGCAACTTGTGCTGGAACCTGGAATTTAGGAGAGGGAATTTGAAAAAATATTAGAATGTCAAACTTGGGATGTGTACTTGTGACCTAAAGCAATTCTTGAACCCCCTTTTGCCAACTCCTTGTGTCAAGGGGATTCAATATGACTCAAAATAGAGCTGGCTCTACATAGCTCCGACCATACTAGCAGTGGCATGGGGGAAGAAAAGTTAAAAGAGTCCTTTTGACAATGCATATGCCAGCACAATCAAATTTCAAATAGAGCTGCTGAAGGAGTTGGGCGTACCTCAATATCCTGACTAGAAGCTCCACTTAAAGAACTAGCAACTTGAGGAGATAAATTTTCAATGCCACTCCTAGAGATTGTCAAGATCATCGTGATATTTCAGACTTAAAATCATGACAGACAACCAAAGTGAAGCCACCATTAGAAAATGAAAGGGTCCATACATTTGTGTCTGATAGGCATTAGCTAGAGCAGCAGATTCTGTACTCCCTGAAACAGCAGGTGAAGAGACACCAGCTGAACTTGTCACAGCAAGGCTCACAGAAGGAATGGCTGATGATCCAGAAACCACCAGAGGTGGAGTATTAACATCAGAAACAGCAGGCGTAACTGGAACAGGGCTTGAAGCAACTCCAGAAACCGTTGAAGAAGGGGTGGAGCTAACCGGGGTGACAGCAGATGGTTGTTCTGCTGGGGTCACAGCTTCACTGACTTGCACACCAGAATTTGTGCTTGTTCCAGTCTGAACTACTTGACCAGCAGCATTTTCAGCGAGTTCACGAGCCAACTGATGATACATGCTGATGAATTAGTTCCATAACATATAGAAGAAACAGAAATATCCGATAAAGGCAATAATTTCTTCATGAACCTTTAGTTCATCAGGAATTGTCCACTTAGACTGCTTTGTTTCTTTGTTGTAGTAATACCTGAAAGATCCAATAACACATAAATCACTAAAACAAAATAAAAAAGCATACTGCAGTAGCCAAGAGAACCAAAATGCTTTTACTGGTAAATCTTACTTCCGACCATCGGCAGTTGTGAATTCTTTCCATACAGTCGAAGCATCAGCTCTCTGTTAAAGAACAAAACAAATGCACTGTTTAAATGTAAATCTCAAACTAAAAGAGTAGTAATGAACACCTGAACAGCATTGGCAGTCTCCCAATGTTCTTGCTCCAGGCACTAATGAACGAATAAACATAAACAAGCTCAGCAACAATGAAAATAAAATTCTATTAGCAATAGGCAAGGCAACATGTTGCATATGCATATAAATTTATGCAATAATTAGTGAGGTAAATGTTTTTTGATCAAGCATACTTTGTTTATTTTTCCATTTGGATTGGAAAAATAAATGATCATTAGTGAGGCAAATGCTACCAGGTGTTGTTATTAAATCTGCCAAGTGCACGCATTTGTTAGATAAAAATAATGATTTGCCACAAATTTTGAGTGATTCCATCAGGAAAGAATCAAACAAACTTGGTTAACATCATAAAGACAGCTAAATATCTCTACAAGGAACAACTCTCTACTGAACATTTTTATCAAGAAAACAAATTATAAATACCTTTTACAATTATCTTTTTTAGACATATTTTTGCAACTTGCAGAAAGAGGACATTCAAGCAAAGGAAAGAAAAGGCACAAGTTAAAAAAATAGGAGGAAATAGCAAAAGAAACATACTGTCAATGCAGATTACAAATCCAAAGAAGCCAACTTTGGAACATTGAAGAAAACTGCTGGTGTGCTTAAAGTATCACTGTAGAACGTAATGTTAAAAGAGAGAGAACATTTGGCCAAACCATATTCTTTTACTAAAAAGGTAACATCTCAATCCAAGCTTGTTGGTCAGCTACAACTATAGCACTTTATGTTAATCGCACCTTTTTTATATGAATTCAACCATCAATTGTACTTTTCAGTTGTGGAAGTCAATTTAGTATTGATCATAACATGATACTTCTTGTCAAGTCAAAAAGGAAATTTTAACCATTAAAATGAATTGAGACACCTGTAAAGATAGTTAAAAGGAACACAAGGAAATTATTGCAAAATATTCCAAGACAAAGCATGTACACTCCATGTAACATTACATGTGTAGTTGAGGATATCAGAATAATAGTTGTACCTGTAAAACTAGAAAGGTCATAAACATCAAGCAAGTCATGTTCAAGAAGAGAAGACGTGAAATCACAAAGAAACTTAAATAAACCAGCTTTTTGATGGTAATAATCTATGTTGCTCGGACTACTCGAAAATGGCAATGGATGTGTGTCTGATCCTCCAGAAGTACTAGTACAGCATTTCTGAAGGATCCAACACAGGTGTGGCATCGTTTTAGGAGAGTCCGAGCAACACGGATAATAATTAGCAATGATCAGATTTTAGATCAAGAAGTAAAGACTAATGAAGCACTGCATCCATACCATTAGACCAAAAAAATTCACAATCAACCTAAACTGTTCCCAGCTTATAGATTTGACAGACTCTACCTCAGATTCCAATTTGTTAGGTCAGGGAAAGTTTCCACAAATAAAGAGAGGAAAGCACGTGGAAAAATCTAACTAAATATCTGTCAGCATCTCAATGTCTCCTTCCTCCCCATTAACACACTTTTAGAGAGGTAAGGATGTGAATCAAAATCTCCTCCATATTGGAAGAGACAGTATAAGAGAGAATTTAGAGCGTCAGATACCAAGAGAAGTTGAGGAAAGGTGACACATGGAGAGACAGCGAAGGCATAGGAAATGAGGCTCACATAGCAGCAACATCTATTTAGCTTGAGTTTTGACATCAAGCAAGCGAGCAAGGGTGTTGACAAAAGGGGTAATTCCACTCATGAAGAAAATGGCTGGATGAGGAGAATCAACAAGCAAGGCTAACTTGAAGTAAAGGAGTACTTGAAAGAGGAGCTAATTACCTAATTAAGTATATTAACATGAATAGAGACAACATAAAATCTCCAAAGAGATCGGGAAAATTAGGGATGTCCAATATGTATTTCTAGATCTGATCAGGATAACTGAAGGAAGTTCATGGCAATCGTCAAAATATTCGGGAGCCAGGAAAACTAAAAGGGCAAACAACAACCAAATTCAGAAAAAGGAGGCAATATTAACTTTGAAACAGACCAACTTCTCCGGAGAGTATCATCTCTGTTTTTTCTGACAAAGAGAAAGTGAATCTCAATGTGTTAAGTCCTCTCATAAAATACTGAATTTGATGCAGAATGTCGACAAAACATTCTGCACAATCGATATACAAGCTACTAGACTCCCCCTAACAACAAACCAGGTGGTTGCTCTGTATAGACTTCTTCCTCAAGATCAACGTGGAGAAAAACATTTTTAATGTCCAACTGATTAAGAGGTCAATGGAAAATGGTAACCATAGATAAAAAAAATAAAGGCGGGCATATGCATTAAGAGGTCAATGGCTAATGGTAACCATAGATAAAAAAATAAAGGAGGGCATATGCTATATTAGCCATGGGAGAGAAAGTATCGTCGTAATCCAATCCAAATATCAGTGTATACCCTTTGACAAAAGTGAATGTGAAACAAAGAGAACACAACTGGAAAACTCTGATCTACCGAAAACGGTGTAGCGGTCGCCAAGAAATGCTCAAAACTACACAAATCTGATATGAGAAAGTAGTCAACAAAAAGATGCACGGTGCTACGCAAATCGATTATGAGAAAGCAGTCACTGGAAAGATGGCACGATGCTACGCAAATCAAATATGAGAAAGTAGTCAGTGGAAAGATGGCACGGTGTTATACAAATTAGATATGAGAAAATAGTCACTGGAAAGATGGCACGGTGCTACACAAATACTGACAGATACGGGTTGACACAAAATATCCTTAGGGCCTGTTTGGAAAGCCCATCCTGGTAATTGAATTCGGTGTATTTACATTGTCTGTCCTGTTTGGTTGGGCATGTAATTACATGGTCAGCAGGTAATTGGGTGGAATTGGCAGGTTGTAATTACACTCTCCAATTCATTGGGTTTGGGGGGGGGGCATATGAATTGCTGGTAATTACATGGTGTAATTACAAGCTAATTACTTTTAAATTTCTTTCTTTTATTTTTGTTTTAATTTTTTATTATTATTATTTTAAATTGTTCTGATTTTATTATTCTAATATTATTTTCAAATATTTTTTATATCATTTATATTTCATTTCCTTCTTACTCTCAACCTTTACTTCATGTGATTCCATGCAATTTTTCGTATCTTCCAAAAAATATCATTAGTATAATTTTGTTACTATTCTAATTTTTAAACTAAAGTAGAATTTATTGTTGAATAAAGTTATGGACTTACGTTTTCCTTTTCTTTTAAATCATATTTATGTATTTTATGTTGAAATTTGACATAAGAGTATTATGTTAAATTTTTTGTTTTGAATTTAGAATGTATGTTATATTTTCAATTTCATTTGTTTTAGGAGTATTGATTTATAATATTAATCTTTTAGTCAAACATGTATTTCATGATGTTCATAGAAATTATGTACTTTTAGTTTTTATGAGTTACTTAATTAAAATATACTAAATTGAAAAATATAAATCAATTAATTTTATAATTTTAGTGAAGAACATATGTTCATTAATTAATATATTTTCAAGAGACAATATATATCTTAAATGTTTAATTTAATATCATTTATTTTTTATGACAATTTAATATCATTTATAAAGCCCCTTATTTGTCTAATATAATTTTTAATTTTTAATAATTAATTTTTATTTTTAATATTCAATACTACTGGTGCAACCAAACAGTACACTTGTAATTACAAGTGGCAAACAAACAAGTCAACGTAATTACTAGGTTGTGTAATTACTAGGCTGGTAATTACTACCGTAGTAATTACACCAATTCCAATTACATGGTGGCTTTCCAAACAGACCCTTAGAAAGTCGCCAAAAATTGACACAGGGTAGTCTATCGGACTGAGTTTTCTTCCACTGAATATGGGGTTCATGCATATATCAATGAGACTTCATCCTTATTACATTACAAGCGATACCTAAAATTCCTAAAATGTGGCCCTACTTTTGTTAACATAACCATTGGCCAGACGAGTGGCATATATGGTCATAGCCGCCCGCCGACAACGAAAGCTCTTTGATTCTCTACCGGATTCATAGAAGCTTTGATACCATGTGAGAATATTGGAGAAGAATGTTATTAAATTGTGTACCTCCATTATTACACTGAGATCCTATGTATAGACACTATATTACAATCCTTTTCCAAGTAAGATTGTATGTACTATTCCTATTCCAAGTGGGTTTCTATATACTATTCCTCTTCCAAGTAGATTTATATATATTATTCTTGTTCATATTCTTATTCTAACAAAGCTTATGCAATAAAATAAAGAACAATGCTGGGAAGTTCCTCATAAATCAATGAATGTCAACAAGATAAGATAAAAGTAGAATGCTACCTCATCAACAACAAAAAATAGGATGTTGTGAATTTCCTCCACAGTAAATACATGGAGGATGGTGCAGGTAGTTCACAACAACACTTCCTATATCTACTAATCTTTTAGGAGTATATGTATGCACTTGCTTAGGATCATGGTTTAAATTGAAATAGGTCAACTTCCAGTTTCAACAGGAAATTTGTAACTACCAACATGTATGACCAATTCCACATAATATCAAGTCACTAAATTGCAACATAAGATGGAATAACAAATTGTTGCCTGCCTTGAGAAAGTGAAAGCGCCTTCAATTTGAGCACTAATCGCAGTTGTTTATATGTCCATGACTTGCAATGACATCTACAAACCAGTGGAAGAACATGCAAAGAAAAGTAGAATACACATAAAACGGTTTGAACTATTTAATATCTAGTGCAGTTGTTAACATCCACAAAAAGGAAACGATATTTGCATATTTTGAGGCAAAAGAGAATATGTGCACTCCACCAAACAGCAAGTAAAGACTTCAATTATCAAAACAGCAGCAATTAAGAATATAACTAACCTCTAAAGGTGTCATCAGCTCCAAAGGCTTCTCCCAGCTAGATTGCTTTGTATTCTTATTGTAATAATATCTAAATAAGCAAATTAATTAATTAATCACTGAACTACACTTCAATCCCAAACTAAATGAACAGGAAAGAAGGGAAACATTGCAGAGTTATATCTTAGCACTGCAAGCAGCATAATACAAACTCTGAGAGATTGTCAAGTAACATGATTTACTTGATAAAGGGCAAAGTTTAAAAAAGAATTACCAAAAAACCAACTCACCGTCTCCCATCAGCAGCTTCATACTCTTGCCAGTCAGATGCAGTCTGCTGTGAAGCTGTGCTCGCCTAATTACAGTGCAAATCAGTAAGGTTTACAGATGACAGAATCAAAGTCAAGTACTTAGAGAGAGAAAAGTTCAATTTCTAGTTATGGTATTGAAGCTCCGGCCTCCATTTGCAATTATAATGAACATCCGGAATACTAAATTCACTATGCATTAGAAAATCTTGCAGTCTTTTTCCATGGCAACTACATTTGAAGTTTGAGACAATTAGTTGAAATGAGACATCCACAATCTCCAAATTGCTAATATCCAAAGAATAGAAATGCTCTACATGTTTAGTAAGTTATAATCCAGAAAGAGAAATACTGCTTTGAGGTTATGAGGCTACACCCAATAACCTCCAAATTGCTAATATCCAAATAACAGAAATGCTCTACATGTTTGGTAAGTTATGATCCAGAAAGAGGATACTGTTTTGAGGTTATGAGGCTCTAGAAATATGAATCACTAAATTGATGAAAACATTATGTGAACCTTAAGAAAAATGAGCATACCAAAATGATAAAACCTTTCCTACATCCAGAGAAAGTAATAAACGAGAATTCTAAAAGCCTTTGCACTCAAGAGTGTGGCTTAGTGGTCAATGAAGTGGGTGGAGAACCATGAGATCACCTGTTCAAATCCCAGCCAAAACAAAAACACTAGGTTTCTTTCCATCTGCCTAAGTCTTGGTTGGAAATTTTATTGATGAGAGATAGCAAGTACCCAATGGAAAGACCAATGTGCATGCTAATTGGTCCAGCCACCACTGTCATCAAAATGATAAGTCAGGGAGGCCGTTATTAACAATACCAAAAGTTATTAGCAGATTGTCATTCAGCTTCCATAGATCTCCTAAAGACCACAAAAATTTCATTGGCACCAATAGAAAGTTATTAGCAGATTGTCATTCAGCTTCCAAAATAATCTTTTCACATCCTTAGTACTCCCTATGTCTCAATATGTGATACACATCGATTGGAACTAGTGTTTAAGAAAGAACGAAAGACTTTTGAAACTTGTAGTCTAAAAAAACCACAGATATTTGTATGGCTATAAATTATTGTATTATGGGTAAAAATTGGAAAGTTTAAAATTGAATTTATTTCTATATATAAAAAGGTATCATTCTTTTAGGGACAATATAAACATTCATCAATCAGCTCTCATCTATTTGTACTTGTATGAATTACTTGGGGATAACATAATTTGAAAGCACAAATTCCTAGACAACCCATTTATCTTTCATCCCCTCATCCTTTCCACCATATTATCATCCTAGGGAGTACAAGAAAGAGCACAATACAAAATCCTCCCTTGACCATGTGGAATTTACAACAAAGGGTTACTCTTTATCTACTCCCGATAATACACAAACTGCTCATCATTTTCTTCCTTAGCCATTGGCCCACCATAGAAAGTGAGGCACTAAGGAGATTTTGTAACATTAGTTTCTCAATCCAAACTTTGTTTCATGGTGGATCAAACTAGGGTTGAGATTAAATTCTTTGTATGAGAATATGCAAGAGAGCTTGACCTTTAATGTGGCGCCTCCTTTTCATTGTATCTTTGTTTTTATTACATAAATAATTATTCACAAACTTCGTGTGGGGAAAATAGTTTTCCCATCTCATGGAAAACCCTTTTTGCTCCGCTTAGCCTTATCCCCCCTCTAGGGGTATTAAGAGGAAAAATATACATTCTTAATCCTTAAAATGTCTTATACAGACAATCTAAAGCTACTCATCACACTGCTTATCAAAAAGGTTACTGTCAGACTAAACTAAGTACACAACTCAACACAAATTAATTGTACACTTAGTCAGGATAAAAGTTAGAAAAATCCCTGTATGACGAAGAATTACTTCAGAAAGGGGATTTTGACTATGCAGCAGGTGTTTTCTGTGTGAAAGAGCAGGAGAGACTCTTAATCATCTACTTCTTCACAGTGAATTTACATACTGGCAATCTGGCTATGTTTTTTAATATCTTTGGAGTAAAATGGATTAGGCCATATGAGGTGAAGAATCTTCTTGTCAGCTGGAAAGGACAAGAATATGATATCAGATTTTAAAAGACCTAGAGAGCTGCATCAATAATACATCATGTGGAGTACTTGGCTTGAAAGGAACAAAAAAAGCTTCACTGGACAGAAGCATCACATTTCTTTTGCAAAATATAGGTGCTTACTACCCTTCGGGGTGGCCAAGTGGTTTGAGCTTGGGACTTCCATGTTGGAGGTCTCAAGTTTGAAACCCCTTGCCAGCGAAAGCAAGGGGTTTGCCTTCTGGGTCGAGCTCGTCGCACCAAGCTTGCCTAGTGCGGGTTACCTCTCCTATGTGGTTTGCGAGTTATTGCATAGGAGCGGGGGTTTTACCTTGTGCGCACCCAAAGGGTAGCGGCTGCGGGTTTCCCTTGTAATCAAAAAAAAAAAAAATAGGTGCTTACTAAGTTCATATTTTTGGTGCAAGGAACATATTGTTAGGGAGGTCTCACAGCTTGATGATTCATAGAAACTTTTAGCTGAATGCTACCTTGTCAAAGAAATAATAATCCTTTAGTACTTTTGTGCTGCCTCCTTGGTACTAGCTTAATAAAATATCATTATCTTATAAAAAAGATTATAAACACTGTAAATGGTTGTGGCCAGCACGAATGGATGACGTAAGGTTAGGATGAAAAGGGGGAAGGGGGAATGAGCAACTCAGACGCTACAGAGCCTTCACCCCTGTTGCTCTTAATTTCGTACAGATTTGTCTTTCAACATTGTGCTTATCTATCAAAAATCTCATATTATCTTAATATTTTAATTGTATTTAGTACGATACTTCACACCTCGCATACTTACAGGTCTCACCTATCTGAATAACAATTTACTCTTCAAAGCTAGTAAGTGTGGGAAATGGAAGAAAGGAACATCTTCTTTACCACTAAAAATGTAACATAAGACCCTTATTTGCTCATTTATTTTCTTAAATAGGGTTTTAACAAGATTCCTCGAGTTATACGCTAGGTCAAAAAATTTCCAAAGAGTGATTTCCAGTCATAGTGGAACCTCAATTATCCAGCTGTGGTTTTAATTTTGGATGCCAATAATAGCATAGTTGTTTAGATGCCCTTCCTCTAAAGTATTAAGTCTTGGCTTTGAATAGGAAATACTTTGAAGATCTCCTATCAAGTAACAAGTGAAGAAATGCATAAAGATCTCATCTTACTCAGATTCAGCATTGATACATCACTGAGCAATGATACTTGATAACAATATGCATCAACATAAAAGGATTTATAAAAAAGTGGTATCCACGACAATAGGCTTCCACCAAATTGCAGACAAAGACTCCACCATTGTAAGTTTAAACAAGGGAAAAACATTAGCAGATGTGTTTTTGGATGATTTGGCTACCAGTTCAAGACTGTTCTGGAAAAAAGATGATACAACTATTAAAAATGCATGAATATGCTGCATAAACATTTTCCACGTAAATCAATTGATACCCACAAACTGGGAACACCTTCTACGCTGCAAATACGGAAATCGACAACTTATACCAATATGCAGATCATAAAAGAACTTGTTCTGCAAAGTTTTAGCCAATGGTAAAGAACAGGATAAAGATTATACATTCATCAGATACAAACATAGCCAGAATCATGGGTTGACCTAAAAGAGAAGAAGAACAGACAAACAGCAACATCTTGCAGAAATATGGTAATTCAGAAGTCCACATATTAGGTCTCAATTGAGTAATGTTGAAAGAATTTTCAAATAGGTACAAGAAAAAAGCATACCGGAACTGCTGGAGCTACAGCTGACAATTGGTGACTACTCGGGGGAGTCGGGGCAGCCACTGGTGTGGTTTGACTTCCAGATGACAACCAAGTCTGTCCCCCGGCAGGGAAAGTAGGACCATGCATTTGGGATGAAGATTGAACCTGAGAAGGCAAGTTCAGTCCACTTCATATCTGGGCAAAAGGAGGTGGTGCAAACTGAAAGAAAAAATAACAATAGAAAAAACAAAAAATTCAAGGAACCTAGTGCTATTTCTTACTGTATATGATGATGAGAATGGATTTCCAGCACCACTAACACCAGGCATGTGACTATTCAAAGGGGGATTGACTTGTTGAGGCTGTGGAATACTTGATTGGATATATGACATCTGAATTGCCTGAGATGACGGTGTTCCATGACCGGACTGGCCAGGTCTTGGGGGAAACTGCTGCATTGTTTGAGAAAACTGGGGTATTTGACCTTGACCAGGAGGCATTCCAGCATTTGGTGTTTGTCCAACAGGGCGATATTGTGGAGAGGCTGAAATTGGTGGAGCAAAGTGCTGGCCTTGCTGTGTTGATAGAGCAGGTCGAAACTATGACAACAGACGCATGATGCACTTACGATAAGTTTTCAAAGGTAACAGATAAAATAATTTTCATAAAAGCAAGATACATAGCTTACTTGCATAGGAAATGAACCAAAACCTTGAGGTGGTGTGGATCCAACTGAAGGAGGCCAAAGAGGCTGTTAAAGGAAATATCAAGATCAGAAGATTAAGACCTAATAAGAATGAATAACATTTTACATGTCTAGCACGCTAGTCACAAAGGCTAGGATGATGTGCAATTAGTGATATCCGACCATCTGAGAATGTTACAGTAAGCACAGGATACCAGATATCCTTAAAATGGTAATATAACACTTAAAATTAGCGAGCCACATTTTAGCAGGCCCCTTTGGTCTCAAGCCGACAGTTGAGGACGGAGCATGTTCAAGTTCATCTCTTCTTACATTGCTCCTTCACCACACAAATCTAGCATCTCATTCAAAATATCACAGGGGTTATCGGGGACATGCATATGAAAGATCTGGGAAAGGAGACTGAAAAAATGGAACCAATGCCTGCTGCTATCTGAGGGTGTATTTGGAAGGAAAGAAACTCAAGAATTTGTTAGAGCAAAATGGAACCTATAAATAAGTACAAAGTAGAGATGACTGGTTTTCTTTGGTGTATCATGGCAATAGCTAACGACATAGAAGCCATAATTGACTTTTTGAGTTCATTGTGTAATCTGTAATGAGACTTTCCTCTGTAAATACTTTGCAACAATTATCTGCACCTTAATACAACAACTTTACCAATCAACAAATATTCCAATTCCATTTCTTCTCATTTCTCCATTATTCTCATTTCTTTTTAAGTGATTCGGTTTGACAGTAAGATTAAATTAAAGTTCCCTTCCAGATGATAATCAGCAATCCACAATCTTTTCAACACAACAATTGTCTATGTATTTCAACAAAGGTAATACAGTCAGAGAAATTACCTGTGGACCAGATGGTGGAGGATTACTGGCCATGTCTGCACATAAACAAGTATCTGCACATTACAAATACATGATTAGCAAATCCAATATCAAATACTCACATGATTCAGAGTATACAGAAACCACATATATATTATACAAATATTTTTGTGTCATAACAAAATTTGTGCAATGATTAACTTAAAGAAAAATAGCAGCAAGCTGAAGCAGCAGTGATCTTTAAAAAGGGAAACAAAATTCTAATAAATTCAGCGAATTGGGGGATTGAAAATGCGAAATAGGCGCAGCGATAGAAGAAGTTGATAGAGAATTTACCTGGAGAGAAAATTCTCCTACCGAACAGAGGAAAAAAAATGACAATAGAGAACTGCAAAAACCGAATATAAACCCTAGCGAGCGGAGTTGGCTTCAACTCAATGTGGCTAGTCCAACAACTACTACTCTTCTTTTTATTTAACTTTATCAATTCTCTTTTTTATATACTAAGGGGTCGTTTGGTAGAGTGTATTAGGAAAAATAACGCATGCATTAGTATTGTGTATTACTAGTACTTTGTTTGGTACTCTTTTTCAACCTATGTATAACTAATGCTATACACTCTATTGTGTATTAAGGTGTGTATTGCTAATACCATGGATTTCTAGGTATTAGCAATGCAATGGTTTTAATGCATGCATTAGATTAACTATTGACAAAACTACCCTCTAAGCCTAATAATAATAATAATTATTATTATTATTATTATTATAATTATTGTAATTATTATTATAATAATAATTATAATTATTGTAATTATTATTATTATAATAATAATTATAATTATTATAATAATATTAATTATAATAATAATAATGTGGGGGTATTTTTGTAAACAAATATTTTTTAATAGTCTTTATACAAGGCTTGCTAATTCCAATACATCAAACCAAACAATGTATAAGAAATAATGCATGCATTACTAATACATCATATTCAGCATTATTCTTATACACTCTACCAAACGACCCCTAAACTATATATAACTGTCTAGGGAAGCCGGTGTTGGACAATATGACAATGTGACTGCTTCCTAGCCAAGGTAATTTAGTCACTTGTCGTTTTATTGTGCTATTTTTCATGTTATTATTATTGTTTATATAAATGGCTTTTTCGATTGTGTATTTCAAAGTTTTTCCCTTCCATTCTCATGGTGTCTTCTGTTAATAATGCATTGGTATTTTTTCCAAGTCATATTTCCCCCATATTTTGCATTTTTTTACAACAAATTTATTGGGCAATTTTGGTAAATCCATTAAATATTAGAGGTTTTTCTAATGCTTAAAAAGAATAAAAAATTGCTGACGTAAGGATATATCAATACTCGGACCCACACATCTCAAGCATATTTGCATGTCTTTTCTTAATTTTGAACATTCATAGCTATTTTTGGACTTCCTTTTTGTTGTGTCTTCGATCAAAAATTAAATATTTCATGTCGTTAAAATTAACTTATAAAATTCAAGTTGTTCCACATTTCATTACTAAGAAAAAAATATTTATCAATACTATGGTTTCAATATTGCTTATTACTAAATATTTTAAATGTGATTTTGAATATTTGATCGAGTCTCAAAATTTCATCTATGCTACATAAATTGAGATAGAAATAATAAGATATATTATCTGAAAATTATATAAAAAGTATTATAAATAACAATGATTAATAATTTAAAAACCATACAAAATTGATAAACTCTCAAATTGTTATATGTTGTGTGCTACATAAATTGAGATAAAGAAAGTAACATATATAATTTAAAAATTACGTAAAAGGTACTACTATTAGTTACAATAATTGACAGCTTAAAATATATCTGAAAATATATAAAAATTTGATCAACTTTGAAATAGAAAACATAACATATATTGGGCTCGTTCTGGCACGGGCTCCCATATCTAGTTTACATAGAGAATCGCAAGCCTCTTTTTATTCCATGTTATGTCAATTAATATATATATTTATAATATACAATAAGTGGGAATATCTACTACTTAGCACATGACAAGTGTTGGATGATATGTGATTCATAGTGTTGTACATTCTTCTTTTATGGTTATACCTTTAAAATGTATATTACTACCATTTAATTACCTACTACTTTATTAGCCAAAAAGTTTGACCTCATTTGGGCCCATTTATTATTTATATGTTTTCAATTTTCAATATATGTTGTTTATCTAATTCTTTTTTCAACCTTTTATTTTAAACTTCTTGAAATTTAATTACCTATTTATTACTCTCTCCATGCACTTTTAATTGTTATGATTTCCTTTTTTAGAGTCAAACTATAAGAATTTTAACTAATATTTTACAATGTGTTTTTTTCATCATATTCATAGGCAAAAAATAACAATTTATAGTACTTTTTGTATAGATTTTGCATAGCTAATTTTTTTAAAAAAATATCGAATTAATACAATCTGATTTAACTTTAAAATTAGTCAAATGGACTTTCAAAAAGCGCAACATGACAAATACAAGTGGACAGAGAGAGTATATTTTAGCTACAAAATATATTAGAGGTACAAATTTTTAAAAAAATTAAATTTTTATTGCGTTGACTCTTGAAATCTTATCATTGTCATATGAATTTGAACAAATTATATATTATTAAAAGTTACATAAAAGATGCTATAAATCACAATAATTAGCAATTAAAAATATTAGTAAATCATATAAGAAATTTGGTTGGCTAATTGGAATAGAATAAGAACATGTACTATTTGAAAATAACGTCAAAATTTCTAGAATACACAATAAATTAACAACTGAAAATATTTATGATTATTCACGTGAATTGAAACATGAGTAACCTATATTATTCAAAACTAACGCAAAAATACTATAAATAACAACAATTTAATAACTTCAAATATATTTTTAAGAAAACATATAAAAAATCGACTGATCTTCAAATTCCATTTATATCACATAAATTAAAACAAAAAAAATAATATTTATTGGGCCCGTGCTGGCACGGGCACCAAATATCTATATATATGTGTCACAAATGAAAAAGTCCCAATCAAGGCAGCAACATATATCATTTACAAATGACTTAAAAAGCATTAAAAATTACAATAATTACCAATTTAAAATATTTAAAACCTATATAATACAATACATTGACTCTCAAAATTCTATCAGGCTCAAATATATTGGGACAAAAAAAATAACACATATCATTTTAAAATTACCAAAAAAGTATTATAAATAATAATAATTAACAACTTAAAATATCTGAAAGACATTTTAAAAGGGTTAATTTTGTAATTTTATCCATATCACATAAATTAGGACAAAGTGACCAGTAATGTACGTTATTTGAAAGTTACATAAAAATATTATAAATCACAATAATTAATAACTTAAAACATTTTTAAAAAAATATGAAAATTTGGATGACTCTCCAAATTTAATTTGTGTCACATAAATTGAGACAACAAAAATAACATATATTGGGTCCATTTTAATTTATTTGTCTTATTTTTAATTTTTTTTTATATTTAAAAATTGCGTAAAAATACTATAAATCATAATAATTGACAACATAAAATATGTTTTGAAAAAAAATACAAAAAATTCCACTGATTCTTGAAGTGAATCTATCGTAAAAATACTATAAATCATGATAATTGACAACATAAAATATGTTTTGAAAAAAAATACAAAAAATTCCACTGATTCTTGAAGTGAATCTATCGTAAAAATACTATAAATCATGATAATTGTGACGTTAAAAGAAATATCATATTTTCTTAAATAATATAAATAAATATTATATCGCTACACGCATGACATATTTATCCCATCTCATGAATAAATTAAGACTTCAAATTTTCAGACGAGTTTAAATTAAGAAATCTATTTGATTTTAGAAGTTTATGTAAAAAAAAAGTTTCAGGAATTAAATATTAGTCTTTTAAGTATAGATGATAATAACTTTGATCTATCTAAAGAAGATTTTAAAAGAAAATATTTGGATCGAAAGACATAAATTAGAAAATTGGTTCAAAGAATATTTTATTATTCTGAACATACTCAAAATATTTTATTAGAGGAGCATGAACACGTAATTACCAATAGTTATAATGGTAAAAAATTTTATGAATAGCATATTAATGATTATACTTATATAGATAAATGTATTCCATTGTACATAAAATGCCAATGTATAGTATTATTTATGAAGTTAACAAAAATAGTGATAAAAGTATTGCCAACATGATTACTGCAGAATTTACCGATCAATTAAAAGGCTAGTGGAATAATTATTTAAGCTTTGAGTAACATAGAGAATTTTAAAAGCTATCAAATAAAAAAAAAGTAATGAACAAGTAGTTCAAAATATTGTTTATACCCTAGTTCTAAATATTATAGAATATTTTTCAAGAAAACGATTGGATAACAATGAAACCATCATAATTATATTACAGAATTTGAGGTGTAAGACTATTGACACCTCTATTTTATTCAAATAAGACACAACGTTGTGGTAACTCAAAAAATAATAAATTAATTTAATTAAAAAGAATTTAAGGAAAAAATATTTTAGGAGTCGCCGCCTATTTTAGGATAATTAGGAAATCAATTAATTATTTAACAAAAAATGTTTATGAAACCAATAGATTCTAGGTAAGATTTCAAGTGATTCCGAAAAGAAAGTATTAGCATCCTTCAGAATCCTCAATTGTGGGTCCCGACTGAACACATTATTACAAATTGAGGAGGAGATAAAGATAATGTACAAATATAATAAATATGTAGTATAAGCAAATATCAAAACAAAATAATTAATAATAATATAAAAAATGGCCTAATGTTTGTCGAACGTCAATAATATACATAACAATGAATAAAAAAATATCATTCGAACTTTGTTCGAATAGCTTCTTCACGAAGCAACTTTGGTACCTGTAAAAACACCTTGTAGAAGTGTTAGTAATGGATAAATATGAACCAAAATAAATGAAAGAAATAATAACTCAAAAATAAACTCGTCTTATTAATCTTGGAGGCCTTGAAAATCGACGGTAAGTTCTCCATCGATCAATTTTAAAAATATAATGTATATAAACTTAAGCTAATATTTCTGTCTTTAAAAAGGGGAGGTTTCGAAAATCGACGGAGAGATTTTTCATTGACCATTTTAACTAGTTTGGGTTAATCACTTTAGTAATACAACAAAAATAAACGAAATCAAATTTAAGAATATAACATCCAACAAAACATTAATGAATACTTGATTAAATTAGTATTAACCATGAAAATGATCAACCCAAATTAGAAACATCTTTTTAACAAGAAACAAATAACTATAAAATCAAATTGTTAATAGAAAATATCTCAAAGAAAAGAAAAAATATCGGATCTCTTTAAGAAATAACTAAAATAATCAAAAGCAAATACAAACGATAATAAATAATCACTATTAAAGCGAAATAATGGAGACAATAGCATAAAAACTAAAAATTAATACAAGCATAACACAACAATTATATCTAGGATAAGAACAAAGCAAATCTACAAAAAAAAAACAATAATATAAAGAGAAACAAAAGAAAGATAGATTTGTGTTATTGTTTGGAGATCATCAAGACGGATTTGCCGAAGACAAGGGTGAAGGTTACTTGTTTATTCAACGAAGTTTAGACAGAGTTTGAACAATGGTTGAGTCTGGTTCGTTGTTCAGAGCTCGTCGATTCGCTGGAGTCAGCGAAGGGAGAAGTGAATAGTAGTGGGTCTGATTTTGAATTTGATGCTCTAATGGTGGTATTGTTTGTTGGTGGTGTGAGTGAAGGGAAGAAGGAGGAGAAACGAGAAAAGAAGATGGGTAACAAGGTTGGAATCTTAGGTGGAGCTCTCCGAGCTGATGGTGGCTTCAAGTGTGTTTTGTTGCTGTGGAGGTTGGTATTCGCCGAAGCGGCGAAGGTGAGAAAGAACAATGGAGTTTTGGGGTTGTATGGTTCGGTGATTGGAGGCTATTTCACTAGAAAAAAAATGAATTCTATGGTGTTAAAATGGATGAAAATAAATAGCAAAAATAAACTGATGTGTGGTTTGTTTGCTGCTCCAGTAGAGAAGAAGAGTAAAAGAATTAGGTTGTTTGTGAGGTTTCTGGCAGTGGTGGACCAAAAGGAAAAATGGAATTTGATTAATCTAAAAAAAAAAAAATTCACTACCCTCTTTACTTTGGAACCAAGCACGGATTTAAATAAGAAATTTAAAATCACCTTTTGCACAATACCATCGGCTCAAAATCGTGTGCCCAAAACCATTGGTTAATAAATATTTGTGTATGCGATTCTTTATTTGTATTTAAATGTATTTTTTGGACTGCTAAAAATATCAAAATGAATATTAACAAATGTAGCGAATAAAATGAATATTAACAAAATTAACAAATGTACAAATGTAGCGAATAAAATGAATATTAACAAATGTACCAATGACATGTAAAAAATATAATTTAACAAAGAATCATGATTTAATCAAACTGAACAAATATTGTGAATATATTCAACCGACTGTGACCAAAACAATGTAATCAAAGTTGATCAACAAAAGTTCAAATATTATGAGAAAGAGGGATAATTATCGATAAATTGTATTAAAATTGCAAAACATGTATTTTGAACGATTTAACGAATAAAATACTTGGAAGTATTAACTTTAAAAATATTAGGCCAAAATTGAGTATCAACAACTTCCCCCTTTGTTTGATTAGGATCGATGTAAGAGATCATAGTAAAAAAAGTTGACAAAATCCAATTTTGGTTTAATAAACTTTGAACAAAATGACATGACACGTTAGTAGAGCTTTTGAACAATACTCTACGTCCGTCAACGGGGCTCAAAATAATAAACAAAAAGGCAAGGATTGATCGGATACTAAAAACTCACATACCTTCGACGTTATTTTCAAAATTGTACAATGAAAAATTGTGTACCTCTTTGAAAGGAAGATGATTCAAATAACATGTCACTTTGGATGAGGTGACAACTTAATTTGTCTCTTGAAAGGCAGACGACCCAACTATAACATGTCAGTTTGAACGAAGTGAAAACCCAACGTGTCTCTTGAAAGGCAGACGTCCAACTTGAATGTGATAGGTCACTTTGAATGAGGTGACAACTCAACTTGAAAAAAATAACATGTAACTTTGAATGAGGTGGGAACCCAACACATCTCTTGAAAGGTAGACGACCCAAATTTGTCACGACCCAACCCACCGAGACGTGCGGGCACCCAATTTAACACCTAAGTAGGAGAACCATCACCATCATATCCCAATAGTTAAAACATGCGGAAACTTAACTTAAAACGGAGATAAATGAAATCATAGTGTTTTTATAAATGAAAACCTTCTTAAACAAATTTGGATTAAGACTTGTAAAGTAATTAACCCCCAAGGATCTAGTCTAAACAGGTACAAGAGCTACTAAGAGTACAACATGACATAATAATGAAAAGACAAAGCTTTCACCATGCGGAAGGAAAAGTTAAAGCTGCTGGAGAACTCTTCGTCTTCATCTAATGAAACATCACCAACTTGCATCCAGACTATGCTAAAAAGGCATAGCAAGAGTAGTATCAGTACAAAACCACACATACTGGTAGACATCATCGGTCAACCCGACGCCCACCACATAACATAAGAAACACTAGCAAGAATATGCAATAAACCACTCGCTTCTCCACCTTTACCCTCTCTCGATACCTCGGAATTACACTAGCACCCTTACTACTAACCACCTTTTTAGTCAACTTAACTTACTAGGTTCTTGATCTTAGCCTAACCATCCTAATGCATAGAAAAGTCCACGAATACAACTACAAGCGTTTTGACTCGCCACTCACGACATACCCTTACCTTATCTTTTAGGTTACCCTACCCTTACCACATGGCACATTGCATCAGGCTTTCTAACCACCAATCACAAATTCCTTCCTCCAAGGTGAAATCCACCTAAGTAATTACATCCCATACACTAACCCCACTTCTCTCCCTTACAACACACGGACAACCCTTGCTCTCAATTATTACAACCCTTGAACCCTTGGCCTTCCCGATTCATTCAACAACGAGATACGTAACAAGTTTACTTAACATAAAAGAACAATCAAATATAAGTCCTCATAACCATATAACAACTCCGGAGAATTACAATATCAATTATCATTACGAACCACAGACAATTTCACGATCCTCAAGATACACAATTATGTCAAGTTATTGGTCCTCTCATGGAACCCAAACCCAAACTGTTAGCATACAGGAACGTGGTACCCAATCCAATGTTTATGTCGAAACGTGGCAACCGATCCCATATTTATGTCGGAACGTGGCAACCGATCTAAGTTAGTGTGTCGGAACACAACACCTGATCCATTCAACAAGCCACAATCACAATCATAATCACAATCACAAGCACATTCACATAATCATACAACCAAGTCATGATTCATGGCGTTCATCATTCCTCTATCTCATTAATAGTATGATTAATAACGCCACATTGCATACAAACTCGTATTATAATGAAGCAAGAACACCATATATCACAAAATCATGAAATTACAACCATCACAATGAAATATTCATCAACATATATCACTTTAACAATAATTCGACCAACTTAGCCCTAGTTCATCACCTAAGGATTCTTGCTATGATTAAGTCATCTTTTGTTCGGTGCACGAAGGCCTACGTATAAATCCTACCATTGATCTACATTATATTATGAAGTGAGCACATATTTATAACTACTCAATTAGCAAAACCTAGCCTACCTGGGCGCCAAGCAGCTGCTCCGAGTTTTTGACTTCGATTCTAATTTCCGAATTTCGTGATGGTGATCTTGATCGAAAATTTGCTATCCACCGCGCTCCTTACGCTAGAAATCTCCTTCTCCTTCCTTCCCAAGCTTAGAGTAGCTTTTTGGGGGTTTCTCGGGTGATTTATGTCTAAATTAGGTATGTTAGGAAGAAGGAGAAAATAAGATTTCACGTTATTTACATTTTGTCTCACCTATCTCACTCTGGCACCAGCTTACCCCGCTGTGGCGCCGCCGCCCTAGCGGCATCTGGCCCGCCCTGGCGGGACAATGGCCCAGTAACTTCTGAGGTTTTGCTTTTCCTAAATAACGACGGTTCAGGTCGTTACAATAGATACCAATTTACTCCTCGTTCGTCCCCGAACAACTAGTTCACGAATCATTACGCACCCTACCTCCAAGTATTTTTAACTAACAACTCGGTCCATTACAAATCACGGATGGGGATGACTTTTCAAGTCTGGATCATGAAAGGGTCTATACTCAAGGGACCGGTTAGGGACATGATGCAGCACCTGGAAAAGAATTTAGTCCCAAATTACACAGCCTGACCCCGCCAGGGCGGCAACCCTTCCACTGAGGCGGGGCCGCTGTGGCAAGGATACTCCCGCTAAAGCGGGATATTGGAAAACAGTACAGGGGGAATGAGGAATGATTTCCTCATTTCTCCCTTTTTCCCTTACTCAAACTCTCTCAAAACCTCTCGATCACTTCTCTTTCGGATGTCAAATCAAAGGTAAACTTCGTGTTCCTTATGCTATTTACTGTAACACTTACTTAACTCTGATTTCATATTGGTAAACAATAGATTAGAAACAATTTTTGGGGGTCGATATTTGAAAATGAACATAGGTTGCTAGTTTGATAGAAAAACGTAGCATGGGCACTTCCCTTACGTCCCCAACGTCTCCACAACGTTCTGGGCGTAAGGATTTTGTAGAAACACGGTCGAATTGTTACAAAAATGTGTGGGGGAGGTTGAAGGGTCTCTTGATAGAAAACTCGGATTTGGGCACTATTTAGGGGTTATTTTGCTTAAATAATTGCATATTTTGATTCTAGGGTAGTTAATATACTCTGATCTGCTGAAATTCTGTCGAAAATGGGGATTTTGGGACGAAGAGGTGCCATGATCGTGCCTAGTGTTAGTCCCAGATGAAGGCCGTTGTGGCAGCCTCCACCCCACTGTGGCGGCCTCCATTATCCCGCCCTGGTGGGATTATGGCCGTTGTGGCGGGATATGCCAGGCCAGTGGCCTGCATTTCTTATGATAGAAAATTTCTCCCTTCCCTTCTTAACCTTAAATTGTTTATTCCTATCGTGTTCTAACGCAAATCTTCCATAACTTGCATGCTTATCTAATGGCATGTCTAACTGAAGAAGATTTGCCTTTCGTTCGATTTCCCGATGCCGCTAGTCGGGAAAGCTATCACGACAACCGAAATACAAAATTCTGCTGTGAGCGGGGTTTCTACTTACTCAGCCTGGAGGAAAAAAACCTGCTTTCTATACTCACTTGATGAAGTTCGGGTGGGTTCCACTGACCGGGGTTCCCCCCTGCCGCACGTGCCGACTAGGTGAGGGAGTTCTATGTTATCCTGCCAACCGTCCGCTCAGACGATCCTCACCCCATCATCCGCATCTAGGGAGTTGACATCCCTCTGACTACTACTGCTATAAATGAGGCACTAGAGTTGCCTGAGGTCTCGAACGCGGAGTACGAGGCCAAGCTGAGGAAGATGGATCTGGGTTGGCTGAGGGACACCCTGATTGAGCCTGCGCGCCGGGACCAGGTCTACTAGGTTACCACAGAGGGTATCACTAGCACGAACTGGTCACCGGATGCTAAGAGGTGGCTACACTTGGTTACTAGGAGGATCCGCCCGTTGGGCAACCGTACCGACGTGACATTTCCTCGAGATTTGGTGGTGGCGTGCGCCATAAAGGGTATAGAGCCAAATGTGGGGGAACAAATTATCTCAGAATGGATGATGTTCTATCGGGGCAACAAGTTGGTTTTCTTCCTACCGGGACATATCACCGCACTATGCAAACGGGCGGGGGTGCCACTTCTTGACACCAATAAGGTATTTCCTATGTATCCCCCCCTTACCCTTTTTTTGGTTAGGTCAGGTTCTACTTCCAGGAGCAAAAGAACGAGGCTGGACAGGGCCAACAACAGTCAGGCGGCCGCAGAGTCGGACGATGAGGGAGGCGACGACACTCGTCCCATCGGGTCCCAGCCTCTCCACTCAGCTGCTTAGGTAGATGAGGACTTGACAATTGTTCGGAGGAGAATGGGTTGCCCTATTGCTGACACCACTCCTGTTCCCCCTAGTAGTTCCCTAGAGCTTGAGATTCTCCGTCGCGAGCTACGCCAGAAAAGGAGGAAGGGTCTAGCGAGAAACCGTCTGCTGGTTCGGATCTAGAAGGCGGTGAAAATCATGTTCACTTGCATCTCCCCCGAGCAGGAGATTCCCATAGTGGATAAGGGAGATTTCTATCCGTTCTCTTACCTAGAGGAGGCCATGACAGGCCTGGTTCCCCCAGAGGATCTAGACTCTGACACCGACACCTCTCAGTCCCAGGGTTCCTGATTGTTTGTTCGCCTCTTTTTGGGCTTGTACTTTTGGACATACTTTGTTTTTATCTTTTCGCCTTTCCTTATTTTTTTGTAAGCACATGGATGCTAGTTTTTGCTATCTGGTACAACAAATATTTATTTACTAAGGTTATGACTTACTGTTCTACTGCTGAGTACTGATTGAATTGCATAGATTAGCCTTGATACTATTTGGGGTCCTTATTGGGTAACTTGGAAAAGCATGAGGAGGGAGGCTGAGGTTCTGCCTTGCCTCATCCCGCTTAGATGAAACCAGAGTCCGGGCCAAGATTTTTCTGGGTTTTTTTTTCTCTTTCCTAAATTTCACAGGTTCCCAGCTTTACCAAACAAATTTTTGGATATCTCTCTAAGCTAGGAGAAATCCTAGACTACTCCAAGTCAAACCCACGATACATGAGTCAATCTGTTCTTATTAATTCAACACCACAACCCACACATCCCCAGGATACATCCAGACACTCACACGGTTATTACACAAGCGCGAGGCACGTTCAGATCTTCCTTACGAACTACCTCGCAGCTTTATCTAAGCCCTTGCATCGAGCTCAATCGGGTTCTTCTTTTCACCACAAGTTTCACGAAACTCAAGCAGTTGCAACTTGCATAACTTCCACAACTAGGCCAACTATTGTACATATCAAAGTCCGGACACACATTTATTGCACTTAATCATATCATCACATTCAAACAAATACAACTTTCACATTCACAATTAATTTAGACAACCAAAAGGCACACATTCACAGACAAGTCTAATTTATTAGTTAGTTCGCTCCATGGATGACCATTACTGGTTATCTATGCACTTACACCGCCCCTATGCCAGTATCCAATTGGAATCTTCTCCGTTCCAATTTGCTTGCTTGTGTCCCTTCAGTCATAACCACGACGTCTAGTTCACTTTGTTGATATACCAATTGGACTCAACTCATACCACAAACGACATTCGCAAGAGAGGAGAGAAAATGTGGAACAACTTCCTAGCCTCCTGAAGATTAGATGTGGACGTCAACACACCAATCCGTAAGAGTCTATTCCACATTTTACTCTTGTACAAGGAGACAGGTAACCTGGGCTCTGATACCAATCTGTCACGACCCAACTCACCGGGCCATGCAAGCACCCACTCTAATACCTAAGTAGGAGAACCCTCATATCCCAATAGTTAAAACATGCGGAAACATAACTAAAAATAGAGATAAATGAAATCACAATGTTTTTATAAATGAAAACCTTCTTAAACAAATTCGGGTTAAGACTTGTAAAATAATTAACACCCCAAGAATCTAGTCTAAACAAGTACAAGAGCTACTAAGTGTCACGACTCGAGAGCACCCCTTAGTCGTAACACGACGTACTCGACCCCGAAGGGGTCTAATTCAAGCCTCTTAGCATTCATAACATTAGATACATAGAAATAGTGAGGAATTTAAAACTTTTCTTTAATAAATCCAACATCAAAAGACATTTATAAAGCAACGGAATACTAAGTCTCACATGGCCATCTTAGACAAACTTTAACAAGATAGGGTTACGGCCCTTTACAATCGAAGTCTTAACAAAGTCTTAAACATAAAAACTAGAAACATAAAATCCTTGTCCTCGACATATAAGGACATACCAAAAGAGGTCTTGAGAGAACTCTAATCCCAAGCTTTCCTAGAGAAAGCAATCACTTGCCGGAACCTACACTTGTAGTAAAAATAAGAAAATATGGGTTAGCACACAAAAATATACTAAGTATGATGACCATGCAAAAATATGCTTTAAAAGAGACATTTGTTTGAAAGTCATGGTAGTATGCCATTTCTGATAAAACTTCATAAACATGATAATAGAGGCATAATAATCAACACAACCAACATACAAGTCCTTTATCACAATATAGACATGTTCAACTCATATAACCCATTTTCTTTACCTTTAGCCTTTCACCTCAAGTAACCCTTAGGCAACACCTTGTGCAATGTATGGATAGCGTCCCATACCACCACCCGCACTAAGGTACCACCTTAAGATCACCAAAAGTGAACTTACCATTCATCCTTTCCACCTTTACACAATAAAGCATTTAAGAGACATAAACATTATATGAATCACATCATCACATTAAGACCAACATCTAAGACAACTCTAAGTAATACTTGTGCAATGTGCAAGTAGCATCCCATACTACTACTCACACTAAGTACTCATTTGAAGTCACCATAGGCAAGGCACATTCATATAGAATAGACATGACAAGTAAGTATCTCATAATACAATCCAAGTATAACATGCATCTTTACATTTAAGTATTTAAACCAACATTCTTCATTAGATTCATTTAGGACACATTCATGCATTTAGAGGACTTTCATACATTAATTTTGGAAAACCAATATGCATTTTCAAACATAGAAGACAAGCTATAGTCACAATACACTCATAAGATAGTAATATAAATACCTTAGCAACCTCTAAGAACACTTGTGCAATGTATGGTTGGCATCCCATAATACCAACCTTACTAAGCATTCCTTGAAGCCACGTATTCATTTCCATTAATCTTCAAGCTTACCATAATCCATAGTCATAAATGAGGAATTATACAAGTACATGAACTAAACATAAGGAAAGTCATCTATAACACCTTCCATTCATTATACATAGATAAATTCATATCTCATTATACCATAAGGAAACCATTCCATAACATCCTAATAAGTCTACTTGTGCAATGTATAAAGTGAAGTCCCATACCCCTATTCCTACTAAGTAAACCCATTAAGAAGTCATAGTATAGTTCCTATCATATTCATTATCTTATTGCTATTAGGGAATATTAGCCATAACCGACATAGACCATGTGAGCTACATGGAATCCGGTGTCATATAACCCCACACCGAAAGAAGGCGTTCTTACTTGTCGAAGGTAGAACTAATTATATTTAGCTTCTAAGTGGATCCACTAGCTAAGTCCTATGTTTGGCACATAGTTATGGGATAGAGAGATTGCTACTAGAAACCCAACCTATTGCATTAGCGGAGGAGCTTCCATCTCATGAGTTTACTATAGATGACCCAACCTATTGCATTAGCGGAGGGATCTTTTCCTTATTGTCCATATCCACTCGGTACTAGGCATTATTTCCTAATTATACATAATTAGTATCGAATTGTATCTACATGTGTGAAGGCATACTTTACCCTTCGTTCAATACAACTCACTAAAGTAGCTCATAGATTCATTTAGGTGAGAACTACCTTTCACCTTAGAATCAACATTAGTATGTGAGAATAACTATCACACCAAGATCATGTGTTCTCATGAGAATGGACTTTCAATCAACACAATAGGATCAAAATGGTTATGTACATTTCATGCATAATGATGTGTAAAGGTGCATATGAGAACTATACTTTCAATTAACACCATTGATACACCATAATCATGTTTATGCATGGTGTGTGTAATTGTCCTTGCAATGACACAAACAACAACATTATCATCCTAGACACTTCATTCATAATTAAGTGTAAGGGCAAGGGAAGAATGGCCTTTCAACAATACCACAATATACACAATATTCATGTGACCTTCAACTTCCAAGTAAATCATGAGTTCACACACAATCTTGTCGACATGCACAAACCTTCACAATATTCCTTTCAAGGGTTATGGATCAACTCATCCCAACATATAGCAATAGCATAATAGATAAGGGAATACCATGATCCGACAACTCATCAATACATTAATCACATCATGATTGACACTCTATACTTCACGTATTCATCAACATGCACATAATATCATGATCAAGTCAAATCATGTTTAGAAGCATTACCCTAAACCAATTCGAGTCTAGGTGATCTAGTCTAAGGCATTAAATTGAGAAATTCATCATTCTTGGAGGATCACATTTAAACCCTCAATTGCCTCTTTCATGACATAACCCTAGAATCTTAGGTTAATCAAGAATACATGTAGAATTATATTAACATCAAGTAACTACATCATAATTAAACACCTCCATCTTTCAAGTGGATCAACATCTCTAACACAAGTCTACTACAACAAGTACTTAGGTCAAACTTGCCCATTCAAGGCTATGATCACAAATCCTCAATTCACCAACAATTCACCATAATTAGTCATAGATGATGATACAAGTCAACAATCTAAATCAATCTAGGCATAAATCATCAACATTCATTCATAATCAACAAACCCACTTCATAAGGCACAATTTAGGAATTGAGAAAAATCATGGGTTCATAGAGTATTTTCATCTTAAATCGTCAATTAAACATCAATATAATCAGAGTTTATCATTTGAAAACGTTTGATGCAAGAACCCATGAGGTTGAGTGAAACTTAGGGTTTTTCATGAAACTTGAAACCTTTGAAACTTCTTTGAAATTGACTCTAGGGTGAAAACTAACCCTAGATGAAGGATCACCATACCTTTTACTTGAAGAATCCCACGAAAATCTACCCAATAGCCTTCCTCTTCAAGCCCCTAAGTCTTCTTCTCCTCTTGGTCTTCAATGGAGTTCTTAGAGAGAAGATATTTTGGGAGAGAGGGTTTTTGATTTGGGTTGTTTTGAATAAAGGAGTAAAATGAAGTGTTTTAGGACTAGAAACTATTTATATTTATGATATAAACAACATAAAATCAACCCCACATAATAAAACATTAAAACAAAATTACTTAAAAACCCCTCAATTGGGCAGCCCCGTCAGGAAGAAAGTCCACTCCTACGGACCGTGAAAGGGGACCACGGCACGTGAAGGTACCCGTTGTCCTCTTGGGCAGTGTCTCCTTGTTGCCTTGCTAATCCCAAGATGTTAAGGCATCTTCACGGACCACTTCACGGTCCGTGGTCAAGGCCACTAGCCGTGAGAGTGGCCATGGTCTTGGGGCAGAAGCTTGGCCTCAAGGCCTTGCCTCATAATTGCCCAAGTGATCTTCACAGACCACTTCACGGTTCGTGGTAAATACCACTGGCCGTGAAAGTGGCCGTGGTCACGAGGCAGTACTTGTCCAAGGTTGGGCAGCCTTGGCCTTTTGCTTAAGCCTTACCCCTTTGGCTTGGCACTTGCCCTTTCAACTCGGAACCAACATTAAGAAGGGTCTTTCAACTATGGAGTCTATCACGTACCTTGACACTCACGATTAGGCTCTAGTTCATCCTACCATTTTACGGGTCGCTACACTAAGAGTACAACAAGACATAATAATGAAAAAACAAAGCTTCCACCATGCGGAAGGAAAAGTAGAAGCTGCTGGAGAACTCTTTGTCTTCATCTAATGAAACATGACCAACCTGCATCCAGACTATGCCAAAAAGGCATAGCAAGAGTAGTATCAGTACAAAATCACATGTACTAGTAGGCTTCATCGGTCAACCTGACTCCCACCGCATAACATCAGAAAACAACTAGCAAGAATATACAATAAACCACTCGCTTCTCCACCTTTACCATCTCTAGAATACCTCAAAATTACACTAACACCCTTACTACTAACCACCTTTTCAGTCAACTTACTTACTAGGTTCTTGATCTTAGCCTAACCATCCTAACACATAGAAAAGTCCACGAATACAACTACAAGCGTTTTGACTCGCCACTCACGACATACCCTTACCTTCTCTTCTAGGTTACCCTGCCCTTGCCACATGGCACATTGCATCAAGCTTTCTAACCACTAACCACAAATTCCTTTCTCCAAGGTGAAATCCACCTAAGTAATTATCTCGTACACTACCCCCACTTCTCGCCTTTCCAACACACGGACAACCCTTGCTCTCAATTATTATGACCCTTGAACCCTTGGCCTTCCCGATTCATTCAACAACGAGAAACATAACAAGTTTACTCAACATAAAAAAACAATCAAATATAAGTCCTCATAACCATATAACAACTCCGGAGAATTACAATATCAATTATCATTACGAACCACGTACAATTTCACAATCCTCAAGATACACAATTATGTCAAGTCATTGGTCCTCTCATGGAACCCAAACCCAAACTGTTAACATGCCGGAACGTGGTACCCAATTTAATGTTTATGCCAAAAAGTGGCAACTGATCCCATATTTATGCCGAAACGTGGCAACCGATCCAAGTTAGTGCGTCGGAACGCAACACCCGATCCATTCAACAAGCCACAATCACAATCACAGTCACAAACACATTCGCATAATCATACAACCAAGTCATGATTCATAGCGTTCATCATTCCTCTATCTCATTACAAATAGTGTGATCAATAACGCCACATTGCATACATACCCGTATTATAATGAAGCAAGAACAACATATATCACAAAATCATGAAATTACAACTATCACAATTAAATATTCATCAACCTATATCACTTTAACAATAATTCGACCAACTTAGCCCTAGTTCATCACCTAAGGCTTCTTGCTATGATTAAGTCTTCTTTTGTTCGGTGCACGAAGGCCTATGCATAAATCCTACCATTGATTTACATTATATTATGCAGTGAACACAGATTTATAACTACTCAATTAGTAAAACCTATCCTACTTGGGCGCAAAGCAGCAGCTTCGAGTTTTTGGCTTCGATTTTGGTTTCCGGACTTCATGACGGTGATCTTGACTGGAAATCGGCCATCCACAACGCTCTTTACGCTAGAAATCTCCTTCCTTTCCAAGCTTAGAGCAGGCTTTTGGGGGTTTCTCAGGTGATTTACGTCTAAATTAGGTATTTTAGGAAGAAGGAGAAAATAAGATTTCGCGTTATTTACATTACTGTCTTGCCTATCCCGCTCTGGCGCCAGCTTACCCCGCCGTGGCGCCGCCGCCCTAGCGACATTTGTCCCGCTCTAGCAGGACAGTGTCCCAGTAACTTCCAAATTTTTGCTTTTTCTAAATAACGACGATTCGGGTCGTTACAAAATTTGAATGTGATACATCACTTTGAATGAGATGACAACCCAACTTGAATATAACATGTTACTTTGAACGAGGTGACAACCCAACGTGTCTCTTTAAAGGCTGGCGACTCATTCTTATACTTAACATGCCACTTAGAGGGAGATGACAACCCAACATGCCTCTTGAAAGACAGACGATCCACTTTGAAATAATTGTCTTTAAAAAATTAAAATATACTTTGAATCACTTTTCAAGGTATTTTTCATTATTTTTCAAAAAAGAACTATATACTTCTACATATTTTTATATAAATTTATATATGATTTTTAATTTTTATATATGATTAGAAAATCGTCTCAAGAAATAGTGTTTAAATTATATATTTATTTCACTTCTTTTCAAATTAATTAAGTTACAATCTTAGTAATTTAATTAGTCATTTTAAAAGTAATTTGCTAATTTTTTTTGTTAAATTTAAGAAACTCGATAATTAATTATATAATTAATCTCATTTTTAATTTATATCAAATGCAAATTTCAAGACAAATGTCAGGTGATTTCATCTCTTTATTTTAATATCAATTAGACTCAATCATAACAACATGCCTAAAAACACTCACCCGGTTCATCTTTAGACTATCTCCAACTCATCTCTATTTTAATTCTCTATATTTGGAGGGTCAAAATAGAGAATGCCATCTCCAACCCATCTTCACATTACTCTCTATTCTCCATTTATAGAGATATGAATAGTACTTCTCCAAATTTGGAGAACTGCTATTCACCTCTCTATTTCACTTTTTGAATCTTTTAATATTATTTTTATTATATCATTAATTAAGACATTATTATTTTTAATTATTTTCTAATATAATATAACATCTAAAAATATATTATTGACAAGTTACTACTTTCACTCGAATTAATAATTTTTCTATTTTTTTTTAATTTTAAAATTGTTACTTTAAATATGTAACTTAAAATAATTTTAATATTATTTATATTTTATACTATATAAGACTATTAATTAAGTCTTTAATATTTGTAATTATTTTCTAAGTAATATAACATCTAAAAATATATTATTATTAAGTATATTACTTACATATCGAATTAACAATTTTTCTAATTTGATTTTTTAAAATTTTTTGTCAACTTTAAATATGTAATTTAAAATTATAATTATTTTTCACTATGAAGAATGCACAAAATCTACATGATAATTCAAACAATTCACTTTAATGTTATAGTGATAAATTATTAAACTACATTATTTAATGAACATGAAAACACTTGATGCAATAGTTCAACATTAAATATATAGGGAAAGTAAATTAGTATACGAAATAGTTGGATACAATATGTAATTGTCAATTTAAAGAAATTTTAGCTACACAATAAAAAAAAATGCATTAATAGAGTATTTATGGGAGCAACTTAATAGTCTTGAAAGTTGAATATTTATATAAAATTTAAAATTAATTTTACGATGATGCAATGTTTATTGTGTAATTGTATTTAATCAATGATTTTTTTGTAAAACTAAAGAAAAATAAGACAAGAAATATAGAAGATGAAAGAAATAGAAATAGGGAGACAAGAGAAGAAAGCTTTTCTTATTATTCCAAGTCTTCAAGTGTATATAATATGAGCCCTTATGCCTCTATTTATAGTGTAACATAGAGACATACAAAAGGTTAGTCATAAACATGACATTAACATGAATATAATGGAGGAGGTTATGGAAGTGAAAGGTTACAAGAATAATGGTTATAAAGTTTGAGGTTATGGTTATCTTCATAATGGAGAAAAGTAATGGAGATAATGGGTGAGAGTAACTTCTTGGTGTAATGGACATCCACACTATAATATTTTATAACACTTCCCCTTGAATGTCCATATATAATATGCCTCGTTAAAACCTTACTAGAAAAAAAACCTTGTGGAAAAAAAATCCCAGTGAAGGAAAAAGAGTATACATATCTTTTAATACGCTTTGAATGTTGCCTCGTTAAAAACCTTACCAGAAAAACCCAATTGGGATAAAACAAGAGTACAACCCGTATTTTTCTCCCCCCGATAAAAACTTTACTTGATATCTCGGAGACGACGATGCATTTTAATCTTATATCACAACTTCTCAAATATTGATGTTGGCAATCCTTAGTGAATAAGTTTGCAAGATTATCACTTGAATGGGTCTTTGAACGTCTATCTCACCATTTTGTTGAAGATCATGTGTGAGAAAGGCTTTTGGTGAAATATGTTTTGTCCGATCTCCTTTTATTGTATCCTCCTTTCAATTGAGCTATATATTATTTTCGTATATGGTGGCTGAAATATCCTTTTCAAAAGAAAATCACATATTTTCTGAATTTGATAGATCATGATTTCAACCAAACACACTCTCGACTCAATTCATAGATCAATGTCATTTCTACATGATTTGAAGAAGTGGTTACTAATGTGATTCTTTGAATTTCCAAGATATTGTTGTGTCTCCATATGTAAATAAATACTCCATTTGCGATCGAGTTCTATGCATATCAAATAATTATTTTGCAACTACATAATCAAATCATTTCTGACTCGGGGATTGATCATTTCAATTTTATTGAAGCTAGTCTTTTCTTCTAAAAGAAAATCACACATCTTCTATGTGTTGAGTCACTTGCTTTGTTAGTTTCTTGTCATAACTTGAATGATAATATGACAATCCTTTCGTATAACTTTCGTTATGTATATCAAATAATCTTCTAGCATTTGCATAACTAGCAATCTGTAAGTGCACCAATTGCACTAATAAATGACATTTAAAATCATTTTCATGAGATCAAAAAGATTTTTTTCTCTGTGTTAAGCAGTCTCAAAACCATTGGGTACTCAATGGAATAGCTTTAAGATCTTTTAAATCCTTCAAGGATTTTCATATAACCTTCATCGTCTTGTTAGACATAATAATCATTCATTATACATATTCAAGTATTTCATCTATTGCTGAAACAAGTCTCATTGCATCCACCACTGGAGAATATATTTTCATTTAATAATGTCAGGACTTTTGCGAAAACCCTTTATGCCTCGAGGCACAAACAACACTTTATATCTTACGATTATACTTTCGCACAATGATCTCACCCGCTGGAAGGAAGTGATGTGACCCTGGTAGGATGAATTGAATTAGCTAACGAATCTTCCGTAATGCTTGCAAAGAAATCAGAAGAAAGGCTTCTGCCCCTTGGCGACTCGGAACGAATGGGAAGAAGTGAATCAGAAATGAACTTATATAAGAGCGCTTATTCCGCTTCCTTCTACTCTTGAAAGGTGACACTTTCACGACGTTGGATAAATACCATTTGAATATTGACAATATATTTTGATCCATGAACTATAAGATAAAAAATATCACTTTTCTAAGTGAAACAAAATATACTTGAATAGTGCCAATAATTTATCTGTCCACACTAAATATCACTTTTCTAAGTGAAACAAAATATACTTGAATAGTGCCAATCATTTATCTGTCCACACTATATGACCAATTCGAATTTAAGATCCTCGTAACCATTTATAGCATTGAGTGCTACTTCACAATTCTCAAGATACACAATTATGTCAAGTCATTGGTCCTCTCATGGAACCCAAACCCAAACTGTTAGCATACCGAAACATGGTACCCGATCCAATGTTTATGCCGAAACGTGGCAACCGATCCCATATTTATGCCGGAACGTGGCAACCGATCCAAGTTAGTGTGTCAGAACGCAACACCCGATCCATTCAACAAACCACAATCACAGTCACAATGTATATTCTCACAATCATACAACAAGAGGTGATTCATGGCATACAATTGTCCAATTATCCTCATATTCAATTAGTTTGATCAATAATGCAACATTCACATACATACACGTATAAGAATGAAGGAAGAACGTGCATATATCAGACAATCATGAAATCATAACCATCACCTAGAAGTATACATTGACATATATCACTTAACAATAATTCGATCATACTCAACCCTAGTTCATCATCTAAGGCTTCTTCCTATGATTTAATCATCTTTTGTTCGGTGCACGAAGACCTACACATGAATCCTACCATTTATTATCCTCATACTACGCAGTGGGTACATATTTATAACTACTCAATTAATAAAACCTAGCCTACCTGGGAACCAAGCAGCTGCACGAAGGGATTGTGGATAATTTTTTGGTTTTCTGAACAAAATGACAGTGAAATTGAACAAGAATCTGCAAAACATCGCCATCCTCATGCTAGAATCTCTTCCTCCTTCTTTCCCAAGCTTGGAGCAGCTTTTTGGAGTGTTTCAGGGTAATTTACGCCTAATCTAGGTATTTTAAGAAGAATGAGAAAATAGGATTTTGCGTTATTTACATTCTGTCTCGCCTATCCCGCTCTGGCGCCAGCTTACCGCGCTGTGGCGCCGCCGCCCTAGTGGCATGTGGCCCGCCCTGGCAGGACAGTGGCCCAGTAATTTCCCAAATTTTTGCTTTTCCTAATTAACGATGGTTCGGGTTGTTACAGATAACGTGTTGTAAAACTAAAGCAAAATAAGACAAGAAATATAGAAGATGAAAGCAATAGAAATAGGGAGACAAAAGAAGAGATCTTTTCTTATTATTCCAAGTTTTCAAGTGTATACAATATGAGCCCTTATTCCTCTATTTATAGTGTAACATAGAGTCATACAAAAGGTTAGTCATAAACATGACATTAACATGAATATAATGGAGGAGGTCATGGAAGTGAAAGGTTACAAGAATAATGGTTATAAAGTTGGAGGTTATGGAGGTTGTGGTTATCTTCATAATGAAGGAAAGTAATGGAGATATTGAGTGAGAGTAACTTATTGGTGTAGTGGACATCCACACTATAATATTTTATCACAGATTTTACTTTTATTTGAATTGTTCGTTAATATGTATTATATATAATATTTATTGCAATTTATGTTATTTAGAAATTTAGGATAAAATATAATTTTATATTAAATGAAGAATTTGACATTAACATTTTATATTACTTGAAGATTATATAGATTATAGGGTGATTATTTGCAAAAAGAAGAAATGGTTTATATTATGAAATAAGAATATAAAAATGAAATAGAAATAATAATATAATATTGAAGAGAGAGAAAAAGATTTCTTTTTAGAGATTAAAATAGAGAATTGGGTTGGAGTTGGTTGTTTGAAAAATAGAGAACTTTATTTTTAGAGAGTAAATAGTATAGGGTTGGAGATTCCCTTAGTTTCTCCTATTCTAAATTTTTTTCATTCTCCTCGCACTGTTTTTTCCTCTTTTTATTTTCCAGAAACGTGTACACACACAATCTACATGCCTATTCTTAAAAATTGAGTGCTTCCATCTTGATTGGATCCTTAAAATATGTCAAAATTTGTAATAGCTCAGATTCAAAAAGGGTAGAATTGCAGCTTCTTGTAGGATCTGGTGCCAGTTCCGACGAAGCCACCCATGGCCCGTGGACTGACACATGATCCATTAGTTAGCTCCGTGGTTGGCCAGTCCAGGTTCCCAAAAATGTCAAGTTCCAATACTTTTTTCAACGGTTCACCAGGACGGCCCGTTGTCCAATCCACAAGTCGTAGGTAGGTCTCATAGGTGAGTCCCAAACTTAGAGAAATTCTAGGGTCAAAAGTCGAGACCCATAACCCGTTAATGGACCCAAAGTTTTTAGGTGGGCCTCGTCAGTTGGGGTCCAAGGATCATGGTCTTTGAACCAATCGACGGCCGACCAGTACGGTCTGTAGGTGGAACCCGGAACCGTCCCCACTATCGATGGTGTCGACAGTTATTTTAAGGAGTGCTTTTGGGTCTTTTCCTAATTATTCTAGCCTAATACTATGTCGTTTTACCATTCACCTAAAGCCCTATATAGCTGCTTTGACCCCCAATTTCCCCAATTGAAATCATTCTCTCAAATTCCTAAAAGAAGAACAAGTCTTCCTCTCCAAAATATTTCTCTCTCTAGAAAGCGTGAAGAAGAAGGAGTCAACCTAGGGTTTCAAGTCAAGTTTCCAAGTCCTCTATTGAAGGCAAGCTTTTGGCATTAAGGTACGATAATCTTCATCCATAGAGCCCTTTCCTCCATGGAGTTCCTAAATTCTCCAATTTACAATGTAAGAAATTCCAAATTTAGTTAGTGTTTTCTTCTATGTCATGGGTTCCTTTCAATATTGATTTATTTGATTGTTTTATGATCTTTTATGTACGAATTGAGAAGTTCTCATGTTTTTAAGATGAATCCCTATGAACCCATGTTTAACCCATGTTTCTAGATTTTTATGATTGAAAATGGGTTTTGAACTATGTAAGGAGAATTATGAAAATATGCATGTTCTTATGAAATTGATGAAATATGATGTAAGTTGCTTTAAGAGTAAATCATTGTTGTTGTTGTTAATTGTTGTGAAATGATTTCTCACATTATTACTCCATTCATGAATATGAAAGGTTTTCTCACTTAAAAGATTCTAAGGTTGAAAGGTCTTCTCACCTAAGATGAATCAAAGCTAAGGAGTTATTCTAAGAATGAGGCAAGCAACGATTACCCATACTCTCTAATAAAAGACAAGAGACAATTACCCATGTCATACAATATAAGGACAAAAGGAGATTACCTAAGTCCTTTAAAGAAAAGATGAATAAGACTAACGAATGTTCCATGGGAGTTATGCTTAGCACCGAGTGGACAAGTGACGATTATCTATGTCCCATAAACTATGTGCCACCATAGGTTGTTGAGATAGACATTAGCTAGAGGATCCACAATAGCTAGAAGTTCATGGTCTTGCCTTGGCAAGTAGGACACCTCTTTTTGGTGTGGGGTAGACACCAAATTCCATGTTAATAGCTCACATGGTCTTACATGTCGGTTAAAGGTAGTTCTCCCACATTAATGAACCAAGGTTACTTCAAGAAGTACCTCACATGTGATTTAAGATGATGTCTACCTGCATTGACCATGTTTTGGTTTCTTATGTTTTTCAACTCTTTTATATCATGTTTTAGCCTTGTCATTGCATATTACGAAAATGCCCCTTTATCAAGATTTTTATACTTCATGCATCGCTATCATACTTGGTACATATTTGTACTAACACATACTCTTGATTACATTTCTTATCCAAATGTAGGGTCTGGCGCTCTAGGCTCGCACTTCCGTGGCTAGGCTCTATTAGTAGACGATTGAAGATTGGTGAGTCCTCATGTTCCAAGGACCGAGCCTTACTTCATTATGTCTTATGATTTTAGCTTTAGACTTGATGTACGAGTTACGTCTCGATTACTTATTATGTACTAGATGGCTTTGAGACGATGTTTGGACTTCTGCTTCACTTTATAAAACTCTATGTTTTGAAATCATCTTTTAAATCTCTTAATTTCTATTATCTTGTTTATGTATGATAAGTGTCTTGTATGGGGGCCTCTCGGGGTCTATACACCATGTTACACCTAGGGTTTACCTTGGGTCATGACAAACTTTGTATCAGAGCACAATGTTTAGAAAGGTCCTCGGAAAGTCTCATAAGTCACGTCGAGTAGAGTCTTGTTCATGAGTATGAAGCGCGCCACATTTATTAATGAGAGACTATAAGATGTTTAGAAAATTCCACTTCTTTCATTACTCTAAAGTCGTGCGATAGAGTTTAACTCTATAATGTCTCTCTCCTAAGCCTTACTCGATGCTCTACATGATATGGCCACTCGAAGGGCATATGCTAGAAGGAATGTAAGAGAGAATGTGGAACAAAAGGCTCCTCCTCAAGCTCATCAAGTTTCGATCGACCCTTTGGCCAAACAAGTGACTAATGCGGAGTTTAGGGATGTTTTTCAAGTGTTGGCTCAAGTCATGACGGCTCAAGCCAATAGGGAGGTTGCGTGTGGGTACAATGACGACTAGCGTGAGAGGCTTCACTAGAATGAATCCTTAAGAGTTTCATGGTTCTAAGGTTGAGAAATACCCTCAAGAGTTCATTGATGAGGTATATAAGGTGTTGATGATCATGGGAATGACGCCGGTGGAAAAGGTGGAATTGGCCGCTTACTAACTTAAGGGTGTTGCTTAAGTGTGGTTCAACTAATGGAATGAAGGGAGGGCAATTTATGTGGTCCTCTCAATTAGGAAAAATTTAAGGTTGCTTTCCTTGATAGGTTTTTTTGCCCTTGAGATGATGGAGGAAAAGGTTCTTGAGTTCATTAACCTTCGTCAAGGAAATATGATTGCAAAGGAATATGCTTTAAAGTTCACACGATTGTCTCGATATGCTCCTACTATGGTTGCCGATTCTAGGGCAAGAATGAGTAAGTTTGTTTTGGGGGTGTCCGAGAGGGTGGTTAAGGAATGCCATACCGCTATGATATCAATGACATGGACATTTCTCATCTCATGGTTCATGCTCAACAAATTGAAGAGAAGAAATTTAAGGAAATGTCTAGGGAAGCAAAGAGGGCTAAGATCAGTGATTGCAACTTCTCTCACTCACGGTCCGATGGACATGGTCGTTCTAAGTTCTGACAAAGGTTTTCTGGTCAAGCTTCCTCCAATGCTCCTCCTAATTTCAACAAAGATAGGGTGTCTAACCCTAAGCCTCAAGGAGGGAATGGTGGTGGATCTTCATTGCCTACTTGTACTTAGTGTGGAAAGAAGCATGAGGGTAGGTGCCTAGCGGGTTCCAATGCTTGCTTTGGTTGTGGTAAGATGGACCACAAGATATGGGATTGTCCCTTAGTTTCTAAGAATGAGAGAGATAACCATCGACGGGTTCAACCGAATCCTCCATCACTTCCTAGTGGGTGTGAGAAGCAAAACATATTATATGCACTTCAAACTCGTCATGAGCAAGAGGGTTCACTCGATGTGGTTATCGGTATGTTGAAAGTCTTCCAACTTGATGTTTATGCTTTACTTGACACCGGTGCTACCTTGTCTTTTGTGACGCCATATGTGGCTAAGAGGTTGGATATTCTTCTGGATGTGTTGTTAGATCCTTTTTATGTCTCTACTCCTGTTGGTGATTCTATTGTGGCTAAAAGGGTTTATAAAAAAATGTCTTGTCTCCTTGTCCCACAAACTCATTCATGTTGATCTTGTAGAGCTTAATATGCTAGATTTTGATATTTCCCTTGGTATGAATTGGTTGCATGCATTTTATGCTTTTATTGATTGTAGAACCCGTGTAGTCAAGTTTTAGTTTCCGAATGAACCCATCCTATAATGGAAGGGGAAAATTCTATGCCTAAGGGTTAGTTTGTCTCTTGTTTTAAAGTTAGAAAGAAGATTTCTAAGGGTTGCATATACCATCTAGTTAGGGTGAGGGATATAGATTCTAAAACCCCTACTCTTGAATCGGTCTTTGTCGTAAAGAAGTTTCTAGATGATTTACCTGACATTCTTCTCGAAAGGAAAATAGACTTTGGTATTAACCTTTCCCCAGATAGACAACCTATCTCTATTCCTCCTTATCATATGGCTCTGACAAAACTTAAGGAATTAAAGAAGCAATTGAAAGACTTGTTGGATAAGGGTTTCATCCAACCGAGTATCTCTCCATGGGGTACTCCAGTTTTGTTTGTCAGAAAGAATGATGGTTTGCTTCGTATGTGTATTGACTACCGACAATTGAACAAGGTTACCATCAAGAATAAGTATCCTCTCCCAAGGATAGATGATTTGTTTGACCAACTTCAAGGATCAAGTTACTTCTCTAAGATTGACCTCCGGTCGAGTTATCACCAATTGAGGGTGAAGTAGGATGATATTCCAAAGATGACTTTTCGAACTCGGTATGGTCATTATGAGTTTTTGGTAATGTCATTCGGTTTGACTAATGCTCTGGCGGCGTTTATGAATTTGATGAATATGGTGTTTAGACAATACCTTGACATATTTGTGATTGTATTCATTGATGATATATTGATTTTATTCAAGGAGTGAAGATGAGCATACCAATCATTTGAGGATTTTGTTGCAAATCCTCAAGGACCAACAACTCTTTGCAAAGTTTAGTAAATGTGAGTTTTGGTTGAGGTCCGTGGCTTTTCTTAGTCATATTGTTTCTGGTAAGGGTATTAAGGTTGATCCTAAGAAGACGAATGTGGTCAAGATTTGGCCTAGACCTCTATCTCCTTCGGAAATTAGAAGTTTCTTAGGTTTAGCTGGCTACTATGTAAGGTTTTTCGAAGGGTTTTCTTCGATTTATACTCCATTAACGACATTGACTTAAAAGAAGGTTAAGTTTATATGATCCAAAGCATGTGAAAAGAGTTTTCAAGAATTAAAGGATAGACTTACTTCTGCTCTGGTGTTGACTTTACCGAAAGGAAATGATGGGTTTGTTGTTTATTGTGATGCCTCAAGACCTGGGTTAGGTAGTGTACTTATGCAAAATGGAAAAGTTATTGCCTATGCTTCAAAGCAACTTAAAATTTATGAGAAGAATTATCCTAC
Source organism: Solanum tuberosum (assembly GCF_000226075.1). Lineage (NCBI taxonomy): Eukaryota > Viridiplantae > Streptophyta > Magnoliopsida > Solanales > Solanaceae > Solanum > Solanum tuberosum. The sequence goes on along the minus strand of NW_006238969.1, from coordinate 1,724,153 downwards.
CCATGATCTCGAACTAGAGGCGGTCGTGTTTGCTCTAAAGATTTTGAGGCATTATTTGTATGGTGTTCATGTGGATGTCTTTACCGACCTCAAGAGTTTGCAATATATATTTCACATGAAATATCCAAATCTTCACCAAAGAAAGTGGCTTGAATTATTGAAAGACTACAACATGAGTGTTCTCTATCACCCCGTTAAAACAAATGTGGTGGCGTATGCTCTTAGTTGGTTATCGATGGGTAGTGTTGCTCACATTGAGGATAATTAAAAGGAGTTAGTTTGAGATGTTCATAGATTGGCCCGATTGGGTGTTTGACTAGTTGACTCTACGAAAGGTGGTGTTATGGTTCACAATGGTTCAAAATCGTCTTTTGTGGCGGATGTAAATGACAAGCAAGGTCTTGATCCAACTTTGATTGAGTTGAAAGAAGCGATGCTTAAAAGGTTCGTAGAGGCTTTCTCCCAATGGGGATATGGTGTACTTAGATATCAAGGCCGTTTGTGCGTCCCTAATGTTGATGACTTGAGATAACATATCTTATCATAAGCACATAGTTCTTGGTATTCCATTCACCTGGGAGCCACCAAGATATACCGTGACTTGTGGGAGATCTATTGGTGGAATGAGATAAAGAAGGATATTGCAGATTTTGTGGCTAAGTGTCCTAATTGTCAACAAGTGAAAGTTGAGCATCAAAAGCAGGGAGGTTTATCTCAAGACATTAGCATTCCTACTTGGAAGTGAAAAGATTTGAACATGGATTTCATTGTGGGGTTGCCTCGCACCTGACGACAACATGATTCAATTTGGGTTATTGTAGATCAAATGACAAAATCAACTCATTTCATTCCCGTTAAGGTTTCTTATTCAGTGGAGGACTATGCTAAGTTGTACTTGAGAGAAATGGTGAGGTTGCATGGAGTGACCTTGTCTATTATTTCCGATCGTAGTACCCATGTCACGACCCAAGCCAAGGGCCTAGACGTGACATGGCGAATGAGGAACCCGAAGGAACCTCAAATAAGCCTCTCAAACTTGTCATCACACTTCATCGGTCGCGGAAGTACATTCAACATTAATTAACGGGAAATAGGGACTAAGGGCAAACCATTTCAAAATGACATCATAGAATAAGAGTCAAGCTCATTTACAAAATACTTGTCCAACGCACACCTCTACATACATAGATAGGACGGGGCCATGACATTCTACCGGCTCCCCTCATAGTCAAAATACAATTGCAAGCTAAAGTCGCAAAACATAGGAGTAGGAAACATAACATAGCCCTCGAATCACTCAGGAATCACCAACAACTCGGATAAGCACCGTACTAGCCACATGAATGAAGAGAAGGATCAAGAGTAGCTCCGGTCCCTACATGGTGACATCATGTAGGCAAAATATGCGTTAGTACTTGGAATGTACTAAGTATGCGGGGTGCAACACAACAATAAACAAGGACACAATCGAAATACAAGAAATAGTTTCATAGGCATTATGAATAACAATATGAGGATGCATGATCAAAGTGAAGTAAAAACATGTTTAAGTAACTCTATTCTAATAGTAGATATCATATGTGTATGCATGATCCAACCAATCTATAACCCCAACTTAGGATGGGGGATGCCGTTCACACCCGGACACCCTGGTGGCAAGGTATAAACCCCTCACATGGTTGATGTTGGTCACACCCCAAGCATCCTAGGTGGTGAGATATAAACCTCTCACATGGTTGTCCGGTTCTTTTCCCCCGGACCGGGCATGGTCATGCAACACTTTATATAGGAAATTCCCATTAGGCTCTAATGCAATCTCACGTATGGAATGAACATATACACAAGCTTAGTTTGTCATCAACACATCTCTGGATTTCCATACATCTCATAACTCAAGCTTTAAAGCATCGATTCATCAATTCTCCATAGTTGGACATTTTGTCAAACACCTTGAAGGCATGTAATGGAATCAAAGAGCATGGAAAATAGGGTAGTAATTATGCAGCCAAACCAGTGAACAACCTACAACAACACCTTTTTAACACCCACAATACCACATGAAAATCTCCACATCCATTCCAAATTTAGGTTCAAGTTCTAGGGTCACAACATGCTCAAAACAATCACTTTTCATGTTTAAAATTCAATGTGCAGGAAATTATTACAAAGAACAAGACTAATTTATGAATCTTAACTTAAACCATGAATTAGTGAGTAGAATAGAGTCTAGGCACTATGGGTGGAAGGACCCATGAGTTCAACACCACATACCTTGAGTTTTTATGAAGGTCTTGAGAGTGTCTTCAATGGAAGCTTGGAACTTGGAGCAAGAGTCTCTTCAATCTTGAGGAAGGTTTTGGATTAGGGTTCTTGAGAGAACTTGAGAGAAAATGTGTCTAAGTATGGGAGAGATGTTTTGGGAAATGTTTTTGAGATGAGAGTTGAACTAATGATATATAGGAAATAACATATGCCCTTTGGAAAAATGGTCCAACACTTAGAAAAAAAAATGAGGCGGGTGAACAGTAAAAACGCTCACTGGAAATTGCCTTTCCTGCCGGACAGATTTTACGAAAATGGGCATAACTTCTTCGTCCGAACTCCGAATGAGGTGAAACGAAGTGCGTTAGGTAGCTAACTCAAAGGGCTTTCCATGGATATGTTATTGGCCACCCAATAATTTGTGTGCTAGGAGATATGACCCTCCAAAGTAGACCCTCGAAAAAGGCTTCACTTGGAAATTTCGGATTTTGATACGGTTGCTCTAAAATTTGGGTTAGACCCATTTCCCACTCAATTTGACCCCCTAAACAAGAATATGAAATCGGATTTTCGAAAAAC
>NW_006238969.1:1705565-1715356 GCF_000226075.1 Solanum tuberosum | reverse complement strand
TTTCGTCCGAATTCCGAATGAGGTGAAACGAAGTGCGTTAGGTAGCTAACTCAAAGGGCTTTCCATGGATATATTATTGGCCACCCAAATAATTTGTGTGCTAGGAGATATGACCCTCCAAAGTAGACCCTCGAAAAGGCTTCACTTGGAAATTTCGGATTTTGATACGGTTGCTCTAAAATTTGGGTTAGACCCATTTCCCACTCAATTTGACCCCCTAAACAAGAATATGAAGTCAGATTTTCGAAAAACGAAACGAATTTTGAGATATATGGAAATTACAATTATAGGTGTTTCCGAAGCACATTTTCGGACATTTTTGGGGTCATTTCAACCCAATTCACTTATCAGTTTTGAAAATCCTTCTAAAAGGGTCTTAGTACTCATGTTAATTTTAGAACAGTCTTTCACCCTTAAACCAATGGGTAATTGGGAAGATCATTTGCCTTTGATTGGGTTTGCATATAATAATAGCTATCATTCATGTATTGACATGACTCCATTTGAGGCTCTATATGGTAAGAGGTCTAGATCTTGTATAGGTTGGTTTGAAGTGGTTAAAGTCGCCTTGATAATTAATGTGTCCGAGATTTGGACTCATTTAGGGCTTTGTTTTTTTTTTTATAGATTTATTGTCCTTAGATGTTTAATTTGTGCCATAAACTGATGTTAAATCCTTGATTTTCAGGTATATGGATTGAGGAACAAAGCAAGGACACTAACATGCAAAAAGGAACAAAACAAGATGAAGAAATGAAGAAGGGTGAGCCTGAGGATCGCCAAGAGCACTCGGCGTGTCGCCGAGTGGCTTATCAAGCCACATAAAGTTCCAGTGTGCCAAGTCCTGAAGGAAGAAACCAAATTGGCGATGAAAAGAAGCAGTCGGCGAATCGCCGCACAGTTCCGCGAAGCAAAGTTAGATCGCCCAAAGTTACAGACCTTGAGGATTCTGAATGACAAGGCATAAATGCGATGGAAGAGATCAAAGGGCGGCTCGCCGAGTGGTCCGGCAAGCCCGACTTACTTCACGGAAGAACTCTTCGTGGCTTATTTTTGGAAACTATAAATAAGATTTTGAACATTTAGTTTAGAAGGTTTTGATCAAATTCTTACCCTGGAATATAATTTTTGATCTTGGACAGAGTCTAGAACAGTTTTCTTAGTAGACTTGAAGTTTTGAGACTCAACTTGGAGATTTCACAAGTGGGTTTCTAATTTTCTTCGAATTGGAGCAATGTAAAGCTTGAATTCCTCTTACCTAGTTGATGGCTAATCGATTTGGTAATGGTTTTTATATTTTTATGATGTCCGGCTAAAACCCCAATTCTTGGGGTGTGATCATGTGATTATAGGTTGAATTAGTGTGTGGGTATTGTTAATTACTAGTCTAAATGCTATTTTCAAGTGGGTTTAATCATTAGTTGTGGTTTAATTTATGGATTGTAGTTGCAAATGCAGTTCTATGTTAGTGTTCTTGGCTTGCTCGAGAGAGAGGTTTTAGGACTAAAATTACTGATTTGTATGTATTGGGTTGATATGGGTCCAACTCGAGAGAGTGAATCCTAAACCCAGTGCTACCCATCTTGCTCTCGAGAGAAGATGCATTAAGGTTTTGGGTTGTTATTAATTGCTATGCTTGTTGATGTTCGAGAGAAATCACTGGAAGCGAAATAGTTGTTCGAGAGAAAGCTATTTCAATTATAGTCTAGCCTACCCACTGATATTTAGATGTTTACTAGTAGTTTCAATTACCCATATATCAAAATTCACCTATAATCGATCACATCCCGAGAATCGCTCTCCTTATTTTTATCTCATTGCTATTTGACTGATTGTAGTTGATAATTTGAAAACCAAAAACCCCCATTTGACAGTTGTGTCACCCTTTTATTTGATATGTCTTTTTTCGTTAATATCTATTCCTATAGCTAGTTGAATCACATTTGTACTTCCTAATTGAATTTGAACACGTACCACTCCCCGTGGGATTCGACCCCAACTCAATTGTTGGGTTTTATACTGCTTAACGGTCGTTTGCACCTAGAATTGGATGAGGTGTGTTTGACACGTTAATAAAAAAATGGCCACGCTGCCGGGGAGTGGTGTTGTTTAAAATTCTTTTATTGAACTTAATTTGTGATCTTTGTAGTTATAGTTGAATCTACTTATATTTGTTTTTGGTTTGGTGTTGCTTGTTAAAAAAGAGGAGGAAATGAGCGTCAACGGAAGTAATGGTAGCCAAGTTGGCCACCAAGATGACATTGGGAATCACAATGATGTCAATGACCCAAACCAAATACGTGGTGTTGGTGCCATTCGTTTACCTCCAGCTAAAGGAAACGCAGTGTTTCACATCACAAGCACTATGCTTCAGCTCTTTCAACTGAAAGGTTTATTTGGTGGGCCGGCTCATGGGGATCCCTATGAGCATATAAGGAATTTTGTTGATGTTTGTGGACCGTTCTCCTTTAAGAACATATCTCAAGAATCGGTCTGACTGAGGTTGTTCCCATTTTTTCTTATGGACGAAACAAGCAAATGGTTGGCTGAGTTGCCAAGAGATTCTAGCACTTCTTGGATGGAGCTGATCACAATGTTCCAAGTGAGATTCTTTCCTCCGTTGCAAACGATGATATTTAGGGATGGTATCCAAAGTTTCAAGCAATCGGAGGGCGAACAAATCCATGAGACATGGATGAGGTTTAAGAAGCTGGTGCTGCAATGTCCTACTCATGGACTTCCGGATAAGTTGTTGCTAGAATCTTTCTATAGAGGTCTTGATTTGGTAAACATAGGAGTGGCTGACCAACTTTATTCGGGTGGTATAATGCGATAACCCTACAAAATAGCGTCCCAACTCCTCGATTGCATGACCGAGAGAAATAGGGCATGGCATACTCGCAAAGACCAAGTCTGTTCTCTCGCTTATACAGTTACAAAAGAACCAATCATAAAGGATCTAGAGAGAGACCAACATTTGGCCAAAATGATGAACCAACTAGATACCTTGGCCAAAAATGTCGTAGAATTTGAAGTACTATACAATGAGGAAGCAAATGTCCTAGCAAATCAAGAATGGAATAGAGAGGGGAAGAAAGATAGATATGTTCCTCCCCATGAGCGTAAAAAACCAAAGACTCTGAGGGTAGCTGGACAGATGAGATGCTCTCACACATTCTCAACAAAGTCGATGAGTCAAACAAAGTGTGGAAAGAAATAAAAAAAGATGTCTCGACTCTCTATCAGATGGTGACTTCTCATTTCATTGCTATCAAGCAGCTGGAGACCTAAATGGGTCAAATTTTGTCTCATCTACACCCAAGACAACAAGGGGGGTTGCCTAGTGATACTATGGCAAACCCCAAAAATGAAGCTTGAATGAGTACTTGCGTCGTGCCACGACGTTAACTAAGGCGCTTTTTGGGAGGCAACCTAAGTTTTTTTCATATTTTTTAAATTTGATTTTGAATAACGGATGTTGATTGTGCAGGTTGAAAAGTGGAGTGTGTTTGAGAAATGCAGGTTGGCGAGCTGAAGAGTCCAATCGGCGACTCACCGAAGAGGTCGGCGAGCCCGACTTGGTCCACCGTTGGAACCACAAAAATCAGAGCTGGGAGTCTGTAAAACTTGGTGGGCCAATGGATGAATCGGTGACTCACCAAACAGGTCGGCGAGCTGATTTTGTCCGCCGTTTGGACCCCAAATTAACTGGAGGTCTTATAAAACTTGGCGAGGTAAGTCACCACTCGGCGAATTGCCGAGTGGTTCGACGTGGTTGACTAACACCGCCGAAAGGGCCGCGAACTGAAACCTTTTAAAAGGCCAAATGATTTTAAAATTTAAAATCTTTCATATTCCCTCATTTCTATCCCCGTACTCTCTCACCCGTACCTTAGATCTTTTATATTTCCTTATTTTTGTTGATTTTTGCTCTTGATCTCGTGCTCGGGTTTGGATTACATTGCCGCCTAACATATCAAATTCTTCATTTGGCATAAAGGTTGGTTTTCTGAACCCCGAACTCTTGTTTAGTGGTTGAACTCGAATGCATTTGGTAAAAATTTGTTGATGTGCTGGGCTTGTGTTTGATGTATTGGTTTGCGTGTTTTAGTTTCGAAATTGCGCCTATTTGCTTAAAATATTAATTTCCTGAGTTTTATGCGCTAAAATTGAATGTAAATTATTGGGTTGCGGTTATTTGATATCAGGTCTTGTTGGGTGAAATCTGAGTAACCCCAGATTAAGCCAAATGACGTAATTTTCCCAATGATAGAGCGATTGACGTCATTCTTAAGGGCAGAAGTCATCAAATGGCCAATTTTGGCCAAATCAGGGGAAGTTTGAGTACCCTGGAGGCATGGCTCTTATGGGTCTTATCCTAATTAAATTAGCGTGTCATTTGATTTTGATTTTGGGGGCTGCGGGCTTGAATTTGGGAAAAGGGGTTGAAATTTTGCACGTTGGGCAGTTCGGCGGTTCGCCAACGTCCCCCTTGATCGCCTTTAATTGCTCAATTTGGCTTAGTTAGAGTCTGTAATTTTTGTCGAGAAGCTTGATCTCGGCGAGTTCACTCGGTGACTCATCAAAAGTTCCCTTTGATCTCCTTTTCTGTTCTCCTAACCCCTAAAATGCACTATAAAATTTGGCGAGCTCGTTTGAGCTCGCCGAGTGCTGTTGGCGATAAGCCGACCTGTCACTTTTCTAAATTTTTTTTGGCTAGTCCTTTTGGCGAGCCCGATCTTACTCGCCAAGGTGACTCGGCGACTCACCGATTGGTTCGATAAGTATATCTGCATCATGAATTCTACATTTTTTCATGGGTAGTTTCTAAATCTTTTTGATGTGATTTGCAGATATGGCTAGACCTAAAGTATCGGGACGACACATGCCGTCCTGTAAGCGGGCAAAGGAAATCATCATCAATGAGGATGCAGCTGCATCCAATGCAAAAGTGATCAGACTTCCTACCACAGGTGGGAAGGGCATGGCGCCCACAAATGCCTCACTGGAGGTCAGCTCTAACAGTGAGGGAGTCTACGTGACTCACCTCACCACTTCTGAAAGTGAGGGGGAACACCAGGATCCTCAGGCTATTACCTTTGAGCCTGAGGATGATCAGATGCTATTGGCCCAAAGAGCTGAACTGCGCTCTAAGAGGATACATGATCTGTCTAGGATTAGGTACCTGAGACTACTACTCCTTCTCCAGTTCCAGATCAGGCTGTGGTCCCGGCAACACCTGCACAAGGTCCTCCTCCCCGGTCTCTCAACAGATTAAAGGTTGAGGGACTGAGGACTATCATTGAGGAGAAGAAGTTGTCTATAGATGAAGTAATAGACCGGTATCCGGAAATATTACGAACCCTAAAGTCCCATAAGTTTAAAATCTTTACTAAACCCCATGTCCCTTATATTCCTAATTAGGTCCGGGAATTCTACACTGCCTATGGAGTTTTGGTGCCACAGGGGAAGAAGAAGGCTGCCACCTTCAAGCCAGTCGACTATGTAGTTGTTAGGGGAAAGAAGGTAAAATGTGACAGTGATGATAATAACGCTGTGTTGGAATGCACTGACAACATTGCAGATGACTACTAGTACATGATTAAGACAAAATCGTTGGAGGACATGAAGAAATGGCTAACTCCTCTCCTTTCAGACGGTACTCCTAGGTGGATTGAGGCCGGGGTTCCCATAGAGAAGAAAGATCTAAATGTGGCAGCGAGGTTCTGGTTTGGGTTTATTAGTAGTACACTCATGCCGTCCCAGAATGAGTCTATCCTCCGCCACACGAAGGCGTGTCTTGGTTCTATCATTGATGGGACGAGCCTCAAATTATGTATGATCATTGGAGAAGAGATGGCCATGAGGGCCAGGCAGCACCAAACATCTCTTCCTTTCCCAGTGTTGATCATCGAATTGTGCAGATGAGCCCGTGTGCCTCGTGATGTAAAGAAGGACATAGAAGTGATTCCCACCTCCTGTACCGACATCCGACGGATTAAGGCTGAGTATTTGAAGGATGAAGCTGAGAAGAAGAAGGTAGCCCCGATGGATACATCCCCAGCTGTTGATATTGAGACACTACCTGCAGAGGCAGTATTGCCTATTACGGCCTTGGGGCCTTCAAGTATTTCTAGATCTGCCCCTTCCATGACTCAGAGTTCTTCTGCTGCTGGCTTGCCTCCTAGGTCAGCTGCTAGTACTGTTTCCCGACCTCCACTCACCCAGGACATGCTACTATGTATGGGGTACCTAGCCCATTCTACTGATGTACGTGCCTCCCAGCTAGAGGCTACATTACCTGGGATGATTGAGAGAACCGTCCCAACTCTTGTGACACCTCTTAGGGAGTCTATTGATCCCCTCACAACGAGGATAGAGGTGTGTGAGAGAGGTTAGGGAGCCACTCATGAGGTGACGACCTTGAAGGCCGCAATTGATGAGTTGAGAAAGGATGTTTGACCAACTGAAGTCTACAGATATGTCGATGATTTTTGGGACCGTGGAGATCCCTGATGACCTGGACACGGGTATTCAAACTTATTCTGATGTGGCTCTGGCTACAACCAGAGATGAAGTTAGAGTTAAGGATGTGGTTGCAGAGTCGGAGGCTGAAACTGATGAGGATAATCTCGATATCCAGGAGGAGACTACATATGAGGGCCTGACTGAGGTTGAGGAGGCTATGGTGCATTCAGCCGTTCAGACTTCATTGAGGGAAACTCCCATGGCAGGCTCTAGTGGAGCCAGTGTTGCTGTTACCCCGGGCACTGATGCCCAAGATCAGAGTGTGACCCCGGGCATTGATGCCCAGACAGATGGAGCGACTGTGTAGACATGATCATTCCTTACCTCCCTCTTTGTCGTTTTTATTGATATTTGTTGTTTTAGTTGCATTTGAGGACAACTGCTTTTCTTTTGTGGATGGGGTGAGGTATTTCCATACCTACCTCTCATGTTTTGATTTTGTTTGTGAAGATTGGTGAATATTGGGTTTTGTGATCTATATATGAGTTTTGATTTCAATTTTGTGGATGTTTGGGCTTGTGGCTCCTTATTTTGAATGGAAATGGTTTTGACCAATTTTGAAAAAATTGTGCCACCTCTTTTGTGTATGAATGTGGCGGTTCTTGTGCAAATTTGAGTATCGGTTATGATCAATACTGATGACTTGAATAGTGCTCTTAATCTAACAAAATGAATGTGTGGCTGTGATGAGGCCAATGAAGTTGCATAGACAATGTGTGGAATTTTAGATTCTCGTTGTGACTAGCTGGTTATCGAATGAGCCTCTTGTGATGAACATTGCACACTAGCGAAAGTGTGTAGTCTTGTTTGATATTGGTGCCAATGCCTTGTGTGTTGACACCGAGAATTTGCCTTGTTGGTCCGATTGACTTAAGTGATGCAAGCACTTGAAATGATCTTAGGAAACAAATTTGAAGAGTGAAACAATTTGACAATATACCTCTTTTGAGGCCAACCTTGTGAGATATGTGAACCTTGCTTGAACCCTATTGTGCCTTACCCTTTTCTTGGAAAAAACTTGAGCAATTGTGACCCCTCTTTATCCATTCACCCATAACTCTCATGAAGTGTGGTTTTTGTTTGAATAGCCAACTTAGGCCAAAGGCCTAAGTTGGGGGTGTGGTGAAAAGAGCAGAAAAATCAAAAAGTGTGAGAAATCCCCCCCCCCCCCCTTTGAAAATGGTTTTGAAAAAGATGGAACCCCTCTATGTAAAAAATAAAAGAGAAAAGAGAAAAGAGAAAAGAGAAAAGAAGCAAAGAAAAAGTTGTGAAATAAGTGATGAAAATTGCAAACGAAATGGGGTGTCCGGGAATTCTTATGAAGTTGAATAATGGGGCAGATTATGAGCATGTTTGAAATGTTAAAGAAAAGGAGGAACGTGATGTTCAGGCCACACTTCATGAGTGTGAAAGCCACTGAGCCTAAATGACCATACCTTGGCACTCAACCTTGTTACAAGCCATGAAAAGACCTTTGTGATCTTGAGTGAGCTGAAACAAATGTTGATTGGAAAATAAGGGGAAACCTATGGGTGAAGTCATGCATGTGTTCATCTTTGTGAGTATGAGAGTCGTATGTGATTCCGGAACTACAAATTGTTGAGAAATTGTGTATGAATATGGAATCATCTTTGTTGTGAGAGCATTTGAGTACCTTTGTTGAGCTTGAACTTACATTTGAAGCAAGTATTGTAAACTTGAGCATCTTTGATAATGGTGAGTCACAATTTGAATCTTTGAGTGTATAATTTATGATTGCATGAGTAAGTTGAGTCTTGTTGTGTGCATTTATGTTGAGTCTTATGCAGCACTATTTGAGACATCCTTTTTGAACTGCTGAACTTGAGTTTTACTTGAGGATAAGCAAAAGTTTAAGTTGGGGTGTTGATGAGTTCGATATTTGGACTCATTTAAGGATTTGTTTTTATAGATTTAGTGTCCTTAAATGTTTAATTTGTGCCATAAACTGATGTTAAATCCTTGATTTTCAGGTATATGGATTGAGGAACAAAGCAAGGACACTAACAGGCAAAATGGAACAAAACAAGCTGAAGAAATGAAGAAGGGTGAGCCTGAGGATCGCCAAGAGCACTCGGCGAGTCGCCAATTGGACTTGGCGATCACCATGCTCTCTTTTCTTCCTTCTTTCAGCTCGCTTTGTTCCTTTTGCAACTTAGTGTCCATGCTTTGCTCCTTAATCGAAATACCTGGAAATCAAGGATTTTACATCATTTATTGGCACAAAAATAAGCATTTGAGGACACTAAGGGCCCGTTTGGCCATGCAATATGGTATCATGATATGGAATCATGAGATGAAATTGAAGGTTTGTTTGGACATGCGATATAGAATTTTTGTGTTGTATATTTTCTCATAAACATAAAAATCCCATAAGTTGTAAAACTATTAAAATAGCCCCAATTGTTTATTCAATCTTATCAAATAAACAAAAATTATAAAATCGCATAATAAATTATTACAAAGTTATTTGTTCTTCACTTAAGTAATTGTTTCATCTAACTTTAATTTAATTAAAAAAATTGAACATAAATTGTACTTGATATGCTCATATCTCTCAACTACTCTTACAAATAACCTATAAAGTAGAAAAAAAACATACATTAGTGAGTAAATATTAACTTAGAAGTTAAATACACTAAGATAAAAATTAACAAACATCACTGACTTCTAACTATTTACAAGAAAAATCAATAGTTAAATATTATTGAATAACGAAATTTTAAAAAGTTACCACAAGTTTGAGTCAAAAACACTTCTAATAAAATTTAATCAAAAAAATTATAACTAGTCCACTTGACTAAATATTAATAACTAATTGATCAAATTTTCCCAAGTCCTCAATCAATTGGACTTGATATTCTTCAGTCATGTGAACGAACATTTTGCGAATACTAAGATTAAGAAAGTGCGGCACCGCCAATGAAAATTTTCTTTTATCAATATTATGCTTAGTCATAAGATTAAGACGTTTTTTTTTATTATGAAAAATCAAAAAAGTATTACTCCCTTCATTCTTATTTATATTCACCAAATGAATTTCTACTTTATCATTTATATTCACCAAATTTAAAGTAATAATAAATTTTATATTGGTGAGAATAATAAATTTTAAAAAGTAATGATGTGATTATAAATTTTATTTACATATGAAACAAATGGTTAGTAGATATAAATGTGGGGTTGTTTTAACAAAATATAAACTCATGGATCAATTATTGTATTAAAATATCTCAAATCATGAT
>NW_006238969.1:1666297-1705322 GCF_000226075.1 Solanum tuberosum | reverse complement strand
GCCCTAAATGAGTCCAAATCGTGGACTCATCAACACCCCAAACTTAAACTTTTGTTTGTCCTCAAGTTCAGCAGTTCAAAAAGGATGTCTCAAATAGTGATACACAAGACTCAATCATGAATGCACATAACAAGACTCAACTTACTCATGCAAGGATCAATTGTGCACTTAGAGATTCAAGTTGTGACTCACCACTATCAAATATTCTCAAGTTCACAATACTTGCTTTAAATGCAAGTTCAAGCTCAACAAAGTTACTCAAATGCCCTCACAACAAAAATGATTCCATATTCACACACAACGGTTCAACAATTTATAGCTCCGGAATAAAAACAACTCTCACACTCAAAAAGATGAACACATGCATGATTTCACCCATAGGTTTGCCCTTATTTTCCAGCCAACATTTGTTTCAGCTCACTCAAGATCAAAAAGGCCTTTTCAAGATTTGTAATGGGGCTGAGTATAAAGGCATGATCATTTAGACTCAGTGGCTGCTATCCTCATGAAATGTGGTATGAACAACACTTTCTTCCCTTTTTTTAACAATTCCATTCCTGCTCAAAATTCACCCCATTATTCATTTTCCATGAAACATTTGGACACCCCATTTCTTTTTGCAACTTTATTTCAAAACATTTTCATTCTTTTTCTTTTCTTTCTTCTTCTTTTCTTTTCTTCTTCTTCTCTTTTTTTTTTGTATGAAGGGGTTCCATTTCTTTCCAAACCATGGGTAGAGGGGAATTTCTTCACATCTCTTAATTTACCTTCTCTTTTCACCACACCCCCAACTTAGGCTTTTGGCCTAAGTTGGCTATTCCAACAAACCACATCTCATGAGGATTATGGGTGAAGGGATAAAGAAAGGTCACAATTTCATCAAGTTTCTTCCAAGGAAAGGGTAAGGCTCAAAGGGTGCTCAAACAAGGTTCACACACTTACAAGGTAGGCCACAAAAGAGGTATAATGTCATATTGTTTCACTCTTTAAAATTGTTGCCTAAGATCATTTCAAGAGCTCACATCACTTGGTCAACCAGACCAACGGGGCAAATTCTAGGTGTCATCACACATGGTTCACAGTAAGCTCATCTCACACGACATTGACACCAATGTCAAACAAGACTCCTCACTTTCGATAGTGTGTAATGTTCATAACAAGAGACTCAATTTGATAATTGGCTAGTCACAACGAGATGCGAAGAGTTCACATCTTGCCTATCCAACTTCATTTGACCTCATCGTAGACACACATTTATGTTTGTTCGATTGAGAGCACTATTCAAGTCATCGATATTGATCATAATCGATACTCAAATTTGCATAAGAACAGCCACATTCAAACACGATAAAAAAGGGTGGAAATTTTTTTTAGAAGGGTCCAAATATCATTTACAATTAAAACAAGGAGCCACAAGCTCAAATATCCACAACACAGTGCCAAAACACAATGTAAAGCACAAGACCCAATATATACACAAAAGTCATAATCACTAGAGGTAGGTATGGAAATACCTCACCCTACCACAAACAAAAAACAATTTGTCCTCAAATGCAATAAAAACATCCAAAAATCAATAAAAGAAGATAGAAATGGAGGTAAAAAGAAGTCCCGTCTACGCAGTCGATCCATCTGTCGGGGAATCAATGCCCGGTGTAGTAGCAGCAACACTCGATCCACTTGGGCCTGCCATAAACATCTCTATCAGCGATGTCTGGATCACCGACTGTACAATCGTCTCCTCCAGGTTTGGCAGGTCTCCATATATGCTCTCCTCTCTTACCTCAATCTGCTCCTCGTCGGTCTCTGCTTCCGACTCATCAGCTACTATGTCATCCATCTGTATATCTCCGGTGGTAGTCGGAGGAACCTTAGATGTAGCTGGAACACTCTCTGTCTCGGTTGCCTCAAATAAAGAGGTGAAGTCTGTAGACTTGAGATAGTCCACATCTCTCCTCAGATCTGCCACCTCGGCTCTCAAAGCCACAACCTCTGAAGTCACCCCTGTCTACTCTCACAAGTCTCAACTCTCGCAGTGAGAGTGTCAATCGATGCTCGTAGGGGTGTCAGTGTGGCTAAGATAACAACCTCTATCATCTATGGTATCGTAACCTCCAATCGAGTAGCCCTCACATCCGTAAAATGGGCTAAGTACCCCATCTTCAAGAGCATGGCCTGAGTGATCTTGGTGGGCTGGGTTGCAGTAGAAGTACCAGGAATCTTTGAGGAAGAAGTACCTGAAGGCCGAAGTAGGCAAAAATGCTTCTACATGAATTGTCTCTATGTCAATCTCCGGGGATGTATCCACCGGAGCTGCTCTCCTCATGTCTGCCTCCTCCCAAGTGTACTCAATCTCTATACACCGAGTATTAGTAGAGGATGTAGGAGTGACCTCAAAATCTCTCGTCTCTTCACGAGGAACTCCAGCATGCCGACACAGCTCTGTAATCAACATCGGGAATGGTAGGGAGGTCTGGCTCTGCTTGGACCTCATGGCCATCTCCTACTCTATGAGGAGTCCAGGTTAATTCTTCTCCTGGATATGATCGACCCAAGGCTGGACGCCTCAGAGTTGCGGAGGATAGAATCGTTCTGGTATCAGAAATCAATGGTGCAAGCCAGCCCTTTAAGTCATCCAGGGATTGAGTAGTAGCCAAGCCGTCATATGCCAGTGTAGCACCTAGAGTCCTATCAAGTACATTATTAATGTAATTACTACTGCACCCGACTTCCTTCACCCGGACCATGACCGACTTCACCGGTCTGAAGGCACTGGCTATCTTCTTCCCCTTGGGAACCAACTCTCCATATGCTATATAAAACTCCCTGACTTATGTAGGAATGTAGAGGCCTCGGGGCCTGGTGAACTGCTCAAACCGGTGGAACTGGAGGGTGTCCCTCACTGCGGAGTATTTGCCCTCAAGGTCCTCTGTAGAAAGTAGCTTCTTCTCCAGAATAGTCCGCAACCCATCGGCTTTTAATCTGTTGAGTAGCCTGGGAGGAGGGACCTGTACTGGTGGCACTGGGGCCACAGGTGGTGCCGGAGCTGGCACTGTACTAGCTGGAGAGGGGGCTGTTGGAGCTCTGGAGGAGTCAGGGCGAGACCTAGCACGGATCTCCACTCGCCTAGACTGTAATGACTAGTCATCCTTCGGCTCAGATAATACAACTTGGGAGTCAAAGTCCTCTCCCTCGCTGCCGGAGTTGTGCTCCAGAAACTCAGATGCTGGACTCTTGCCTCCCTTTGGAGGCTCTGTTCTTCCCTTTTCAGGACGATTGGCTCCCCCTTCATTTATCACTACTCCCCGTGCTCTTTTACGAGGCGGTATGTCAATGTTGGTTCTAGCCATATCTACAAAAACATCAAAGAAGATGAGAAATAGTTCAAGCAAAAGCACAAAAATCATATTGCAGACAGACTCGCCGATTCACTTTGGTGAGCCAGATCGGGCTCGCCAAAAGGATTGGCTAAAAAATTTCTCAGACAAATGGCATGTCGGTGATGGGAAGGGCCTTTCGGTGAATCGCTGACAACATTCAGCGAGCAAGAACTAGCCCACCGAAAGTTATAGTGCATTTTAGGGGTTAGGGGTGCAGAGAGGGCGATCAAGAAGGACTTTCGGTGAGTTGCCGAGTGCACTCGGCGAACTCAGGCTTCTCACCAAAAGTTACAGTACCCAAACTCAATTTTAGCATGAAATTAAAGGCGATATAGGGGTATTCGACGAACCGCTGAGTGGTTTGATGAGCTCTACCCAGCTCGCAAAATGACCCAACGTGCCTATTTTCAACCACGACTTCCAAATTCAACCCCGCAACCCCTGAAAACAAAATCAAAGCGTGCACACCCTCAATTAGACTAAGACCCATTACACCCATGCCTCCGGGATACTCAGTCTTCTCCCGATTTAGCCAAATTTGGCTATTTGATGAATTTTCCCCTTAAGAATGACGTCAATCGCTCCATCATTGGATAAAATACGTCATTTAGCACAAATACAGGTTACTTAGACTTCACCTGACTAGACCTAACAACAACACATTACAACCCAATAAGATTGATCAATTTTAAGCACGAGAATTTCGGGAAATCAATATATCAATCTAGGAAAGATATTCAAATTAAAACAAGCACACACGCATACAATTACGGATCAGAGAGGCCCAACACACATCACTAACATAAGAGCAATTGCAAATGAGCAAAAATTACTAATTACAAGTTTGAGGTTTGGAAAACCAACCTTTAATACCGAATATAAACTTTGAAAATCTAGGCGGCAAAGAAATCTAACTCCGAACACACAATCGATGACCAAAAAGCTATAAAAACATGAAGATATGGGAAAAACTAGTGCAGGTGTGAGTTTGGAAAGTTGAAAAGTGAGGGAATGTGAAATATTTTGAACTTTTGGCATTTAAAACCATCCACTTCTCGCGCATTCGACGACATTAGTCTTGCTCGCCGACCTACTCGACGACACGCCGAGTGGGCACTTACCTCGCCGAGTTTTACAGGACCTCCAGTTAATGTGGGAGTCTTAATGACGAATTATGTGGCAATCTCTGACACGTTCGGCGACTCGCCGATTTGCTCCTGCGCTCGCCGAGTTTTACAGACTCCAACCTTGAAATTTCTTGAGTCTAACGGCAGTCCAAGTCGGGCTTGCTGACCTCTTCGGCGAGTCGCCGACTGGACATTCTGCTCGCCAATCTGCATTTTTCGACACATCTTACACTTTAACGTGCAAAATCAACACACAATTATTTCTAAAACAGAACGAAAGTAGTAAAATTTGGGTTGCCTCCCAATAAATGCCTTAGTTAACATCGTGGAACGACACAATTCCCCACTTAATCTTGAGTTGTAGGGTAAAGACGAGACAAAGCACGATCCAATTGGGTCTCCAGTAGCTGAATAGACATGGAATGTGAAGCAGTCATCTGATTCAGCAGTGAAACATTCTCTTTTATCTCATTCAACACTCTGTCGTATTTTTTGACTTTGTGGAGAATGAGTGAGAGTATCTCTTTTACTTGTCCACCCTCGCACTCCTTGAGGTTTATACGCTCGTGAGGGGGAATTTACCGCTCTTTCTTTTTGTATGGTACCTCCAATTCCATAATCTGTTTGGCCACCAGATCCAGCTGAGTCAACTGTGGCCAAAATCTGGTCCTTCTCAATCTCCTTGCTGGTCTTGGCCATATAATCAAAGAGCTGGACTGCTATTGCATAGGGTGGTCTTGTGAGACCACCTTAGGAAATTTGGTCAGCCACTTCTCTATTCTCCGGACCAAGACCTCTATAGAAGTAGTCTGGCAACATTTTATCTGAGATTCCATGAGATGGACATTGCATCAATAGTGACTTAAATCTCAGCCGCAACTCATGGATTGACTCACCCTCTAGTTGCCTGAAACTTAGGATGTTATCCCTAAGAATCATCATCCTCAAAGGAGACTGGTCCATTTGGTAATCGTTGCTACAAGACATGCTCCTTTATTCTGTTCCAAACAATCATCAAACAAACCCAAACTAAAAGTAAGTAGATTCAACTATGACTAAAAAGAACAAAATTCAACTTAACCAAAGAATCTTAACCAACACCACTCCCCGACAACAATGCCATTTTGATTAACGTTTCCAGGACGCTTAATCCAGTTCTAAGCGTCAACAATCGTTAGTTAGTATAATAACCCAACTAAATGAGTTGGGGTCGAATCTCACAAGGAGTGGTACGTGTTTAAGATTCAAGAGTAAAGTACGAATATGTTCGATTAAGCCATAGGAATAGATATTTACCAATAAAAACATAATTCAGATTAAGGGGTGACACGAATGTCAAATAAAGGGGCTTTGGTTTTAATTATCAACTACAACAACAACAACAACAACAACAAAATAAATAAAAATAACAATAATGAGACGGGTTCTTGGGATCTGATTCGATTATAGGCTAATGTAGACAAATGGGAAATTGCGACTGTTAGAATATAGTTGTAAATTAGTGAATAAGTTAAACTATAGATGGGGTAAACTTTCTCTCAAACAATCTACCCCGAATCAAGTCGATTTCTCTCGAACATCGACAAGCATGCAAAATCAGACCAACCTACACCTTAGTCCATTCACTCTCTTGAGCTGAATGTGTGGAAAAGGATTTAGGATTCACTCTCTCCAACTGAACCCATGACAACCCAATACCCACACACCATCAATCAATAATCTTGGTTTTGAAACCTCTCTCTCGATCAAGCCAAAAACACGAAGGTAGAACTGCATTTCCAACTACAATTCTTTAATTTAAACCCCAATTACTGATTGAAATCACTTCTAAACAACATTTAAACTAACAATGAACAATACCCATAAACTAAATCAACCCATAATCACATAATCACACCCCAAGAATTGGGGTTTTAGCTAGACATCATAAAAAGATAAAAATTGTTACCCAATTGTATTTCCATCAACTAGGTAAGATTAATTTCGTCTTTACAAAGGTCCAAATTGAAGAATCTCCAAGATCCACTTCCAATTTCTCAAAAATAGAGAACTTCAATTCTTCAAAGCTAAGGGAAAAATGTCTCAATAATCAGAGTTCAAACTTAAAATTCATTCTAAGATAGCTAGATACTTCTAAAAAATGTTCAAAAATGATTAATGATTTATATGTATTGGGTTGATATGGGTCCAGCTCGAGAGAGTGAATCCTAAACCTAGTCCTACCCATCTTGCTCGAGAGAGAAGATGCATTAAAGTTTTGGGTTGTTCTTAATTACTATGCTTGTTGATGTTCGAGAGAAATCGCTTGAAGCGGAATAGTTGTTCGAGAGAAAGCTATTTCAGTTATAGTCTAGCCTTCCCACTGATATTTAGCTGTTTACTAGTAGTTTCAATTGCCCATATATCAAAATTCACCTATAATCGATCACATCCCGAGAATCTCTCTCCTTATTGTTATCTCATTGTTATTTGACTGATTATAGTTGATAATTTGAAAACCAAAAACTCCCATTTGACATTCATGTCACCCTTTTATTTGATATTTCTTTTTTCGATAATATCTATCCCTATAGCTAGTTAGATCATATTTGTACTTCCTAATTGAATTTAAACACGTACGGCTCCCTGTGGGATTCGACCCTAACTCAATTGTTGGGTTTTATATTGTTAATGATCATTTGCACCTATAATTGGATGAGGTGTGTTTGACACATTAATCAATAGGTCCCGAATTGGTACATAAGGCTATGGAGAAAGTTTTGCTTATTATAGAAAGGTTGAAAATGACTCAAAGTTGACAAAAGTCCTATGCGATGTTAGAAGAAAAGATCTTGAGTTTGGTGTCAATGATTGGGTCTACTTTAAAATTTCACCCATGAAGGGTGTAATGAGATTTGGGAAGAAAGGGAAGCTTAGTCCCCGATATGTGGGACCATTTCAAATTTTGAGGCGAATTGGCAATGCTCGTGAACCCTTACCTGGGCCTGACTGTCCTTAATGATCAAATCTACTACCTTGGAAATCTCCCTGTGAACCAGTGGTCCAAGCCCTCTTTTGTCTCTCTTTCTCGACCCTATCACTCATATACTGTAGATGTTGGCGATCCTCTATGCCTTGTGCAAAGGCTTGAATTTGCGAGATATCCATATTATCATTTAGTAGAATGGTAGAACAAGCGTTGATATAGTCTGAGTCAAGCCCTCCCACAAATCTACGCACCCTATCATGCGTCGTATCAACAAATGCTGGTGCATAACTAGCCAATTAATCAAATCTCAGCCCATACTCTCGGACACTCGTGCTGCCCTTTTGGAGGTTCGGAAACTGGTCAACCCGGCCATCTCTAATCTCTCAAGGCAAATAGTGATCTATGAAATATTCTGTAAGGCTATCCCAAGTGGGTAAAGCTGTATCTTTTCCCCTAGATCTCTCCCAAATTTCGTACCACTGATCGAATAATGCCATCAAAGACACTTAATACAGTTCTGAGAGTCAACGATCGTTAGTCAGTATATAACCCAACCAATTGTGTTAGGATCGTTCCCACAGGGAGTGGGACGTGTTTAAGATTCAAGAGTATAGTGTGAACATGCTCAAATCAGCCATAGGAATAGACATTTACGAATAAAAACATAATGTAAATTAGGGGGTGACACGAATGTCAAATAACAAGGGGAGTTTTGGTTTTAACTATCAGCTACAACAACAACAAATAACACAAAAATAAATGTAATGAGACGGGTAGTTGGGATGTGATTCGATTATAGGCTAATATAAACAAATGGGTAATTGCAACTGTTAGAAAATAGTTGTAAATCAGTGAATAAGCTAGACTTTAGTGGGGATAAACTTTCTCTCGAACAATTTACCCCTGAATCAGGTTGATTTCTCTCGAACATCGACAAGCATGCAAATAAGACCAGCCTAAGCCTTAGTCCATTCACTCTCTCGAGCAAATCTGTGGAATAGGGTTTAGGATTCACTCTCTCGAGCTGAACCTATAACAACTCAATACCCACAGAGCATCAATCAAGAATCTTGGTTTTAAAACCTCTCTCTCGAGCAAGCCAAAAACACGAAAGCAGAACTGCATTTGCAACTACAATTCTTTAAATTAAACCACAATTAATTATTGAAATCACTTCTAAACAACATTTAAACTAACAATTAGCAATACCCATAAGCTAAATCAGCCCATAATCACATAATCACACCCCCAAGAATTGGAGTTTTAGCTAGACATCATAAAAAGATAAAAAATCGTTACCAAATTGAGTTTCCATCAACTGGGTAAGATTAATTTCGTCTTTACAAAGGTCTAAATTGAAGAATTTCAAAGACCCATTTCCAATTTCTCAAAAAATGAAAAACTTCAATTCTTCAAAACTAAGGAAAACATGTCTCTCAGTTCTGAATATTCAATATTCAAAAATAGGATACTTGATACTGACAAAAAGCTCTCTAAACTAAATGTTCAAAAGCGTAGTTATAGTCACCAAAAATATGTTGCGAAGGAACATTTGGCACAGTAAGTCGGGCTCCCTGATCAGCTCGACGATCCTCCCTTTAGTCAATTCCATCGCCTTTTTGCTTTGGCCTTCCGCATCCTCAAGTTCTATAACTTTGGGCGATCCAACACTACATCGCAGAACCACTCGACGATGCGCCGACTGCTCATTTATCTTTCCAGCTTGATTTTCTCCTTTCATGGCCTAGCACACTGGAACTTTAGGCGAGGTAATGGCCATTTGGCGACTCGCCAAAGGGGCTCACCGATCACCAAGCCTTCATTTCTTCGTTTTTTTAGCTCGCTTCATTCCTTTTTGCAAATTAGTGTCCATGCTTTGTTCCTCAATCCAAATACCTAGAAATCAAGGATTTTACATCAGTTATTAGCACAAACTAAGCATTTCAGGACACTAAATCTATCCAAATAGAACCCTAAATGAGTCCAAATCTAGGACTCATCAACACCCCCAACTTAAAATTTTGCTTGTCCTCAAGTAAAACTCAAGTTCAGTAGTTCAAAATGGATGTCTCAAACTATGCTACACAAGACTCAATCATGAATGCACACAACAAGACTCGACTTACTCATGCAAAGATCAATTGTACACTCAAAGATTCAAGTTGTGACTCACCATTACCAAAGATTCTCAAGTTCACTATACTTGCTTGAAATGCAAGTTCAAGCTCAGCAAAGGTACTCAAATGCCCTCACACAAAGAATGATTCCATATTCACACAATTGTTCAACAAGTTATAGTTCCGGAATCACAAACAACTCTCAAACTCAGAAAGATGAACACATGCATGACTTCACCCATAGGTTTGCCCTTATTTTCCAATCAACACTTGTTTCAGCTCACTCAAGATCAAAAAGGTCTTTTCAAGGCTTGTAATGGGGCTGAGTGTAAAGGTATGGTCATTTAGGCTCGATGGTTGCTATCCTCATGAAATGTGGTATGAACAACACATCATTTCCTTTTCTTCAACAATTTCATTCATGCTCAAAATTCACCCCATTATTCATTTTCCATGGAATACCGGACACCCTATTACTTTTGCACTTTCACAATCTTTATTTCAAACTTTTTCATTCTTTTTATTTTCTCTTTCTGTTTTTTTTTGTATGGAGGGGTTACATCTTTTTCAAAACCATGGGTAGAGGGGTATTTCTTTGCACTTCTTGATTTACCTTCTGTTTTCACCACACTCCCAACTTAGGCTTTTTGCCTAAGTTTGCTAATTAAACAAACCACATTTGATGAGGATTAAGGGTGAAGGGATAAATAAAGGTCACAATTGCATCAAGTCTCTTTCAAGAAAAGGGTAAGGCTCAAATGGTGCTCAAGCAAAGTTCACACACTCACTAGGTAGGCCACAAAAAAGGTATAATGTCAAATTGTTTCACTCTTTAAAATTGTTTCCTAAGATCATTTCAAGAACTCACATCACTTGGTCAACCGGACCAGTGGGGAAAATACTAGGTGTCATCATACAAGGTTCACGGTAAGCTCATCACACAAGGCACTGACACCAATGTCAAACAAGACTCCACACTTTCGCTAGTGTGTAATGTTCATCACAAGAGACTCAATTCGATAATCAGCTAGTCACAACGAGATGCAAAAAGTTCACATATTGCCTATGCAACTTCATTTGGCCTCATTGTAGCCGTACATTCATGTTTGATCGATTGAGAGCACTATTCAAGTCATCAGTATTGATCAGGACCGATACTTAAATTTGCAAAAGAACAGCCACATTCAAACACAATCAAGAGGTGGCATAATTTTTTTTGGAAGGGTCAAAAAATCATTTACATTCAAAATAAGGAGCCACATGCTCAATCATCCGCAAAAATAGTGTCAAAGCACAATATATAGCACAAGACATAATATAAACAGAAAAATCATAATCAAAAGAGGTAGGTATAGTAAAACCTCACCCCACCACAAACAAAAAACAATTTGTCCTCAAATGCAATAAAATATCCAAAAAGTAAATAAACAGGGACAGAAAGGGAGGTAAAGAGGAATCTTATCTACACAGTCGCTCCATCAATCGGGGCATCAATGCTCGGTGTAACACTCTGATCTTGGGCATCAGTGCCCGGAGTCACCTAAAAATTATCGGCTTCATTGGACCCACCCATGGTGGTTTCTCTCAAAAAAGTCTAGCGCGCAATCTCGAACATCGATTCCTCAAGGTCAGCCAGATCATCATAAACTTTAGCATCTCGCAAATCTATTTGCTCCTAGTCAGTCTCTGCCTGCGACTCATAAGCTGCCATATCATCCTGATGTACATCTCTGGTGGTGGCCAGAGGAATCTCAGAAGTCGTCGGGGCATCTACATCATCCGCTGCCTCCAATAGTGAAGTGAAGTATGTGGACTTCAAGTAGTCCACGTCCTTCCTCAGATCTGCAACCTCGACTTTCAAAGCCGTCAGCTCAGAAGACTCCCTCTGTCTACTCTCACAAATTGCAACTCTCACAGTCAATTCATCAATAGAAGTCTGAAGGGGTGTTAGTGCAGCAAGGATGACACTCTCAATCATCCATGGGACTGCAGCCTCTAATCAGGTAGCCCTCACATCAGCCGAGTGGACATGGTGCCCAATCTTTAGGATCATAGCCTGAGTAATCCTGGCGGGCTGAGAAGAGTTAGAAGCACCAGGAACCTGGGAGGAAGAAGTGGGAGCAGATGTATTGAAGTCCCAGAGGCTGAAGTAGGCAAGGATTCCTCTTCATGAATCGTCTTTATGTCAATCTCTCAGGATGTATCCACTGGAACTGCTCTCATTCTGTCGGCCTCCTCCCGAGTGTACTCGGCCTCAATATGCCAGATGTTAGTGGAGGATGAATGGGTAACCTCAATATCTCTAGTCACATCCCGAGGTACTCCAGCACGCCGGCACAGCTCTGTAATCAGCACAGTGAAGGGAAGGGACCTTTGTCTCTGCTTGGCCCTCATATACATCTCCTGCTCTTTGACAAGCCCCATGTCAATGCTCTTCTTAGACATAATCGACATGAGGCAGGCCACCTTACGATGGCGGAAAATGGACTCATTCTGGGATGGCATAATGGACTTGCTGATGAATCCAAACCAATATCGCGCAGCCACATTCAAGTCCTTCTACTCGATCAGGACTCCTGCCTCAATCCACCTCGGAGTGGTGTCATAGATGAGGGGAGCCAACCAGCCCTTGAGATCATCCAATGATAATGTAGTGGTAGCCAGATTGGGGTAGTGAAATTTGGACCCTATGTCAAGTACTGCGTTGATGTGATCACGGCTACAGTGCACTACTGTCCCCCGTGCAATGAAGGACCCTATTGGTCTAAAGGTACTAGCCTTCTTTTTTCTCTTAGGAACCAGGTCACCATAGGCCGAGTAAAACTCTCAGACCTATGTTGGAATATAGCGGCCACAGGGGCTGGTAAACTGCTCAAGGCGATGATACTGGATTGTCTCCATCACCCCGGAGTATCTGCCCTCAAGGCCCTCTGTAGAAAGTAGCTTCTCCTCTAAAATACTCCACAACCCATTTTCTTTCAATATATTAAGCAGTCGGGTAGGAGGAACCACTGGTGGCACTGGAGCCAAATGAGGTGTCGGAGCTGGCACTGTAGCTGGTGCTGGGGTAGCTGCTGGAGGTCTAGAGGAATCAGGGTGAGACCTAGCACGAATCTCCGCTCGCCTAGACTGTATTAGTTGGTCATCCTCCGGCTCAAATAATACAACTTGGGAGTGAAAGGACTCTCTCTCGCTGGCGGAGTTGTGCTCCGAAGTCTCAAAGATGGGCCTCTTGCCCTTGCCTTTTCCTCCATTTGAAAACTCTTTCCTTCCCTTTTAAGGAGGATTAGCTCCCCCTTCATTTATTACCACGCCCCGTGTTGTTTTACGAGGCGACATGTGAAGATTGGTTCTAGCCATGTCTACAAAAACATCAGAGAAAGAGTTAGAAATAAGTCAAACACAGTTGCAGAAAAATAGTTCCAGACACACTCGCCGATTTGGTCGGTGAGACGCCGAATCAATTTTGCGAGCCAGATCGGGCTCCCCGAATGGATTGGCTCAAAAATTTCTCAATCGTTACAGTGCTTTTTAGGGGTTAGGGGTGCAGAAAGGGGGATCAAGAAGGACAATCGGCGAGTCACCTAGTGCACTCGGCGAACTCAGGCTTCTCGCCGAAAGTTATAAAATACTAACTCAAAATTTAGCATGAAATTAGAGGCTATATAGGGGGATTCAGTGAACCACAGAGTGGTTCGGTGAGCTCGACTCTGCTAGCCAAACGACCCAACGTGCCTACTTTCAACCTAACTTCTAAAATTCAACTCTGCAGCCCTCGAAAACAAAATCAAAGCATGCACTCATTCAATTAGACCTAGACCCAATATACCCATTTCCCTGGGATACTCAGACTTCTCCCAGTTTGGCCAAATTTGGCCATTTGATGACTTTTGCCCTTAAGAATGACGTCAACCGCTCCATCATTTGGAAAATTACGTCATTTGACACACATGAGGGTAACTTAAACTTCACCCAACTAGACCCAACAATATTTAAGCAACACCCAACAATTTTAAGCACAAAAATTTTGGGAAATTAACAACAAAGGCATTATAGGCATGATATTCGAATTAGAATAGACATTCAAGCATACAATTACGATCAAAGAGGCCCATCACACAACACTAAGATAAGAACAATTGCAAAAGAGTAAAAATTACTAATTACAAGTTAGGGGTTTGGAAAACCAACCTTTTATGCCAAATAGAGACTTTGAAAAGCTAGGCAGCAAAGAAATCCAACTCCAAACACACAATCAACGACTAAGAACAGATAAAAATGCAAACAAAAAAGAAAATATTGTGCGGGTGTTAGTTTGGAAAGTCACAAAGTGAGGGAAAGTGAAAGATTTTGAAAATTTAAACCTTTGCCCTTTCAAAACCGTCCAGTTCTCACCCATTCGGCGACATCAGTTTTGATCGCTGACCCACTCGGCAACACGTCGAGTGGGTACTTACCTCGCCAAGTTTTACAGGACCTCCAATTAATGTGGGGGTCCAAACGGCGGACAAAGTCGTCATCACCGAACTGGTCGGTGATTGGCGAATCTGTTCCTGGGCTCGCCGAGTTTTACAGACTTCAATTTTAAAGTTCTTTGAGTCCAATGGCGGTCCAAGTTGGGTTCGCCGTCCTTTTAGGAAAGTCATCGACTGGACTTTCAGCTCGCCAATCTCCACTTTTCAAACACATTCCACACTTTAACTTGCACAATGAGCACACGATTATTTCTAAAATGAAAATAAAGCGATAAACATTTGGGTTGCCTCCCAAGAAGCACCTTAGTTAACGTCATGGCACGACGCAAGTCCCCACTTAGGTTCATTCTTGGAGTTTGCCTCATTTTCACAAGGCAACCCTTTCTGTTTCTTTGGGTAGAGGCAAGACAACACTTGGTCCATTTGGGACTCCAACAGCTGAATGAACATGGAGTGAGAGGTTATCTTCTGATGTAGCATTAAAACATTATCTCTTATCTCTCTCAACAATTTGTCGTGTTCTTCGACTTTGCGATGAATGAGTAAGAGCGCCTCTTCTGTCTGCCCACCCGCTTGCTTCTTTGTCCTTCGACGCTTGTGAGGGGGAATGTACCTATCTTTTCTTTGGTACATTACTTCCAGCTCCCTGACCTTTTTGGCTAAGAGGTCCAGCTGACGCAACAATATGGCCAAGTCTTGGTCCTTTTCTATCTCCTTATTGATCCTAGATACGCAATCAAAGAGATGGGATGTTGTTTCATAGGGTTGTTGCATCAAACAACTTGAAAGGAGTTGATCAACCAGTTTTCTATTTTTAGGACCAAGACCTCTGTAGAAGCATTCCAGAAGCATCGTGTCTGGAATTTCATGAGTTGGGCATTGCAACAATAGTGACTTGAATCTTAGCCACAACTCATGGATTGACTCACCTTCCAATTGTCAGAAATTTAGGATGTCATCGCTAAGAATCAACATCCTCAAATGAGAGTGGTCCATTTGGTTAACGTTGCTACAGGACATGCTCCTTTCTTTTGTTCTAAACAAGAAACAAACCAAAATTAAAAGTACGTAGATTCAACTATAACTAAAAAGAACAAAATTCAACTTAACTAAAGAATCTTAACCAACACCACTCCCCGGCAGCGGCACCATTTTGATCGAATAACACATTGAAGACACTTAATCCAGTTCTAAAAGTCAACGATCGCTAGTCAGTAAATAACCCAACCAATTGTGTTGGGATCGTTTCCACAGGGAGTGGTACGTGTTTAAGATTCAAGAGTAAAGTGTGAACATGCTCAAGTCATCCATAGGAATAGACATTTACGAATAAAAACATAATGTAAATCAGTAGGTGACACGAATGTAGAATAACAAAGGGGATTTTGGTTTTAACTATCAGCTACAACAGAGGCAAATAACATGAAAATAGTAGTAATGAGACAGGTTCTTGGGATGTGATTCGATTATAGGCTAATATAAACAAATGGGTAATTGCAACTGTTAGAAAATAGCTGTAAATCAATGAATAAGCTAGACTTTAGTGGGGATAAAGTTTCTCTCGAACAATTTACCCCGAATTAGGTCGATTTCTCTCAAACATCGAAAAGCCTGCAAATAAGACTAGCCTACGTCTTAGTACATTCACTCTCTCGAGCTAAATGTGTGGAAAAGGATTTAGGATTCACTCTCTCAAGCTGAACCCATAACAACCCAATACCCACAGACCATCAATCAAGAATCTTGGTTTTAAGACTCTCTCTCGAGCAAGCCAAAAACACGAAGGTAGAACTGCATTTGCAACTACAATTCTTTAAATTAAACCACAATTAATAATTGAAATCACTTCCAAACAGCATTTAAACTAACAATTAGCAATACCCATAAGCTAAATCATCCCATAATCACACTATAAGAATTGGGGTTTTAGCTAGACATCATAAAAAGATAAAAATCGTTACCAAACTGAGATTCGATCAACTGGTAAAATTAATTTCGTCTTTACAAAGGTCTAAATTGAAGAATCTCAAAGACCCACTTCCAATTTCTCAGAAATGGAAAACTTTAATTCTTTAAAGCTAAGGAAAACCTGTCTCTCAGTTCAGAATACTCAATATTCAAAAATAAGATAATTGATAATGACCAAAATCTCTCTAAATAAAATGTTCAAAAACATATTTATAGTCGCCAAAAATAAGTTGCAAAGGATCATATTGCGCAGTAAGTAGGGCTCGCTGATTAACTCGGTGATCCGCCATTTAGTTAGTTCCATCACCTTTTTGCTTTGGCCTTTAGCATTCTCAAGTTCTGTAACTTTGGGTGATCCAACACTGCATCGTGGAACCACTCGGCGATGCGTCGATTGCTCCTTTCTCTCGCCAACTTGATTTTCTCCTTCAAGGCCTAGCACACTGGAACTTAAGGCAAGGTAATGGCCATTCGGCGACTTGCCAAAGGGACTTGGCGATCACCATGCCTTCATTTCTTAGTTTTTTTGGCTCGCTTCGTTCCTTTTTGCATATAAGTATCCATGCTTTGTTCCTCAATCCAAATACCTACAAATCAAGGATTTTACATCAGTTATTGGTACAAAATAAGCATTTGAGGACACTAAATCTATCCAAATAGAGCCCTACATGAGTCCAAATCTAGGACTCATCAACCACAATGCTGCAACATCGCGCAATCGAAATGATGCTAACTCAACTGACTAAGTCGCTCAAGGATGCATGACTCTGAAGATCCTATGAAGCTGATCAACAAAGTGTTGAGGGTCCTTTCTGTGATCTGTTACTGTAAACTGTGGAGGATTCAAGGCAAGAAACTCAGGAACTCTCGAACTTCCGGGCCCTTCAAAAGGTCCGGCAATATCTGGCGCAACTAGTTGGCGTTGTGTAGCTACTAACTCTACTAACATACATACTGCACTCTTGAAATCCTGATCAGATGGAATAGGACGAACTAGAGGTGGTATTGTTGGTGGAGCCGGGGGTCCTGTAGCCCTTAGAGGTTCTTGAAGCGATGAAGAAGTTATAGGGGCTAAGAAGATGTCTCCCCCTGGGTCTCACAATGGGCTACCTTCACCTGTTGTACCTTGCCGGTAACCTCGCCTACAACTGTATGCATGTATATAGCCCTTGGCTAGCTGTGGTCTGTCTGGTATCATCCATATCTATCTACATACAAATATCAATTATATGCCAGAAACCTCAACCCTTAAGACACCTTTCTATAGCACGAGGTGAGCAAGAGAAGGATAGTCATTCTAACATGTCTGGTAGCTTCTTGCTTATCGAATGTGGTGCACAACACATTTATAAATAAGACTCTAATAGACATGTCTTGCAGACTCCCTAGGATACGACGTTGCTTTGATACCAAGTTTGCCATGCCCTAGATTTAAGGGGCGCAACTTGCTCCTATTGCCAAAATTCAAGCTCTAGCCGACACTGTTGAACCATATGCTACTAACGCATGGCAGCCACACGCAATCAAGAAAACAAACAAGTATATCTCGGCTTAAAATTAAGCCCTCGGCCGGCAAGCCCCCTGTAAACTGATCCATAAAAGAAACAACTACTCCCAAGAGTTCATATAAAGAAATAGACAACTAGCACAAAAGTCCTGATTGGGTCGTTGAGGCCACCATGATCTCTATACCAAAACTGAAAGCATGTATAAATCAAGACAATACATCAGACAACTAACAAACTTTAGCAAACCAACAAACTAGGCCAGCATGTCCATAACGTAGCTATAAACCGTACACACTAGTCTGCAATCCTTTAAGAGTAGTAAAGATCGGCGGGACAGGGCCCAGCCTACCCATAAAAACTATATACAACAAAAGTTAACTGTAACACCCCGTAAAAACTAGTAATACCTAGCTAGAGCTTAAAAGAATCTAGTAGACCAAGCTGGGGGCTAAGTGCTAGGCATGAAGTAGAGAATTGGGCCTTGGCACCCTCCACGAGTGCCCACACGAGTCGTGAAGGGAACCACGACTCGTGGTGGTACCCATGATGCCTAGGCAGTAGCTAAAGAAAACTACCCACCTCCCACGAGAGCCTAGACGGATCGTGGTGGTCACCACGGATCATGGGACCATTCGTGGAGGTGGGGCAGTAGCTTCACGTGGCTTCCCAAAATAGAGACCCTCCCCACGAGCCACTAGACGGCTCGTGAAGGGCACCATGGGCCGTGAGAGGGGTCGTGGTTATGATTTATATTTTTAGGGGTTAAGGGGTGGAAATATAGGCTACTGGTCAAGGGCCAAGGGCATCACAATGGTCCGTGAAGCCCCACACGAACCGTGAAGTCGTCCGTGAAGGGTTTTCATCAGACTTAGAGTGTAGGGTCAACTTCAAATTATCATATCTCATAGCTCAAAACGAATTAGGTGTGCCATACCTGTAGAATTAAAGGTCTCTGAGTCCTCTTTCCAACGCCACCGAGTTTGACCCATTCGGATCTCGGAGTAAAAAGATATCCCCGAAATAGTGAAGCACTGTCAGACAGAAAATTCTTCACGACCCGTTTGACGGGCCGTGGTGATGAAGACGGTCCGTGAAGGCTTCAGTCATGCCATTTCGGCAGTTTCCAGCAAGTAACTTATTGGTTATTTTCCTAATTGTTTTAACTCAAGGATATCTCATTTTACCAAAGCCTAGGACGCCTAAATAAGTCATTTTAAACCCAAAACTCACCCAATTAAATCATTTATTCAAAGACCCAAAATCAAAACCCCAAAACTCTCTTCTCTCAATATTTCTCTCTCTAAACTCAAGGAAGAAGAAGAAGCCATTGGAGCTAGGGTTTGTAGATTTTCAAGGTTCTTCCACTAATTTGTTAGAGTTTCTTAATTGAGGTATGGATGTTTGATTGATCATGTAAGCTTGTCAATTGATATTGTGTATATTGAATTATGTTTGTTATTGATGATACTACTGATTTTAGATGATATTAACTTGAATTTCAAAGAATCCATGAGTTTTCCCCAATCCTAACTGTGGATCTTCTCTACATTATGAATGTTATTAGAAGTTTATTCAATTGATTGAATGTGAGTTGATTATGAGGAAATTACATGATCTAAGTTTGAATCTACCTAAATTCTTGATTAACCTAAGATTCTAGGGTTATGTCTTGAAAGAGGAAAATTGAGGGTTAGACGTGAACCTCTAAGATTGAGGCACTTCTTGATGAATTGCCTTAGAATAGATCACTTAGACATGGATTGCTTATGAATGAATCTTGTAGACATAAACTAATTCGTTTAAGTCTTATATGATGGATCATGGTTGAAGTAGTATTGAGAGGTAGTTGGCTTGATTCTATAGGTCTATAATTGATCAAGAATGAAGCATGTCATTAGTTTACCTCGAGAATTAGGTTTACATGATGACCATGTGAGGTATTCTTGAGAATAATGCTTGAAGTGTGAAGATGACTGCTAGGTCTTTAAGAGTAAAATCTAAAATGAATGAACTGTGAATGTAGAGGCTTAAAGAATGAAGCTATTATGCATGTTGAATTGTATGTGGCCAATTGTGGAAGGACTTCACCCACATGACCTATAATATGATCACATGAGTTTATGCATGAAATGAATGGATTACTTGAGTCATGGTTGTGCCTATGTTATATGTGTTGAATGCTAGATGTGTTGACTCAATATGATCCTTGAATGCAATATATGTGAATTATGTGTGATTGTGTTATTATGTACATGCTTATGAACACTTGAGAAGGAAGTGTCTATGATGATAATGTATCTATGGTGTTGATTGAAAGGTTAGTTCTCATATACACCTTTACATACTATTATGGATGAATTGTACATGATCATGTTGATTCACTTGAAAGGTGGAGGTGTTTAGTTATTGTGCATATGGTGGCATTGATGTAAGGTCCCTCTTCCTTATACCCCTATACATGACTATGTACGATATGATGTGCTATGACTAGAGTAGCATTGTTGTGTTGAATGAAATGTTATTCTCATAAAACACTATATGTATCATGTGAAAGGTTTACTCACATGTTAATGATTCTAAGGTTGAAAGGACATTCTCACCCTAATGAATCTATGAGCTATTATGATATATGTTGGTTTGAATGCCTAGTGCATTTTTTCATGAACCAAAACTTAAGTAAAGACTTAATGTAACTTTTAAAGAGAATTATGCTTAGCACCGAGTGGATATGGAAAGTGAAGTAAAGACCCTCCCGTTAATGCAATAGGCCGGGTCATCCAAATGAGTCTCATGAGATGGAAGCTCTCCAGTTAATGCAATAGGCTAGAAGCAATCTCCCTATCCCTTAACTATGTGCCCACGTAGGCCTTTAGCTAGTGGATCCACTTAGATAGCTATACATGTAGTTCTACCTTAGGCAAGTAGAACGCCTTCTTTCGGTGTGGGGTTATATGACATCGGATTCCATGTAGCTCACATGGTCTATGTCGGTTAAGGCTAATATTCTCTAAAAGATATGTATGTGAACTATGATAAGAACATGGACTCTAATTATGACTTCTTAAGAGGTACTATTTAGTCTGGGTGGTAGTATGGGATGCTATCTATACATTGCACAAGTGGACTTTGAGAGGGGTTATGGTTAGGTTCTCTTATGTTATGAAGACTTATGAATCAAGTACATATGATAGGTATAAATTTTAAGGTTGACTTTACTTGTTACAAGTTATGATCATGAATGTCTCCTTACTTATGTATGTTGTTGGTAATCTAAATGTGGTACTTATGGGACTTTACCTTTGCACTGCACTAGTATGACTTTAGGTTGCTTATATGGTGGTATCTTATGTTATGTATGATTATGGTAGCCTAAAAGTGAAACTTGGTGTAGGTAGGATTATGGGATCCTATCTATGCATTGCACAAGTATAGCTTAGGGTTGCTCATGTGATAGTTCTATTATGTTGATATGATCTTGGTATGTACTTATGCATGTGAAATATGTGTTGTGAATATTGGTGTATGCATTATGTGGTGTTGGAGACTATGCTTGTAAATATGTTGATGTCCTTTATGTTATGATAAATTGTGCTTGGTTTGTCTTATGAACTACATTCTCCAATTGTTTCAAAGATAATGCTAAAAAATGGCATGAAGCATGGTTTTAAACAAAATGTCCCTTTTTATGCATGTTTTAACGATTTTCTTGCATGGGTTCCATACTTAGTACTTTTTGTGCTAACTCAATTCTTCTACATTTTCTATAAGTGTAGGCTTTGGAGATATTGGATTCCATCCTCGGGCTAGGACTCTAGTAGATCAAGAAGAAGAAGATTGGTGAGTCCTCATAGTATTCGAGGGCTCAACCACATGTCCTTTATGACTTTCTTTTTATGTTTTAGTTTTTGTAAGGGCCGTGTCCCTAAGATTACTTATGTATGGGCCGTGTCCCTAAGATTGTATTAAAGAGTTGCTATTCTAATGTTATAGATGGTAAATCTACTAGTGTGTGATTTAATATCATGTACCTTTACCCCAGATTAGTCTTCCTGTCAATTGAGTTGGGTATTCACCCTCATGTCAACTAATTAAAGTCAGACTATTAGATAGTAGCAAATCATTAACTAAATCACTGTTGTTTAATCTTTTTCTCATTCATTACCCCCTTCGGAAGGTAAGTAGGAACGAGGTGAGTTCTAGCGTTGCGCACCACTAGAAAGACTTTCAAACGAAAAGATTAACAATACATGCATAAACACTATTCAAGAATTACTTAGTTATTAGTCATACGTTATCATTTGCTCATGGTTCCCACAACCCTAGTTGTGGATTTAGCTACTCATGCTTCAGAATTTACAATTCATATTAGAGTTAAAAGAATTCACGAATTTACAATTAGAATAGATGAAAATTGAAATCTTGAATTGAAATTGAAAGTGAAATTCCATAAAACAAAATTCCAAAAATTAATTTGCTAACAGTTTGAAAAATAATTCCAAAAGACCAAAACACAAGTCTCCAATATTGCCTAACACCCAAAAATGGAAACAACAATTAATATTTATAGTAATAAAGTCCTAAACCAACTAGGAAACGAAAATAAAGAAAACTGGGTCAGATGTGGATTTGACTAACGGCCTGATCGACGGACCGTGGGTCGGCCTACTGTCCATGGTCACCTTCGTGGTTCAGGTACTGGAACTTCCCTTTCTGATCTCTTCGACGGATGTGCAGGACAGCCCGTCATTCGACCTACAGTCCGTCATTAGCTTGTGTGGTTCCACACTTGGTCAGACTTCCCTGAACTTCAACTACACTGCATCACCTTCGGGCCGTCGTTGGACCCAAGTCATCGTTGGCTCCATCGACTGCTGCTGCTACCATTTCAATCTAATTTTCTATCAACCACTTCCTAACCAATTTCCTGCAAAAGATTACATAAAAATGTTATATCTAACAACAAAATAATCCAAGACACACACAAACTCTAAGTGAAACACATCAAAAAATTTGTAAACTCACGGTATATTAGTGGAGGACTATGCTAAATTGTATTTGACAGAAGTGGTGATGTTGCATGGAGTGCCCTTATCCATTATATCCGATCGTGGTACCCAGTTCACTTCTCAATTTTGGAAATCTTTCCAAAAGGGTCTTGGTGTTCGTGTTAATCTTATTACGGATTTCCATCAACAACTTGATGGGCAAACGGAGCGTACAATTCAGACTTGAAAGGATATGTTGAGAGCATGTATAATTGACTTCAAGGGCAATTAGGATGATAACTTTCCTTTAATTGAGTTTGCCTACAATAATAGCTATCACTCAATTATTAGTATGCATCCATTTGTAGCTTGATATAATAGGAGGTGTAGATCTCCTTTTGGTTGGTTCGAAGTGGATGAATTTGCTTTGATAGGTCCCAAGTTGGTACATAAGGCTATGGAAAAAGATTGAGTTATTAGGGAAAGGTTGAAAATGGTTCAAAGTCGACAAAAGTCATATGTCGATGTGAGAAGAAGAGATCTTGAGTTTGAGGTAAATGATTGGGTCTACTTGAAAATTTCACCCATGAAGGGTGTAATGATATTTGGCAAGAAATGGAAGCTTAGTCCCCGATATGTGGGCCCGTATCAAATTTTGAGGTGAATTGTCAAGGTTGCTTATGAGCTTGATTTGCCTAATGATTTGGCATCAGTGCATCTAGTTTTCCATGTATCCTTGTTGAAGAAATGTGTTGGAGATCCGACATCTATAGTTCTCTTAGAAGGTTTGGTGTTAAGAAGAATCTCTCTTATGAGGAGGGTTCGGTTGAGATTTTAAACCGGCAAGTTAAGAAGTTAAGAAATAAAAGAATTGGTTCCGTGAAGGTTCTTTAGAGGAATCAATTAATTTAGAGTGCTACTTGGGAAGCCGAGGCGGATATGATGTCCCGTTAACCTCATCTCTTTCCTTCCAACCCTACTCTAGTTTGAGGTATTTAGTTCCTCATGGTTTGCTCTCTTTGTGTCATGTGTCTTAGATATTCCCATGATTTCCTCATTTATGCATGATTCATGAAAAAGCTTTAAATTTTGAAAAAATGAGTTAATTTGATTGATTTCTACAAGTTTATGTTCATTTGAGAATGAGTTGCATATAAAACTTGATGAAATGGTGTTTTGAACATGCTTTAGCTTGGAGTTGATGTTTCCTCGTCGGATATGTGCATTCTTGTAATTGCATTCATGTTGGGCTATTAAATTAAGTTCCTACCCTCTGTATGATGTCTTGAATCTCATTCGAGTACGAATGATCCTAAGGGGGAGATAACGTAACACCTCAGATTAAAAAAGGACAAATAAGCAATCCCTTTTAGGGTCTGGTGCCAATTTCGATGGAGCCACCTACGACCCATGGAATGATACGCGAACCATAGGTTGGTGTCGTGGATGGCTAGCCCAAGATCCTAAAAATGTCATGTTTCAGTACCCTTTCAAAAGTTAACCAAGATGGTCCGTCTTTCAGTATACGAGTCATATATATGTTTCACAGGTGAGCCTAGATTTAGAAGGATTTATGAGATAAAAAGTTGGGACCTATGGCCGTAGTCCACGACCTGTCATTGGACCCACGTTTCGTAGTTGGGGCCGTGGTTTGAGGCCTCGTAGACGCAGTTTCTGACCCCAAACGATGCCCAACTAAGACGGTTTGACCAATCGACCATCGGTCTGGCCGTCGATGGGTGTCAACAGTTATTTTCTTTTGGGATTTTGGGTATTTTCCTAATTATTTCATCTTAATAATATGTCATTTTACCCTTACCTAGAAGTACTATATAAGTATTTTTAACCCCAAATTTCCCCAATTGAAACATTCTCTCAAATTCCTAAAAGAAGAAGAAGTCTTTCTCTCCAAATATTTCTCTCTTGAAAGCTTGAACAAGAAGGAGTCATCCTAGGGTTTCAAGTATCAAGCCTGTGATTATCCAAATTCTTAAGGGCTTTGATAACCAAGGTATGCTAGTCTTCATTCACCGAGCCCTTTTCTCCATAGAGTCCCCAAATTCTCCGATTTGTAAAGCTAGAATTCCCCAATTGAGTAAGGGTTTTCTTCCATGTCATGGGTTCTTTTGAGTATTTATTTATTTGACTATTTTATGATTTATCAAGCATGAATTTAGATATTTACATAAATTTTAAGATGATTCCCCATGAATCCATGCTTAACCCTCTAGACATTGTTGATTGAAAGTGGGTTTTGAACTATCAAAGGTGAGTTATGGAATTATGCATGTTCTAATGGAATTGATGAGATATGATGTAGATATCTTTAAGAGTAAAAGCATATATGTTGTTGTTATAGTAGTTAATTGTTGTGAAAGGATTGCTTACATAACTACCTCATGCATGAATGTGAAACGTTTTCTCATATAAAGAATTCTAAGGTTGAAAGGTCTTCTTACCTAAAATGAATCAAATTTAATGAGCTATTCTAATGAAACCTAGCTTGGATTGGTAGTCATAATTGAACCTTTCCATGGATGCCATATGACTTAGCTCGTATTGACAATATGACATGCCCTTTCATGGATGATAAATACAAGTTAAGAAAATTACTATTCTGTGGGATTTACGCTTAGCACTGAGAGCATATTGAGATGGAACCTCTCCTGTTAGTAGATACAGGGTTTCTAGTAGCAATCTCTTTATCCCGTACCTATGTTCCCCCATAGGATGATTTTCTTAGATAGACATTATCTAGTGGATCCACAATAGCTAGAAGTTCATGGTCTTACCTTGGCAAGTAGGACACCCCTTTTCAGTGTGGGGCAGACACTGGATTCCATGTTGATAGCTCACATGGTCTTATATGTCGGTTAAAGGTAAATCTCCCACAATAATGAACTAAGGTTACTTCTAGAAGTATCTCACAAAGGTTTGAAAAATGTTAGCTATCATTGACCATGTTTTATGAATTATATTTTTCCTCGCTCTTTTATGTCATTTTTTGGCTTAGTCATTGCATGTCATGAAAAGCTCTTTTAAGCATGATTTTATATGTTTATGCATGGCTATCATACTTAGTGCATTTTTGTACTAACGCATACTCTTGCCAACATTGTTTTCTCCAATGTAGGGTCCGATGTTACAGGTTCTCATTCTCATGGCTAGGAGTCACTTTCTGTTTTTACTTAGGAGTGGTGAGTCCTCATGTTCCGAGGACAAAGATGTTATCAGTTCTTTTGTCTTTACTTTTTAGTTTTTTGACTTGATGTACGTGCTATGCTCCGATCACCTCTCATGCACTCAATGGCTTTGAGACGGTGTTTAGAGTGTTTATCTTATGAGCTCTTTATGTTGAAACTGTCTTTTGAATCTTATATTTCTATTATCTTATATGAAGAAATCTAAGTGTCTTGTATGGGGCCTTTCGGGGTCTTATACGCTATGTTACTCCTAGGGGCTACCTTGGGTCGTGACATTATCCCACAACAAAAAACGATGTCCTTAATTTCCAAGGTAAGAACCATACACTTCTAGCTTAGGTGAATATAATAGCTAATGTCTATCTAAGAGAAGCCTATGGTGGAACAGAGTGTATGGACATGGGTAATCACCACAGGTTCGCCACAGAATAGTCATTAATATTATCTTGTCATATTATCCATGGAAGGGAACATAGAGTAACTGATCCAAGATAGAGCTCATTAGAATATCTCCTTAATCTTGATTTAACTTGGGTGACAAAACCTTTCAACCTTATGAATCCTTTATGTGAGAAATCATTTCACAACCACAACAACAACATTGATTCTTTACTCTCAAAGCAACCTTAAATAATTTTCATTAAAACATGCATATCTTAATAAATTCATCTGACATAGTTCAAAAGCTTCATCATATGATCAAAATCAAGAAATCATGGATCATGCATGGGTTCAAGTGGATTCAACTTATAACATGCAATTATGTAAATTCATGCATAAAAAGAGATAAAACAATCAACTAGATCATAATTGAAAAGAACCATTGAGATTGAATAAAACCTTGTCTTTCATTGGGGATTCTAACTTGTAAAATTAGAGAATTTAATAACCCTATAGAGGAAAGGACTCCATAGGTGAATACTATCATACCTTGATGTCAAAATCCGCAATCAAATGGAGAATTATGAGACTTGATCTTGAGACCCTACACTTCTTCTTCAAGATTTAGAGAATGAAATATTTGGGAAGAACTTGATCAACTTTTGAGAATTTAGGAGAATGAGTTCAATTGGGTAATTTGGGAGTTGAAAATATTTATATAGGGCCTAAAATATAAGGTAAAACAACATATTATTGGGTTAAAATAATTAGGAAAAAACCCATGAGCCCCTCTCAAAATTAACTGCCGACTCGACTTACAATTTAGACTTGCGGTGCGTAGGTCCACTTATGGACCCTCCAAGTGAGCCGTAGGTCAAGCACTTAACCTAACATTTTACCCACTTTCAATGGATCCCACATACGGTCCATTGGTATTCCTATAGTTCATACATGTCATCCATTGTTCCCAACTTAGACCCTCAATTTTCCCAAAATATGGGACTCACCTACGAGACCTATCTATGACTCGTATATTGAATGATAAACTACCTTTTTGAACCGTAAAAGGAGTACTATAACTTGACAGTTGAAAAATATTTACCCCACCACTTACATTTTAACCTATGGCCCGTAGGTGGGGACCGTAGACACACACAGTAGCTAAAAAAGGTTTTCAAATTTATTTCTTTTCGAATTCGATGTGTTACAGGCCCGAACTCGTAAATATAGATTTTTTTTTCATTTTACATGCGTTATAGTCCATGGATTTTGTGTAATATCTGCACTCGACAGTTTTTTGGCCAAACTTTTTTGTGGGAGTCCGTGACGATCTTCTTAATGGTGTACATTAGTTTGGAGTGGTTACCGTAGGTTTTTCAAGGTCAAACGATGGTTGGATCGGGAAATACAAACTTTTCCATTTTTCATGTATTATGTCTATAGATTTTGTGCTATATGTGTGCCCAGTAGTTTTTTGGATGAATTTTTTTGTGAATGTCAGTATCGACCTATTAAATGATGTGTGTTTGTTAGGAAGGGAAAATATTGGTATTTTAAAGTTTAAATGAGGCTCAAAATGGGAATAGTGATTTTTCCATTTTTTGTGTGTTATAGTTCATAAATTTTGTGTGATATGTGCGCTTGATAGTTTTTTGGCCAACATATTTTGTATGCATCTGTGACGACCTTCAAATTGGCATGTGTTGGTTTGGTGGGGGAAACATCGTTATTTTCAAGTTCAAAAAAGGCCCATAATGGGAAATAGGGCTTTTCACATTTTTTTGTGTGTTACAGTCCCTTAATTTTGTGTGATGTGTGCACCTTGTGGTTTTCTGTCCGAACATCATTACTTAATGGTGCATGTTGGTTCGGATTAGTAAATATCTTTATTCCTAATTACAAACGAGGCCCAAAACAAGAAATAGGGATTTTCCTATTTTTTGTGTGTTTGTCCATATATTTTGTATGATATGTACCCTATGTGGTTTTTTGCCAAAATTTTTACATGGGTGTCTATGAGGACATGCTTAATACATCCTAGTTCAATGGGGAAACCATAGGTTTTTTTATAATTCAAATGAGTCTCAAAGTAGGAAATAGAGATTTTTCATTTTCCATTTGTTATAGTCCAGGGATTTTGTGTGATAATTGTGCCAGGGTTTTTCTCATTGAAATATTTTGTTGTAATCCGTGATTGCCTATTAAATGGTGTGCATTGGTTCGAACTAGTAAACATAGGTATTTTCTAGTTCGAATGAGATCTTGGACAAGAAATAGAGTTTTTTCCAGTTTTTGTGTGTTATAATCCATGGATTTTGTGTGATATGTGAGCCCGATGGTTTTTTGGACAAAATATTTTATGGGCATCTATGACAACCTATTTAATGACATGCATTGGTTTAGTTGGCCAAACGTCAATAATCTCAAGTTCAAATGATGCACAGAACGGGAAAAAGGGATTTTTTTTTTCATTTTTTTGTGTGTTATAGTCCATGGATTTTGTGTGATATGTGCGACGGGTGATTTTAACATCAATTTTTATGTTGAAATTTGTGATGACATATTAACTGGCGTGCATTGGTTCGTAAGGGAAAAGGTTGTTATATTCAAGTTCTGACGACGCTCGGAACAGGAAATAGGGATTTTATTCATTGTCGTGTATTATAGTCCATGAATTTTTTTTGATATGTGCGCCTGATGTTTTTTGTGCTTGAAATTTTTGTAGGAGTCCACGATGACATACTTAATGACGTGTGTTGGTTTGAAGGGGAAAAATTGGTATTTTCAAGTTCAAATGAGGTTCAGAATGGGAAATAGGGATTTTCAAAAAATTTCATGTGTTATAGTCCATGGATTTTGTTTAATATATGTGTCTGGCGATTTGTTCAAACTTTTTTGTTGCAACAGTAATGACCTATTTAATGGAGTACATTGGTTCAGAGGGAAATCATTAGTATTTTCAAGTTCAAATGACTCTCAGAGACCAAAAAAATGGATTTTCCCTTTTTTCTTGTTTTTATAGTCCATGAATTTTGTGTGATATATGCGCCTGGTGGTTTTTTGGCCTAATTTTTTGCGGGAGTTTGTGACGACCTACTCAATGGCATCAAGTGGTTAGGAGGGTCAAATATCAGTATTTTCAAGTTCAAATGAGGGACATAACTTTCCATTTTTCATCGGTTATAGTCCATGAAATTTCCATTTTTTTCATTGGTTATAGTCCATGAAATTTTTGTGACATGCGCACCCGGTAGTTTTTTGCTTGAAATTTTTTGTCAAAGTTCGTGACAAAATTTTACATGGTATGCATTGGTTCAGACAGGATATGTCAGTATTTTCAATCTCAAATGAGGCTCGTACCAAAAAATAGGAATTTTCTATTTTTCATGTGTTATAGTTCATGGATTTTGTGTGATATGTGCGCCCGACGGTTTTTTTGCAAAAAATTGTTGTGGGCATCCATGACAACCTGTTCAATGACATGCTTTGGTTTGGAGGGGAAAATATCAATATTCTCTAGTTCAAACGATGTCCAGACCGAGAATAGGAGGTTTTCTATTTTTTGTTGGTTCTAGTCTATGGATTTTATGTGAT
This sequence comes from Solanum tuberosum, assembly GCF_000226075.1. NCBI lineage: Eukaryota > Viridiplantae > Streptophyta > Magnoliopsida > Solanales > Solanaceae > Solanum > Solanum tuberosum. Next base: position 1,675,616 of record NW_006238969.1, on the reverse strand, counting down.
ATGTGAACCCAATAGATTTTTGGCCGATATTTTTTGTGAGCATTCGTGATTACCTATTATTTGGTGTGCGATTGTTAGGAGGGGTAAATTATGGTCTTTTCAAGTTCAAACGAGGTCCAAATCGAGAAATAACGAATTTTCCATTTTACGTGTGTTATAGCTCAAGAATTTGTGTGATATGTGCGCCCGATAGTTTTTGGGCCAAAATATTTGTGGGTGTCTGTGATTATTAATTAATTTGTGTGCACTGGTTGGGAGGGGAAACCATCGATGTTTTCAAGTTCGAACGAGGCCCAAACCATGAATAGGGATTTTTCCATTCTTCGTGTATTATAGTCCATGGATTTTGGGTAATATATGCACTGGTGATTTATTGGACAAAATTGTTGTGGGCGTCCGTGAAGATCTAGTGTATTGTGTGCATTGGTTCGGAGGGGTAAACATTGGTATTTTGAAGTCCAAACAAAGTCCTGAATGGGAAATAGGGTTTTTTCCATTTTTTTGTGTTAGTCCATGGAATTTATGTAATATGTAAACCTAAAGGCTTTTTGGCCAAAAAATGTTTTGGGCATCCGTGACGACCTCTTAAATGACATGCATTGGTTCGAGGGGTAAACATCATATTTTCAAGTTTAAATGAGCTCGAAACGGGAAATAGGGATTTTTTTGCCACTTTTTGTCTAGATAATAAGATTTAAATCAAACAATTAAAACATAACAAATAGAACTAATGGAATTTGTGTCAAACCCTAATCAAATTGCGTGAAATTGAATTATGAGATTTGAGATTCTTTTGGGACCCAATGGATGAATGGAGTCCATTGGTGAATTCTCATATACCTTGATATCAAAGACTAGAAAATCAAGAGAAGAAGACCTTGTAGTTTGAAACCCTAACTTTTCATCCTTGATGTTGAGTGGGAATTAGAGAGAGTGAACTTGGATGGGAATTAGGGTTTTGAGAGAATTAGAGGGTTTGGGTAGTTTAAGCTCTTGAGCTTTTGGGAACTCTCCTCACACTCATCGGACCACTAGAAGCTCACACTGTGTCGATTTAATCTGGTCAAAGGAGATGCAATAGTGAAGACACTCAAAACAAATTGTCTATAATAGCCTGGAAGTCCCATAAAACTCCGGATCTGGATGACTGAAGTAGGCCTGGTCCAACCTCTAACTACCTCAATCTTGGTTGCATCTACCCTAATCCCTCCTTTGAAACCATGTGTCCTAGAAATGCAACTGAATCAAGTCAAAACTCAGACTTCAAGAACTTGGCGTATAACTTCTCTTACCTCAATCTCCTGAGCAGAATCCTCAAATGCCAATCATGATCCTCATAAATCTTGGAGTACACCAATATTTCATCAATGAAGACTATCACGAAAGAGTCCAAATAAGGTTGGAACACCAAATTCATCTACTCCATCCACGTTGTAGAGCCTTTAGTCAGACCAAAAGACATCAGAAGAAACTCATTGTGCTAATAATGAGTCATGAAAGTTGTCTTAGGGATATCCAATGCCCCAATCTTACATAACCGAATCTCACACCGATCTTAGAAAACAAATATGCCTCCGAAGCTGATCAAATTGGTCATCCATAATGGGAAGAGGATAATTGTTCTTCACTGTCACATTGTTCAACTTTTGGTAATCAATAAACATCATCATGGTAACATCCTTTATCCTCACAAGTAACACTAAGGCAGAAGAAGCCCTTACTCCAGAAATCCTGTAAGTGATCTTCCAGTTCCTTCAACTCTGTTAGAGCCATACGATAATGAGGAATAGATATGGGCTTGGTTCCCAACTCCAAGTCAATAGCAAAATCAATATCTTTGTCTGAAGGAACACCTGGAAGATCTATAGGAAACACATTCGATAACTCTCTAACCATGGGCATGGAATCCATGGGAAGTGGCTCAACACTAGTATCCCCAATGAAGGCCAAATCAGACAAACATCCTTTATCAACTAGTCGCTGAGCTCGAATGAAGGTGATAATTTGCTAAGGTAAGAACCACTAGCACCTATCCATTCTACTCTCAGGACAACCGACATCGCTAAGGTCACAGTCGTAGCATAACAATCAAGAATTGCATGATGCAGGGAGAAACAATCCATAACCTAAATAATATCAAAGTCTACCATCCCTAAATTGATCAATTCTACTCGAGTATCATCCCGGCCAAAGAAATTAGATAGTATTGATACACTTGATCCACCACTAAGGACTCACCCACATGTGCAGAATCTTGAATAGGCACATGCATACTATCCAACATCATTTCAAACCTAACAGCAAAAAAGGTAGACACAAATGAGAAAGTAGACCCGAAATCAAATAATACAAATGCATGTTAAGGGCAAATCCAGATGATTCATGTAATCACAACGTCAAAAGTCTTGGCTTCTAGCCTCACTAGAAAAGAATAGAACTGGCATTCTCGATTATCTTTAGTCTTAGAGGAACCCTGACTTCAACTCTACGGAGCTAAAACACCTCTACTAGAAGTCTGACACCTGTATTTTACTAACCTTTACTTGGAACCCTAGTAGGAGGCGTTGAATCCCTAGAGGGAGCAACATGATAAGTATGTTGGGGCCTTGAATTAGTTCGTAAAGGGCACTACTGAATCATATGACCCGGATCCCCACAACCATAACACGGCCTTGACACGGATAATTGTTGTTGCAAACCAGATGAGCTGCTATACCCACCTCGGCTAGAACCATAAGATCCTCAGGATGACTACCCACTCTCAGCACAATACTCATAGCATGCCTCGAAATCTCACAGAAATGGGCCTTATACTCAGTCAGAGATAAGCTGCCATATCTCAAGTCCTTAAACCTCAGTCGAATCTATTCCCTTATGCTCCAAGGAATTAAGCGATATTGGAAAGAACTAGAGAAAATATCCACTTAAATGTGGGAGATCTAATTGGTAAAAATATCACCAATGTCCTTCACCATTCTCTAGCCTGTCCATAAAGCTGAAGTGCAAAAAAACGAACACCACGAGCATCCACCATACACACTTCTTCAAACATATCATCGCATAAGGTCAAGAACTTGTGAATATACTCACTCTTACCACCTTGAAACTAGGGTGGTTTCATCTTCTAAAACCTCTCAAAACAATACCATCAGATGTTGTCAAAATAACCTCAGGAGCAATCTGAACACCCATAACTGGTGCTAGAATCACTTGTGGATGACCCCCCGATCCAGAATACCTAGAGCCTTCTGTTGACTTAGAGTCTGTGCCCGAAATCCAGTTTGAGAACAATGTGGTGTACCTATCGCACCACTTTGAGAGAAGTTCTTCATCACACCCAACATCCCCAACTTTGTCCTAGCTACTGGAAAATGGGGTGAGCTAAGTCGGGGCTCGCCGGTTGGTTTGGCGCATTGCCAAAGGGGCTTCCCCATCACCTAGTTGGCTGGCTCCTTGGGCTGAGATGTTAGAAATTTAGGCGGACCAAGGGTCCATTTGGCGAGTCGCCGAGTGCCCTATGCGAGCCTCAGCGTGCAGCAGGCATGAAGGTAAGTAGGGTCTTTAATGGCATTTCCTATTTAACCTAATTTTGAGACTAAGTTGTTCTATTCCTTAGCTAGTAATGTATATATATTTTTTACTGAAAACCTCCCCAAGATAAGTCACTCTCCCTGGAATAAAAAAGAAATAAGTCCACAAATTGGACTCATTTAGGGCTATATTTTAATAGATATTTTGTCCTCAAATGCTTATTTTATCTCAATATCTGATGAAAACCCTTAAGTTTCAGGTATTTGAAGTTTAAAGGAAAGCATGGACACTACGTCGCAAAAAGGAACGAAAAGGCAGAAAAGAACGAAAAAATGAAGACATGAGGATCGCCGAGTCCACTTGGCGATTCACCGAAGGGTCTTACTTCGCCTTTTGTTCTAGTGTGCTGAGCCCTGAAGGAAAGGATCAAGTCGGCGGAAAAAGGGAGCAGTTGACGCATCACCGAGAAGTTCCACGAAACAGTACCATGTCGCCAAATGAACCAGAGCACGACGATGCTGAAGGCTGGTGCAAGACGGTGACAAACTACACTAAAGGGCGAATCGCCGAGTTGATCGGCGATTACGACTAACGATGGCGAATGATCCGCTGCTGCACAAATTTGTGAAAACTATAAATACTAGTTAGAGTTGTAGTTTTAAGAGTCGAACAATTATTATAATTTTCATATAGAATACTACTTTTTTGATATTTCTGCTCTATGTTTGAGAGGGTTTTGAAGACTTGAAGATCCAAAGGGTTGCATCTTCAAGATTTGGATTTGGGTCTCTTGGATTCTTCAATTTTGGCATGTATCAAGACTTAAATATTCATACCCGTTGAATGCAAGCTCAATTTGGTATAAATTTTTTATCTCCTATACATGTGTGGCTAGAAACCCCAATTATTGGGGTGTGATTTAGCGAATATGGGTTAAGATAATTGCTGGGTCTTGCTTGCTGATAGTTTAATCGTAGTTTAATTGTGATTTCGTTTAGTAGTTGTGGATGAATTTATTGAATTTGTAGTTGCAAATACAAGTTTATTTATGTGTTTTCGTCTTGCTCGAGAGAGAGGTCGTAAAACTAAAACTATTAAAATTGATGGCCGGTGGGAGTGGGTCGACATGAGGTTCAGCTCGAGAGAGTGAATCCTAGTCTCATTCCCACACACTCAGCTCGAGAGAGTGAGTGGGTTAAGGCGTAGGCTGGTCTTCATCCCGCATATGTGTGTCTGAGAGGAACTCATTTGAAACGTGGTAAGTTGCTCGAGAGAGAGCTTATCCCCCTTAAAGTTTAGCCTAGTCACAATTATTCTATGAATTTTCTATCGAAAGCATGTACCCAATAATATATCTTAACCCGTAATCTCATCACATCCCAAGGATCCCCTCTCATTACTTAGAAATCCTTGTTTAATTTGTTGTATTTACCTTGTGAAAAAAACCCCCATTGTTAATTGAAATTCTTGTGTCTCCCTTTAATTTACAATATTTTTAATCGTTAATGTCTTTAGCTACGACTAGTTAGAACTAAATTTTATTTTTCTATTAATTCTCAAAATCACTCTCTTGGGAACGATCCCAGCCCTTTGTTGGGTTACTAAACTATTGTACGATCGTAGACACTTGCATCATAAGTTGTGTCTTGATTATGCAAACATCAAAATGGCGCCTCTACCGGGGAGTGGTGTTATTTGTGAATTTTTAGTTAAGTTGAATTTTGTTCTTGTTAATTATAGTTACACTTACTTAATTCATAGTTTTGTTTTGCTTGTTTGTGTATTGAAACATGAAAGATGAGTAGGAATGGTAACTATGGGTACCAAATCGACCAAGTGCTATCTTCTCTCTATCCAGAGCCAAAAGAGGGGTGGCCTCATGAAAATAAGGCAAACCTCACTAATGGAACTTGGGTAAGGAGTTGTGTCGTGCCACGATGTTAAATAAGGCACTTTTTGGAAGGCAACCCAAGCTTTTGCCGTTTTATTTTTGCTTTAAGAAATAATTGTGTGGTGTTTGTGTAGGTCGAAGTATGGAAAGTTAGTGAAAAGTGCAAATTGGCAAGCCAAAGGTCCAATCGGCGCATTGCCAAAGAAGTCGGCGACCCCGACTTAGACCGACGTTGGACTAAAGATAACTTCAAAGGGAAGTCTGTAAAACTCGGAGTGCCCAAGAAATTATTGGCGAATCGCCGAACTGGTCGGCGATTGTGATCTAGTTCACCATTTGGACCCCCAGTTTAACTGGAGGTCCAGTAAAACTCGGTAAGGTAAGTATCCACTTGGCGAGTCGCCGAATGGATCAGAGACCACGACTGTCGCCAAAAGGGCGAGAACTAGACGGTTTCTTAAAAGGCCAAAGGTTTAAACTTTCAAACTCTACACTTTCCCTCACTTTAGACCTTTCACAAACTTGCACCCGTTTAGTATTTTCAATATTTCTTGCGTTTTTACTGTATTTGAGTCGTTGATTGGTGCTCGGAGTTGGATTACATTGCCGCGTAGCATTTCAAAAGTATTTTAATCGGCATCTAAGGTTAGTTTTCCGAACCCCGAATTTTATTTTAGTAATTTTGTACTTATTTGCAATGATCTTATCTTAGTGATGTTAGTTGGGCCTCTCTGATCTTAATTGTTTTTGCTTATGCCTGTGAAAATCTTGCCTGTAGTCTTTATATTGTTAAAATCCCTTTTTTTGTGCCTTAAAATTGGTTAAATCTTGTGGGGTTGTGCTTGCATGTTGTTGAGTTTAGCAGGGAGAAGTCTGAGTATCCCAAAGATATGGTAGAGACTAATATTGTCATGCCACCCCGGAAAAGAGCACGGGATATCACAATAAATGAAGGAGGGTCAAATCCTCCCAAGAAAGGAAGATAAGAACCTCCACCTGGAAATAAAGGCAAGGGAAAGAGGTCCATTTCTGATAGGGAGACTACTCTCCGAGGCCCCTATATTCCTTCATGGGCCCGAGGATTCTATGCAGTTGTGCAGGCCTTTTTGGCGGATACACCTGTGGCAGCTCCTAGTGGATCTGGTACTGTTGTTTCTTCTGAGGTGACTCCGAGTACTGAGACCCAAGTCCAGACCGATACACCGGGCACTGATGCCCAGACAGATGGAGTGACTGCTAAGACATGATCCCCTCTTTACTGCCCTCTCTGTCTTTATTTCTTTTCACTTTTGGATATATTTATTTGCATTTTGAGGACAAATGTTTTTTATTTGTGGTGGGGTGAGGCCCACCTTTGTGTGTTTTTTGTGACTTCTGTTTTGTTTATCTATTTGGGCTTTGTGCTAAATTTGTGTTACACTGCTTTTTGTGGAAGGTTTGAGCCTGTGGCTCCTTGCTTTTAAATTATAAATGATTTTTGACCTTTTCGGAAAAAAATTTGCCACCCCTTCTGTGTTGAATGTGGTTGTTCTCTTGCAAATTTGAGTATCGGCTTTGATCAATACCGATGACTTGAATAGTGCTCATAATCGAACAACATGAATGTACAACTACGATGAGGCCATATAAAGTTGCATAGACAATATGTGAACTCTTTGCGTCTCGTTGTGACTAGCCAATTATCAAATCGAGTCTCTTGTGATGATCGTTTCACACTAGCAAACATGTGGAGTCTTGTTTGACTTTGATGTCAATGCCTTGTGTGATGAGCTTACTGTGAACCATGCATGATAACACCTAGAATTTTCCCCATTGGTCCGGTCGACTAAGTAAGGCTATCTCTTGATATGATCTTAGGCAACTTTCGAAGAGTGTGAACTAATTTGACATATACCTCTTTTGTGACCTACCTTGTGAGCGTGTGATTCTCTCTTGAACACCCTTTGAGCCTTACTAGACCTTTCTTAATCCATTACCTATAATCCTCTTGAATTGTGGTTAACTGAATAGCCAACTTAGGCAAAAAGCCTCAGTTGGGGGTGTGGTGAAAAAGAAATGGAAAAGTCAAGAAGTGCAAGGAAAGTCTCCTTTAACCCATGGTGTTGAGAAAAATGGAACCCTTCCATATAAAACAAAAAGAGAAAGAGAAAAAGAGAAGAAAAGAATTTAAAAAAAGGGAAAGTTGTGGAATAAAGTACTAAAGAAATAGGGTTCCGAACAATCCAAGGGAAGCGAATAATAGGATGACCTATGATGCACTAATGAAAAAGATGAAGGAAAAAGAAAGGAAGTGTTGAGAGCACCACACTTCATGAGGATAAAAGGCACTGACCCTAAATGACCATACATTTGCACTTAGCCCCGTTACAAGCCTTGTTAAAACCTTTGTGATCTTGAAAAAGTCGAAACAAATGTTGATTCGAAAATACGGGCAAACCTATGGGTGAAAGCATGCATTGTGTTCATCTTTGTGAGTGTGAGCGTTGTATCTGATACCTTAAATTTAAATTGATTATACCTTCGCATGTGAAAATGGAATCATCATTTGTGTGAGGGCATTCAAAGGCTTTTGTTGAGCTTGAACTTGCATTTGAAGCAAGTATTGCGAGCTTGAGAATCTTTGGTAATGGTGTGTCACAAATTGAATCTTTGAGTACACAATTGATCCTTGCATCAGTAAATTGAGTCTTGTTATGTACATTCATAATTGTGTCTTGTGTAGCACTTTTTGAGACATCCTTGTTGAACTGCTGAACTTGAATTTTACTTGAGGACAAGCAAAAGTTTTAGTTTGGGGTGTAGATGAGTCCACAAATTGGACTCATTAAGGGCTATATTTTAATAGAAATTGTGTCCTCAAATGCTTATTTTATCTCAATATCTGATGAAAACCCTTAAGTTTTAGGCATTTGAAGTTTGAAGGAAAGCTAGGACACTACGTCGCAAAAAGGAACAAAAGGCTGAAAAGAACGAAGAAATGAAGGCCTGAGGATTGCCGAGTCCACTTGGTGAGTCGCCGAAGGGTCTTACTTCACCTTTTGTTCCAGTGTGATGAGCCCTGAAGGAAAGGATCAAGTCGGCAAAAAAAGGGAGCAGCCGACGCATCGCTGAGAAGTTCCACGAAGCAGTACCATGTCGCCCAATGACCCAAAGCACAACGATGCTGAAGGCTGGTGCAAGACGGCGATGAACTACACCAAAGGGCGAATGGCCGAGTTGATCGGCGATTCCGACTAATGACACCGAATGATCCGCTGCAGCAAAAATCTGTGAAAACTATAAATACTAGTTAGAGTTGTAGTTTTAAGATTCGAACAATTATTATAATTTTCATATAGAATACTACTTTTTGATATTTTTGCTCTAAGTTTGAGAGGGTTTTGAAGACTTGCATATCCAAAGGGTTTCATCTTCAAGATTTGGATTTGGGTCTCTTGGATTCTTCAATTTTGGCCTGTATCAAGACTTAAATCTTCATACCCAGTTGAATGCAAACTCAATTTGGTATAAATTTCTATCTCTTATACATGTGTGGCTAAAAACCCCAAATCTTGAGGTGTGATTTAGTGAATATAGGTTAAGATAATTGTTGGGTTTTGCTTGCTGATAGTTTAATCGTAGTTTAATTGTGATTTCGTTTAGTAGTTGTGGATGAATTTATTGAATTTGTAGTTGCAAATACAAGTTTATTTATGTGTTTTCAGCTTGCTCGAGAGAGAAGTCGTAAAACTAAAACTATTAAATTGATTGCTGGTGGGAGTGGGTCGACATAAGGTTCAGCTCGAGAAAGTGAATCCTAGTCTCATTCCCACACACTCAGTTCGAGAGAGTTAGTGGGTTAAGGAGTAGGCTGGTCTTCATGCGGCAAGTGGGTGTCCGAGAGGAACACATTTGAAA
>NW_006238969.1:1665737-1666150 GCF_000226075.1 Solanum tuberosum | reverse complement strand
AGACGCGGACACGGGACCTAGGACCACAAGTGATCCCAAGCTAACCCTGCTGGCATGATCATGAGCATACTAAAGATAATAAAGTGATACGGAAGCTAAATCATAAATAAATCTGAAAATATGGGGAATACCATATACTATAGCTGAATATATCAAATCTGAGAGTTTAATACAAAATAAATATCAAACAAAAAATAGTAAGCTGAATCTAACTATGTCTGAAATAAGCCTCTAAACTGACTAGAAATATTGGGACATGCCCCAACTAGGTCTAGCAAAACTGAAGCTAAAGACTAAAACCAATAAAGATAAACATGTCACTAGTCCTCGAAGAATGAGAACCTGAACCTACATCACGAGAAGATGTAGCGCACGTATGCGTCAGTACTTGAAAGGTACTGAGCATGCAGGAT
>NW_006238969.1:1665003-1665081 GCF_000226075.1 Solanum tuberosum | reverse complement strand
TTAAACGAAATAGAAAAAGACGAAAAGACCCCTGAATTAATTGCTGTCGGAGTGATCGACGGACTGGACTGACGGTCC
>NW_006238969.1:1660434-1660588 GCF_000226075.1 Solanum tuberosum | reverse complement strand
ATAGAGCCTGTTTTGGCACTGTCCGCCACCAGTACCAGAAGAGTTACCCTGCTGAGTCGGGCGACCTGCTGGTGATGCTAAAGTTGTAGACTGAACTCTACCATTATTTCCTCGTTGAGCCTGTCTAGAAGGACAATCCTTCAATCTATGACCA
>NW_006238969.1:1660210-1660334 GCF_000226075.1 Solanum tuberosum | reverse complement strand
GAATACCCATATACTATAGCTGAATATATCAAATCTGTGAGTTTAATAAAAAAGAAATATCAAACTCAAAATAGTAAGCTGAATCTAACTATGTCTGAAATAAGCCTCTAAACTGACTAGAAAT
>NW_006238969.1:1593746-1658715 GCF_000226075.1 Solanum tuberosum | reverse complement strand
TTCGACCGTAGTTTGTGTCAGAGACTGGGTAAATGAAATCTCAATCCACGGACACAGACCACGGACCGTGGTCTGATCTACGGACCGTGGGTATGTCTGTGAGTCGAGACTTTGCATATTTTTTTCTGAGCTGGTTTGGGAGGGGTTGCAGTGGTGAACCACGGACCACCAGTACGGGCCGTGGTCTGACCTACGATCCGTGGATGGTGACCGTAAGTTGCACTTGCAACTTCTCGAAATCTGTATTTTGGTCTGTTTCGAATACGGGGTTTTACACATTTGAAATGGGGAAAGTTGCTCGAGAGAAAGCTTATCCCCCTTAAAGTTTAGCCTAGTCACAATTATTCTATGTATTTTCTATCGAAAGCATGTACCCAATAATCTAGCTTAACCCGTATTCCCATCTCATCCCAAGGATCCCCTCTCATTACTTATAAATCCTTGTTTAATTTGTTGTATTTACCTTAGTTGTGACAAAACCCCCCATGGTTAATTGACACTCTTGTGTCCCCCTTTAATTTACAATGTTTTTAATCTTTAATGTCTTTAGCTACGACTAGTTAGATCTAATTTTTATTTTTTTATTATTAATTCTCAAAACCGCTCTCTTGGGAACGATCCCAACCCTTGGCTGGGTTACTAAACTATTGTACGATCGTAGACACTTGCATCGGAAGTTGTGTCTTGATTACGCAAACATCACCTCTCCAAAAGAAATTCTATCTCTAGGACTTCAAGGAAGAAGAAGAGGAAAGTTGAAGCTAGAGCTTGATGAAACAAGGATTCTTTTCACTCAATTTCTTTGGAAAATCACAACTAAGGTATGGTAGCTCTTCATCCATGGATAGCTTTCATCCATGGAGTCACTCCAAACTCAATTTCAAAACTAGTGATTTCCCTAAAAGTTAGGGTTTGATTCCAAAGTCATGGGTTCCTTTCAAAAACGTTTCGAATGATTGATTCATGATATATTATGTATAAATTGATTATTTCCTATGGTTTTCATGTTGAATTCCCCCAAGAACCCATGAAACCCCCAAATTACTCAACTATGATCTTGAGATGTGGGTTTGTTGATTATAGAAGAATGTTATGAGATTATGCATGTAATGATTGGGTTACTTGAATTATGATTTCAACCTTATCTAATGTAGTAATTCAATATGTGTTGATTGAATGTGGTCTATGGTCTTTGAAGGGGAAAATTATTAGAATTATGCATGCTTATGAGATTTATGAATATGCTTAAGGAACACTTTGAGAGTAAAGTGATTATGATTATGATCTAGTTGTTATGTTGTTGAAATATTATCCACTCACACACTTAAGCATTACTATGAATGAAGTACCCATGATTATGATAATGTTGTTGATGATTCTAAGGTTGAAAGGCTATTCTCACCTATTGAATCTATGAGCTAACTTATGTATTATGTTGGATTGAGTGTTGGAACATTCTTCCATAAATATGAACTTAAGTCAAGACTTAACATGAACTTAATGGGAATTATGATTAGCACCAAGTGGATATTAAATATGAGATGAAAGCTTTTATGCTAGTTGAGTCCGACTTTCCAAATGGGTTCCTACTACGCAAATTAAGTTCGGGTTCCCAAAACATGTATCTCATGTGATGGAAGCCTTATACCACAATCGACTCTGGTTTTCTAGTAGTCATCTCCTTATCCCAAAACTATCTCCCCCCATAGGTCTTTAGCTTGTGGATCCACCTAAAATCTAACAAACCATGGTCTTACCTTAGGCAAGTAGGACAACCCTTTACGGTGTGGGTAACACTGGATTCCATGTTTAAGCTCACATGGTCTATGTCGGTTAAGGCTAATTCCCACCATGATAAATATGAACAAGAACATGAATTATGAACTATGGTTACTCAAGAAGCTTTACTTAGCATGGGTGGGATTATTGGATCTTATTCATGCATTGCACAAGTATGCTTTGAGGGTTCTTATGGTATGTTTCCACTATGACATGATGATCTATATGTTGAATATGCTTATGACTTATGCTTTTACACTAATCTTCATGTTGATCCTTAAACTTGGTAAAGTGCATATTTTTCAACTAAAATGTCCTTTTTAGCATGTCTTCAATATTTTGTGCATGGCTATCATACTTAGTGCATCTTCATACTAACTTATATTTTCCTATATTTTCCACAAGTGTAGGGTCCGGTGTTTGAGGTGATCTTCATTTAGTACAAGCTTGGATTCGACTATTCTCCTTGCTTGTGGTGAGTCCTCATGGTTCGAGGACGGATGATAGCTTTGTAGTTTCTTTTCCTTGTATTCCCTTTCGGATTTTTGTTGTAAGGGTTGTGACCCTATTTCATTTAAAGTATTGTAATAGATGGCTAATTCAGACAAGTCTAGACTTCCGCTTTCCTTTATGAAAATTTTGGACTTGAGAAATGCGTTTTTACTCTTTATTGTTCTATGCTTATGTTATGATATGCTAAGGGGCTTACATTGTGCCTTTAGGGGTTCCATGTGCCTTGTTACATATAGGGGGAACCCCTGGGTCGTGACACTAATGGGGCAAGTTCTAGATTGTCACATACTCCATGAACATTCAAACTTTTCTCACACACACTTGGCACCTTGTTTCATTATCAGATTATTGGATTATCCAGTTCAAGTTTTAGCTTAAGTCATGAGATCAAACTGGTTCCTTAACATGTCATATTGAGATCCAACACATTCAACTCATCAAGCCTATAGATCTAGCACATTTCAAAATTTTGGATGGGTATCAATTTCATGCTCTTTATGACATCATGCTTTCATTCATCTATTTACTTACACATACAATCCTAAACATGCCGTTTCAACATAAAAGTAAACACTCCCTTTGGGGAAAAGAACAGAGGCAAGAAAACCCCAAAGGAGGATTATGAGTTGGGTTACTCAAACTTCACCCTATCACTCACACTCCATTTACCCCACCCCCAACAAAATAAGGTGTGATTTCCCTCAAAGCAAAAAATCAAAAGTAAAGCATAGGTTGAAGCAATCCTGTAGCGCAAATGTGCCGAAGACCTCTCCAGAAGAGGGTAAGTCCGGTTTCCCAGAACCCGCTAGATCAACTCTCAAAACGCTATCAGTAGCACCCTCATTAGTAGTCAGAGCACCCTCAGTAGTGCTCACATTGTTGGATGGGCCAACATCCACTTCTCGGGCCCACTGTTGTCTCCTCTCCTCATCAAGTATAGATGCCCTCTAGGTCGCCTGAAGCTGCTACCACTAATTCTTCTCCAATTTTTGTGCCTTCTCAGCATCAGAAGTGTGGTCAGAGCGGGGGGCATCCCAACAGCACGGTAAGAATTTGATGGTGGCACAACATCGCCAAACAAGGCATTCATCACCGCATTCTCCTCCTCTGTTGTAGGTGTAACCTCTGGTGCAGTATCGGGAGTGGCTAGGATGGCATCAACATCAGCACGAAGGTTGGCCAACTCCGTTTGGAAGGTGGTCACATCAATGTTCGGGGCAAGACTCTTAAGGATTCGCAACTCAAAAGCATATAGGCGCTTATGAACGGCATGGATATTCTGATCCATCATTTTCTCCATCCTCGCCTCAGAATCCTCTATCAAATGTTGCATCCACGGCCTCATATGTTGCAGTAGGGTGGCCATTTGTGTCTCCAGCTTCTGGAATCGGGCTAGAGGAACGGCGGTGGACCCTGAAGAGGGAATGGCTCGGGAGGAGCCTGGATAGTGGTTCTAGATGGTGGAGCCTGAGCATCTATTGTAAGGGCCGGAATGGTGGTGTCATCAACCTGCATCTGCTCTACGAACGCAGTAAGATCATCACCCAAAGGCGGTACGGTAACCTGTGTCTCTCTCTGAGGTGCATCTAAGTTGGTTTCATCCTTAATGAGGCCAATATCGATTGTCCTGTTCACCTCAAGCAACCTGTCACAATGCCAAATTGACACTGAACACTCTCTGCAAAGATGAAATATCAGACATGGGAAGGGTAGTGTGGTAGTGGTCTTGAAAGCCCTTTTGTGGATCTCAGCAATCAGGATCCGAAAAAAATCAATCTGTAAACCCGCCATAATGGCTGCTAGCATCACGGCCTGGTCCCGTGTAACAACATTGTCCACCTGAGTCAGGGACAGTCTAGTCTGAATATTTAGCCGGAAGAATTTAGCAGCAAAACTTAGCGTCGCCTTCCTAATACCCAGGGTAGGAGTCCGTACCCACTCAGTACGCTCCATATCCTCGGCGATATGACGTGTAATCCACCTCAAAAGTGTCACCCTCTGCTCGGCATCCCTCTGAAATGCCCCGCTCAGAATGATGCCCATCTTGTAGTCATACTCTGATGTATTAATCGGTAGAGTATGGGCTGGACCATAGAGGAATCGGTGGTCTCACAGATTTCCATGGGGAAATTCCGCACCAAGGTCGTCTGGAGTGGGGGTTGAGCTACGGGGGACCCATTTAGAGATGGAATTTCAGACAGTGGAAGCATACGAGGCATAGAATTCTCTGGCCATCTCCTCATTGTAGGTCGTGGGGCTACGTGCCATCCACTTGCATTTGTGCCTCCTGAAGACCTCCTCAATAACTGGTGCAGTGTGGAGGCTGCCTATAAGGACCCTGCGCTCCTCAGTGACTATCCTGGCCATACTCCGGTGCTTATTGAACAATGGTACCACTCTGATAGATATAGTACTGGCCATCCATGCACCATCTGTTCGGCTCAACTACAATAGGGGTAGGTTCAGCTCTGGGAGGTAGAAGGGTCTCCCCAATGCTATCAGCCTCGGACGAGGAAGCGGTGTTGCCGCTAGAGCTGGAGCCAGACTGTGACTCTCTACTGTGTGTGACCCACTCCTCAGACTGGGGGGCGGTGACCTCGCCACTAGTGGAAACAACTTATCGGGGTTGTCTACTAATGGTCAATTGTGCAGTGGGGGAGCCCCTGGTGGTTGGTAGGACATACTTCTAATCAGTGTCCTCATCCAACAGACGTCGGGAAGGGGCTTCAGACTTGGACTTACCCTTCCTAGCGTATACCGGTGCTTGTTTCGGAGCCAGGGTACCTGTGGAAAACTAGTTACTACCAAAACAAGGCAATAAGACTCATGGCATAATTTTAGAACAAGACTCATTCCTAGACAAACTAAAAAAAGTAGACAATAGCTGAATTGGTGACCCACGGTGGGTACCTACGGTCTGTCGATGGAACAACGGTCTGTAGGTCCCCTCCGTATGTTAAGAGG
The DNA here is from genome assembly GCF_000226075.1 of Solanum tuberosum. Classification (NCBI taxonomy): domain Eukaryota; kingdom Viridiplantae; phylum Streptophyta; class Magnoliopsida; order Solanales; family Solanaceae; genus Solanum; species Solanum tuberosum. Next base: position 1,653,459 of record NW_006238969.1, on the reverse strand, counting down.
TCACATTTTAGGTTGTAGATTGGGAACCATGGATGTGCAGAATGGTCCTTCGATCAAACGATCGACCGTAGTCCAACCGTGGTTCTGCACTTAAAAAATTTCGTGTGTGCCACTGACCCACGGACCCCGACTTACGGTCCATAGGTTGACCTATGGTCCGTGGGTGGGGTATCATTGATCTGGTATGTTCCACGCATCATACTTGAATTCACAAACGGTGCAATATTTCAACAAACACTTAATACAACTAAGCGTACACATGCATTTCAACATATATTTTGGTAGTTCATCATCCGTAGGGTTGTGATCATTCAATTTTGTTCACATTCACACAAAAACTATTGAACAAACCTAAGTCAAAACTCCCAATTAGGCATATTGATATTTTTAGTGGATTTTAATTTACAACACACTCACATACCATCATTCCAAGGGTGTTCTAAACTACCAGTCAACATTCAAACACTTGATTTATCAACCCAAGGTCAAGTTCATCGTTGTGATTTCAATATGAAACTATGAAATGTTCAAAGTTTGGGAGAAATCAACTTACCTTACAAGTAATAAACAATGGTGAGTGTGTGAGCGACTGCAAAAACTCCTAGAACAACGTGGACACCAAACCCGGACCGTGAAATCGCTTGGAGAAGAAAATGGAAGTACTTTGGGAGAAAAGAGGGGAGATATGGAAGAAAACTCCTAGAACGACTGATCATTGATTGTAGATCAGTGAGGGATGATTTCGTGGGTTATTAAAAGAAGAAAATAGGTATATGGAAGGTTAAAAATGATTAGGAGGGAATTATGGAACTGAGGATGTTTTTAAAAATGAAAGATTTTATAAAAAAGGGTCTGGGTAAGGTAGGCAGAAACCCTAGTCTGGACCCACGAGACTTCGTCGACAGTCTGTGGGTCGACCTACGGTCCATCGATTGGGTCCGTAGATTACTCTGACACTTAGAAAAATTAGAAACTTACTTGGGATCTACGGACGCCATCCACAGTCCGTGGAGTGACCAACAGACCGTCGATGGGGCTCGTAGACCACTGCACAGCTTTTTCTGCAGATATTTCCTTTTCGTCCCTGCACACGTAGCAACCATTAGGACTTCTTTAAAAATATTCCTGGACTCTTTTTTAGACACAGACCCTATTTTATATCTAGCCAACACTAAACATAAAGATAAACACCTATCGAAATAGGTAAAAATATAAATAAATAAACGAAAAGAAAACTCCTTAATCGAAAAGAAAATCCTATAGTTGGATAGATTGTACATTTTGGGTTGCTTCCCAAACAGCGCTTGATTTAATGTCGGGGCACAACACAGACACCTTGATTACTCAGATTTCATCAAGATAATAAGCCTCTATCACTTCTTGCACACTTTCAGATTTTCCCATGTAGACTTTGATCCTCTGTCCATTCACTTTGAACCTAGTCCCTTCCTTGTTCTCGAGCTCAACCGCTCCATATGGAAATACCTGAGTAACTCTGAATGGCCCAGTCCACTTGGACTTGACCTTGCCAGGAAACAAGCGCAACCTTGAGTTGAAGAAGAGCACCAGATCCCCCACAACAAATTCACGCTTTTCTATCTTCTGATCATGGTACTTCTTCATCTTGACCTTGTATAAAGCTGAAATCTCATATATTTTTAGGTGAAACTCATCAAGATCATTCATGTCACTCAATCATTGCCTCGATGCGGCGCCCTGATCTAAATTCAACTTCTTTAGCACCCACATTGCTTTATGCTCTAACTCTACAGGCTACTGGCATGACTTCCCATATACAAGTTGGTGTTCACAGTCTATGCAAGTATTTGCTTGACCCATTGAGCATCATCAAGCCTTCTTGACCAATCAGTTCTATTGGTGTTCACAGTCTTTGCAAGGATTTGCTTTATCTCTCTATTTGACACCTCAACTTGCCCACTAGACTGTGGATGATAAGGGGTGGATACACTATGACGAACCCCACATTTCTCTAGCAACAACTTGAACAACTTGTTACAAAAGTGCGAACCTCCATCGCTGATAATTGCCCTAGGTGTACCAAATCTGGAGATGATACTCTTTTTCAGGAATGCGGTGACACTCTTTCCCTCATTATTTGAAAGCACTATTGCTTCCACCCATTTCGATACATAGTCAACCGTAAAAAGAATATACTTCATTCCATGTGAACTTAAAATGGAACCATGAAGTCAAGTCCCCAGACATCAAATAACTGAATCACCAATATCGGATTCCTAGGGAGCTCTTGCTTCTTTGAAATTTCTCGTTCTCTTTGACAGCAGTCACAAGATTTGGCAAAATCATGAGCATCTTGGTGGATGGTAGGCCAGTAATGCCCACACTGTAAGATTTTATGAGCAGTCTGAATACCACTATGGTTCTCACCAACAGGCGATGAATGACATGCCTCGAGTATACTCATCACCTCTAGCTCAGGTACATAGCGTCGAATGATCCCATCAGCACAAATACGGAACAAGTAAGGCTCATCCCAAAAGAATTTCTTCACATCAGACATGAATTTTTTTCTTTGGTGGAAAGACAAATCCAACAGAACCAAATCACTTGCCAAGTAATTAACAAAATCTGCGAACCAAGGGATGAGATCATGAGAAGCAGCCAATACTTGTTCATCAAGGAATGCATCATTAATCTCAACACCATCCTCAAATTTATTCATAGCCTCTTCCTCTAGTCAGGAAAAATGATTAGCAACCTGGTTTTCTGTCCCCTTTCTATCCTTCACCTCAAACTCGAACTCTTGCAACAACAACACCCATCTAATCAACCTCAGTTTTGCATCATTTTTTGCCATCAGATACCTTAATACAGCATGGTCAGTATGCGCTATGACCTTAGAACCAAGCTAGTCTGACCTAAATTTCTCAAATGTGAACACCACGGCAAGGAGCTCCTGTTCAGTCATTATATAGTTCTTTTAAACCACATTCAAAGCTTTGTTGGCATAGTAAATTGGGTGAAGAATCTTTTCTCGCCTCTGTCCTAACACTGCCCTAAGCTCCACCCCGCTCGTATCACACATAACATCAAATGGTTGTCCCCAATCTGGTGAAATAATGATAGGTGCGGAAGTTAAGTTGGCTTTCAACTCACCAAATTCTCTCAGACAAGCATCATCAAAATCAAACTTACACTCATTTTCAAGCAGTTTGCACAATGGATGTGCAATTTTCGAGAAATCTTTTATGAACCTTCGGTAGAAACTTGCATGTCTAAGAAACTCCGAACACCTTTTACAGAGATGGTTGGTGGAAGCTTTTCTATTACCTCAACTTTGGCTCAGTCAACCTCAAGACCTTTCTGCAAAATTTGATGACCCAACACTATACCTTCTATAACAATGAAGTGACACTTTTCTCAATTCAGCACAAGATTGCACTCTTCACAGCGTTTTAGTATCTCGGCCAAATTCATCAAAAAACCATCAAACGAGTCACGTACCACTGAGAAATCATCCATAAATACCTCAATTGTGTCCTCAACCATATCTGAGAATAGCGGCATCATACACCGCTGGAAGGTCGCTAGAGTATTACACAACCCAAATGGGATCCTTTTGAAGGCGAAAGTCCCATAAGGACAAGTGAAGGTGGTTTTCTCTTGGTCTTCTGGAGCTATGTAGATTTTATTGAAGCCCAAATACCCATCAAGAAAACAATACCAACCCTTACCAGCGAGACAATCCAGTATTTGATCCATGAATGGCATAGGGAAGTGGTCTTTCACTGTCCATGCATTTAGCCTGTGGTAGTCCATACACACTCTCCAACCAATCACCGGCCTCATTAGGACAAGCTCATTTTTAGCATTTGAAACCACAGTGATTCCTCACTTCTTTGGCACACACTAAACAGGACAAACCCAACTACTATCAGCGATGGGATATATGACTGCATCATTCAACCACTTAATGATCTCCTTTTTCACAACCTCTTGCATAGGGGGATTCAGTCTCATTTGGTGCTCTATACAAGGCTTAATGTCCGGCATGAGTTGGATTTTAGGAGAACAAATGCTTGGTGGAATCCCAATAATATCCGCAATAGTCTATCCAATAGCCCTCTTGAACCGCTTCAGAACCGAAACCAAAGCCTCAAATTGCTCCTCACTCAAATCGGCAGCAATGATCACTGGTAAAGTGTTATATTTCCCCAAGAACACATACCTCAAGTGGGATGGTAGAGCCTTAAGTTCCAGTTTTGGAGGCTCTTCTACAGACGGTTTTGCAAGTGGGGAATCGTGATTCTTCATATCTAACTCCAATCTTTTTGGTTTGGAATAGAATTTGAACCTATCAAGTGCGGAGACCAATTCATCATAGTCTTCAATACCATCACCGTCAAAATTCATCATTACCACTGCTAGTGCATCAATACCCAACCTCTCTTCGATAGATACTTCGGAACCGCACTTCACAACATGGTTTACCACTGACACCGACTTAAGATCACTTTCCTACTTCATAGACCTACAGATATTAAAAGTTACCTCATCATTATTCAATCTGAACTTCATTTGCCCTCTCTCCATATTGACTAAGGCACGCCCAGTAGCAAGGAATGGTCTCCATAAGATGATAGGGATCTCAAAATGAACCTCACAATAAAGTATTACAAGGTCCACCGAAAAGATGAACAACTCTACTTTCACAAGGACATCTTAGAGAATACCAATGGGCTTCTTCACAGTTCTATCTGCCATAAGTAGACGCAATGCGATCAGTTTTGGAACCCCTAAACCCAGCTTCTTGTAGATCAACAATGGCATCAAATTAATACTGGCACCTAAATAACACAAAGCTTTCTAAGTATGTTCCAATTCTAGTGTCCAATCCAAAATTCAGAATGAGTAAGTTTGTGTCGGGATTGTCCGATTTACTGGTAAAAGAATGTCGTATGGCCATGTTTGAGCATGATATGAATATATCTCGTCTTGTAGTTTATGCCTATCAAATTGAGCAAAAGAAACTTGAGGAAAGATTGAGGGAGAAAAGAGGGTTAGGATTGAAGGTGATAGCTTTTCTCTTGGAAGGTTCTCCAGACAAGGTCCTTCTAGGTTTCCCCCAAGATTTAGTGAAAAAAGGGTGTCTAACCCTAAGCCTCGGAGAGGGAGAGATAGTAAATCTTTGTTTCCAAAACCTACTTGTGCTAGGTGTGGAAAGAGACATGAGGGTAGATGTTTAGTCGGTATGGAGGGTTGTTATGGTTGTGGTGAGAGTGGCCACAAAATGAGAGATTGTCCGGTGCTTAGGGCTAGGGGTAGAGAGAGGAAGAAAATTGAATCATATGCTCTTCAAGCTAAAAATGGCCAAGAGTGATCTCCAAATATTGCTACCGGTATGTATTTTAATGCTTTATTATATACCGGTATTGTTTGGTCTTTTGTGACTTGATATGTTGGACTTGAAGTTGTCTTTAGTATAAGTGATGTTTAGAAGAATTTGTATAGGCTTACTCCCAAAGGGAAGATGGTGTGCCTATATAGTAAGGTTATTGTGTTTCTATGTGTTGCCATGATTTCCTTATGTGGTGCATGTTCATGAAAGCTTGTGATTCAAAAGAAAATGAGTTAGCATTGTTTTTCCTCATGTTGTAGTGCATTTGAGTATAAGTTGCCTATAGACTTCATGAGAGGAATTAATGGGCATGCCTTAGTTTGGAGTGGAGAGATTCCTCCTTGAGTAAATGCTTTTTGAGAGTAAATTGCATTTAGGCTCCATCAGTGTGTGTTGAGAATATTTTAGTTTGGAGATGGTAGTTCCTCCTTGAATATGAATAGATATAGAATTTCATGCATTTTGGGTTGTTAGACGTAGTTCCTACTCCCTTGTGTTGCATCGAATATGTTTTAGCTTGGGATTGAAGTTTTCTTCCTTTGTTTATGTGCATTAGATGATTTGCATCCATGATGGGCTGCTAGTCTTGAGTCGTTTCCTTTAAGAAGTATTTAGAATTGTCATTCGAGGATGAATGATCCCAAGGGGGAGATATTGTAACATTCCGGAAACTAGTAAGTGAAACTAGAGCTTTACATGAGAGTTTTAGAGTGTGATGTGAGGGGTAGAATCATAAAATGACTTCCCACACCTAGATTGAGTGGTTTAGGGGTTAAACGTCAAGGTACGACTCCCCAAGGACCAACCAAGGGGTCCTTTAGGAGGACCCCAAAACAATCCCCAAAAGCTGTCAAAAAAATAGCCTCCCACGAAGGGCATCTACGGACAGTAGATGGACCCACACCCCATGGAAAGATGTTGTGGGTTAAGGCCCCTTGTTCCCCTGCATTTTGAGCCCCAATAAACCACCTACGAAGTACTAGCACGGTCCGTAGACCCACCCACAGTCCGTGGATAGGGGTTTCGTAGGTTGGGCAGTTTTGGTGACTAGTTGTTTTAAGTTGGGGACTTAGGGGTTAATTCATTATTAGTTATAGGTTAAGTGGGATAAGTTAAGTAGTTATTAGACCATCTATATAAACCTAATAGACCCCTAATTAAGAATTCCAAATAATTCTCATAATTCACTAAAAACAAACCCAAAATCCTCTCTCTAGAAAGAAGAAGAAGAAGAAGAAGAAGAAGAAGAAGAAGAAGAAGAAGAAGAAGAAGAAGAAGAAGAAGAAGAAGAAGAAGAAGAAGAAGAAGAAGAAGAAGAAGAAGAAGAAGAAGAAGAAGAAGAAGAAGAAGAAGAAGAAGAAGAAGAAGAAGAAGAAGAAGAAGAAGAAGAAGAAGAAGAAGAAGAAGAAGAAGAAGAAGAAGAAGAAGAAGAAGAAGAAGAAGAAGAAGAAGAAGAAGAAGAAGAAGAAGAAGAAGAAGAAGAAGAAGAAGAAGAAGAAGAAGAAGAAGAAGAAGAAGAAGAAGAAGAAGAAGAAGAAGAAGAAGAAGAAGAAGAAGAAGAAGAAGAAGAAGAAGAAGAAGAAGAAGAAGAAGAAGAAGAAGAAGAAGAAGAAGAAGAAGAAGAAGAAGAAGAAGAAGAAGAAGAAGAAGAAGAAGAAGAAGAAGAAGAAGAAGAAGAAGAAGAAGAAGAAGAAGAAGAAGAAGAAGAAGAAGAAGAAGAAGAAGAAGAAGAAGAAGAAGAAGAAGAAGTCTAGGTCGAAATTCCCCCATTGTTGCAAGCTTTTGTGAGGGCTTTGAATCAAGGTGTGTTAGATTATTCATCTATGGAATCTTCCATCCATAGAGCCCCTAGATTTCCTCCAATTGTGAAGACAAACCCCCAATTCTAGCTAGGGTTTCTTCCTATATTGTGGGTAGTGTTGACTATGATTCCAATTGAGTGGATAATACTTGTTTGTGATTGATTTAGCATTGAATTAGGTTATTATGATGAAATTATATGTTTTCCATGGTTAACCCTAAACGAATTGATGAAATTGATAATATGTGGGTTTATGCCATGAAAGGTGAAATTGAAGACTTAGAGATAATCTTCTAGAATTGATGTTATGATTAGTAATTGTTCAATAATAGGAACATATAGACATGAACTGAATTAGAATAATGTGAATATGATGGATCTTTACTAGTAAAGCTTGAAGTTGAAACACTGTGATGAATTATGACTAGAATCACTTGATAATGAAGAATGTGATTAGAATGCCATGAAAACTATGTATGAAGGATGATTGTAGAAGTAGGGCTTTGAGAGTAAGGCTCGTAGCCATGAATGTTCACCACTAGGGCTTAGAGAGTAAAGCTAATATGATGAATTATATACGTTTAGGCTTTAAGAGTAAACTCTACATGAGAATAGAAGGCTAATTATTAGAATTGTGATCAAAGATCTTTACCTACCTAATCTACCTCATGAATGGTTGAATGTATAAAGTGATAGAATCACATGAGTTAGAATCACTAAAGTCGTGCAATAGAGTCGAACTCTATAAGGTTTCCTTCTAACTCATGGGCTATGCGTTTCAGAAAGATACTTCCAAAAAGACCTCCAGTGAGAAGGAACTTGAATGTGGAACCAGAAGCTCCACAAGTTGAAGTTGACCCTTTAACTGAGCAAGTTACATATGTGGAATTTAGGGCAGCTTTCCCAGTGCCTGCCCAAGCTATGACCGCTCAAGAAAATCATGAGGTTGTAGCTTCCGTAAACCTAAATGTGGGTATGGAAGCAACAAGGGTTTGAGACTTCACTCAGATAAATCCTCTAGAATTCCATAGTTCTAAGTTGGATGAGGATCCAAAAGAGTTTGTTGAGGGGATCAAAAATATTGTGGAGATTATGGGTGTGAGTCTGATAGAAAAGGTAGACTTGGTTGCTTACCAATTGAAGTGGGTTTCTCATGTGTGGTTCAACCAATGAAAGGAATAAAGGACTGTTGATGTGGGTCCTTTGGATTAGGACAAGTGCAAGAGTGTTTTTCTAGATCAACTCTTCCCTCTTTAGATGAGAGGGTCAAAGGGCCAAGAATTCATTAATTTGAGGAATGAAAATATGAGTTTGAAGGAATATGCTTTGAAATTCACTTAACTCTCCAAGTATGCTTCTGCTATGGTGGTCGACTCTAGGGACCGTATGATCAAGTTTATTTCTGGTGTCTCAGAGATGGTTGTTGATCAAGGATATGGACATTTCTAGGTTAATGATGCATCCTCAACAGATTGATGAAGAGAATATTAAGTAGAGTGATAGGGAGACTAAGAGAGCTCAGATCGATAGTGTTGACTACTCTCATCTAGATCTGGTGGTGGTGGTCGTTCTAAATTTCAGCAAAGGTGTTTAAGCCCGGCTCCATCTTCTACTAGTGCTCTGGTTCCTAAGTTCAACAAAGATAGGGTGCCTAACCCTAAGTTTCAAAGTAGTGTTTTAGTGGGTGTTCCATTCCCCATGTCAGAAATGTAGGAAGGGACATTCAGGAGATTTCTTAGCTAATTCGGGTTCATGCTTTGGTAGTGAGAAAATTATTCATAGGTTGTGAGATTTCCTTCTTGTTGCTAGTAAGGGTAGAAATGGTCATCAGCAGATTCAGTCTACTCCTTCATGTCGACCTACTCAGTAGGGTACATCATCTAGTTCTGGTGGCACATAACGTCAGAATAGGTTTTACACTCTTCAGACTCACCATAATTTGGAGGTTTTCCCCAATATGATGACTAGTATATTACAAGTCTTTCAGTTTGATGTTTATGCATTGCTTGATCCAAGAGATACATTGTCTATTGTGACTCTTTATTTTGCTATGAAGTTTGATGCCAGTCTTGAAATCTAATAAGAAACTTTCTTAGTGTCTACTCTTGTCAATGATTCTATTATTGTTAAACGGGTCTATAGAAATTTCTTGATCTCAATTTTTCATAGAATCACCTTAGTTGATCTAGTAGAGTTAGATATGCTTGATTTTGATGTTATTCTTGGAATGGATTATCTTTGTGCTTGTTATGCCTCTATTGACTGTAGAACCCAAGTGGTTAAGCTTCAGTCTCCAAATGAACCAGTCATAGATAGGAAGGGAAGTAATTCCACTCTTAGAGGTTAGTTTATCTCGTGTCGTAAATCCTAAAAGATGATTGCTAAGGGTGGTAGTTATTATCTAGTATGACTTAGATATACACATTCCAAAAGCCCTACTCTTGAGTCAATTCCTATTTTTTAATCAGTTTCTAGAAGTGTTCCCAGATGATCTTCCTAGTATTCCTCTCGAAAGGAAAATCGATTTTGGAATTGACCTTCTTCTAGATACCCAACCTATCTCTATACCACCTTATATAATGGCTCTGAGCCTCCGATATAACTTAAGGAGTTGAAGGATCAGTTAAAGGACCTTTTGGATAAGGGTTAATGTAACACCCCAGAATCTAGTAGACTAAACTAGGGCCAAGTGAGAGGGCTAGTGCAACACCCCGTATCTGAAAGGGGGAGAATTAAGCAAAGTTCAGCAGTACAAGCCCCACCCGCGGAACCACATGTGGATCGTAGGTGGGACCACGGTCTGTAGGTCAGTGAGTCATGGTTGGCCAGAAAAATCTCTGACCATGAACCATGGTTTACCAGGACAGACCGTTGGTCCATCCACGGTCCGTAGGTCGTGGTTTTGACAATTACTTTAGGGGCAATTGGATCTTTTCCGGTTTTAATTAAATCAATGTGGTGTCATTTTGCCTAAGTCTAAAACACCCATATAAGCAGTTTTAACCCCCAAAACATCTCATTTAATGCATTCTCTCAAATCCCAAAAGAAATCCCAAAAATCCTCTCAAATATTCTCTCTCTAGAAGTTGGAGGAAGAAGGAAGAAGAGGAAGCTAGGTCAAGAACAAGGCTCCAATTTTCAAGTTTGTGAGGTATTTGTAATCAAAGTAAGATAGCTCTTCATCCATGGACATCTTCCATCCATGGAGTCCCCTAGAATATCCCCAATTTGATGAAGAATTCCCTAATTCTAGTAAGGGTTTCTTACAATGTTGTGGGTTATGATGAATGCAGATCCAATTGAGTGGATTATGGTTGTTTATGATTGAATTGATATAGTTGAAATGATGCCTTGAAGGGAAACTTTGTGGGGTAGATGCATCGTTTTAGGATTGATGATTTATGATTACAATTTCTTGAGTTTGAAGCATATATGATGAATATGATGTTAATGGCTTGAAAGTAAAGCATAGATGATGATCATGTGATTTAGGGCCTTGAGAGTAAGGCTTATGATGAGAATTGTTGGTAATTGATGTTATGATTGAGGAAGGGATGCTTCCCACATTAATTGCTTAATAATTAATGTATGAATGTGAAAGGCTTTCTTACATGAATGATTCTAGGTTGAAAGGATTGCTCACCTAAAATGAATCTAGACTAAAAGACTATCTAATTATTGAGGCTAGAGGTTATTACCATTGACCTCCGTGTGAAAGGATATGAAGCGATTACCCATACTCCTTAGATTTGAACAACAAGTGAGTCCCCATGTTCTTATTATGATGAATCGTCATGGATTCAAATACCCATGATCCCTATGACATAGTGTGGAGGCGAGTACGCGCATTATATGATAAATGATATGGAGGAGAGTACCCGCATCATATGATGAGATTGTGGAGGCGAGTACCGGCAATCTAAAAGTAAGGCAAGAGGCAAATACCCATTAGCCTTATATGTAAGGCAAAAGGCGAATACCCATTATCCTTTTGAAGTTAGGCAAAGAGGCGAATCCCCGTGTCTTTAAAAGTAAGCATGAATAGTGAGATTATGAGGTAAGGAATGAATAACTTGGATTGTTGCTAGAGATGCCTTCCATATGGTAAGCTTGACTAGAGGCAGATGACCCAAGTCACAACTAAGGATGAGTAAGGTCACTTGAGTAGTATTCCTTTCTTATTACGATGATGAGTTATGTGCATTGTTTATGCCTATGGTTTATATTGACTAACCATGATGTTTACGCTGTTTATGCTACCTATCATATTTAGTACTTGATTGTACTAATGCATACTTTGCCTACATTCTTATCAAATGTAGGGTCCGGCGACTTAGATCTTCACACTCGTGGCTAGCTTCTTTGATGTTCAAGGAGTGAAGATTTGGTGAGTCCTCATTGGATTCGATGATATGATCACCATTTTTGTATTATTCATGTTTAGATTGTTTGAGACAATGATGTTAGACTTCCGCTTCGTTTTATAAAGACTTTGATTGTATTGATAAAGTTTTAAATCTTCGCTCATATCTATTACTTTATGTTATGAAATGCGAAGTGTCTTGTATGAGGTCTCTCGGGGTCTTGTACGCCATGTTACATCTAGGGGGTACCCCTGGGTCGTGACAAACTTGGTGATCAGAGCACAAGGTTTAGAATGGTTCTAGGATGTATCAAGACCACATCAAGTAGAGTGTTGTTCATAAGTGTTAAGCGCGCCACATTTATGAATAAGAGGCTACTAGATGTTTAGGAAACTTCACTTTTTCACCTCTCTAAGTCATGCCATAGATTTTAACTCTATAAAGTCTTTCGCGTAATCCTTACCCAATGGTTTTCAGGATATGACTACTAGAAGGGCTAATACAAGAAGGATGGAGGGACACAGTGTGGGACAAGAAGTTCCTCCCCAAGCTCCTCCTCAAGCTCCGATTGATCCTTTGGCTGAGAATGTACCCAATGCGGAGTTTAGGTCTTTTTTCCATGTGTTGGCACAAACGGTGAAGGCCCAAGCCAATAGAGAGGTGGTAGCTCCCGTTAACCCAAATATGGGTATGGCGGTGGCAAGAGTAAGGGACTTTACAAGGATGAACCCTCCAGAATTTTATGGCTCCAAAGATTAGGAAGATCCTCAAGAATTCATCGACGAGGTCTATAAGATACTTTCTATTATGGGTGTGACTCCGGTAGAGAAGGCGGAATTGTCCACTTATCAACTCAAAGGGGTTGTTCAAATTTGGTTCAATCAGTGGAAAGAGGCAAGGCCGGAAGGAGCGGGTCCCATAGAGTGGGAAAGGTTCAAATGTGCTTTTCTTGATAGTTTATTCCCTCTAGAAATTTGAGAGGCTAAGGTGCTTGAGTTCATCAACCTTAGGCAAGTAAATATGAGTGTGAGGGATTACGTTTTGAGGCTCACTCAACTATCCAAATATGTTCCTTCTATTGTGGCGGATCGTAAGACCAAGATGAGTAAGTTTGTATCGGGTGTTCCCGACTTGGTTGTCAAAGAGTGCCGCACCTCTATGCTTGTCCATGACATGGACATTTATCGCCTTATGGGGCATGCCCCACAAATTGAGGAAGAGAAACTCAAGGAAAGATTTAGGGAGGCAAAGAGGACAAGTACGGATGATGGTAACTTTTTACATTCTATGTCAGGTGGACGGGGTCATTCAAGGTTTCGGCAAAGGTTCTCCGGGAAAGGTTCTTCAAATGCTCCTCCAAATGCTAAAAATGAAAGGGTGTTTAAACCTAAGCCTGAAGGAGATGGTAGCAAGTCCTCAATTCCCACTTGTGCTAAATGTGGAAGGAATCATAAGGGTAAGTGTCTAGCGGGTTCTAATGCTTGCTTTGGGTGTGGAAAGACGGATCATAAGATAATGGGTTGTCCTTCGGTTGCTAAAAAGGATGGAGATACTCTTCGTAGGGCTCAACCCTACCCTTCATCTGGTCCAAGTGGTTCGGGTGCAAATGCTCCTAAGAAAAACCAATTTTATGCTCTCCAAACTAGAGGTGATCAAGAGAGTTCCCCGGATGTGGTGACTGGTATGTTAAAGGTTTTTCAAATTGATGTGTATGATTTTCTTGATCCCGGTGCTACTTTGTCCCTAGTGACTCCTTATGTTACTATGAGATTTGATGTGCTTCCTGAAGTGTTATTAGAACATTTTTCTGTCTTTACCCCGGTTGGTGATTCTGTATTGGCTAAGAGAGTATATAGAAAGTGTCCCGTCTCCTTATCCCATAGAGTTGCTTTTGTTGACTTGGTAGAACATGATGTGTTAGACTTTGATGTCATACTTGGGATGCATTGATTGCACTCATGTTATGCCACCATTGATTATAGAAATCGGGTAGCTAAGTTCCAATTCCCAAATGAGCCTATCCTAGAGTGGAAGGGGGGAAGTTACATGCCTAAGAGTCGGGTTATTTCTTTTCTGAAAGCTAGAAAGATGATTTCAAAGGGTTGCTTTTACCATCTAGTAAGGGTAAGGGATGTAGACTCTGAAACCCATTCTCTTGAGTCGGTCCCAATTGTAAGAGAATTTTTGGAAGTATTCCCAGATGATCTACCCGATATTCCTCCCAAAAGGGAATTAGATTTTGGTATTGACCTTCTTTTGGATACGCAACCTATCTTTATTCCTCCTTATAGAATGTCTCCGGCATAACTTAAGGAGTTAAAGGAACAGTTGAAAGATCTATTAGACAAAGGTTTCATCCGACCGAGCATTTAACCATGGGATGTTCCAATTTTATTTGTTAGAAAGAAGGATGGTTCCCTCCGAATGTGCATAGACTATAGACAGTTGAACAAAGTGACTATTAAGAACAAGTATCCTCTCCCAAAGATTGATGATTTGTTTGACCAACTTCAAGGTGCAAGTTATTTCTCTAAGATTGATCTCTGATCGGGTTATCACCAGTTGAGGGTGAGAGAAGAATATATTCCAAAAAAGGCTTTTAGTACCCGATATGGTCATTAAGAATTTGTGGTGACGTCATTTGGCTTGACTAATACCCCGGTGTAATTTATGGACTTGATGAATAGGGTGTTTAGGCAATACCTTGACATGTTTGTGATTGTGTTTATCGATGATATTTTGATCTACTCGAGAAGTGAGAATGAGCATATTGCTCATTTGAGGGTCGTATTGCAAATCCTTAAGGACCAACAACTTTTTGCAATGTTTAGCAAATGTGAATTTTGGCTAAGATCAATAGCTTTCCTTGGTCATATTCTGTTAAGAAAAGGTAGAGAGGTAGATCCTAAGAAGACGGATGCAGTTAAGAGTTGGCCTAGACCTCTATCACCTTCAGACATTAGAAGTTTCTTGGGTTTGGCTGGTTATTATCGAAAATTTGTTGAGGGGTTTTCTTCTATTGCCTTTCTGTTTTGACTCAAAAGAAGGCTAAGTTTGTATGGTCTGAATCATGTGAAAAGAGTATTCAAGAGTTGAAAGATAGACTTACCTCCACTACGGTTTTGACTTTACCAGAAGGTACAGATGGTTTTGTGGTATTTGTGATGCCACGAGAATTAGGTTGGGATGTGTGCTTATATAAAATGGAAAGGTTATTGCCTATGCTTCAAGGAAACTCAAAGTGCATGAGAAGAATTATCCAACCCACGATCTTGAATTAGCGACAATGGTTTTTACCTTAAAGATATGGAGGCATTACTTATATGGGGTGCATGTAGATGTGTTCACCGACCAGAAGAGCCTATAATATGTGTTTAGTCAAAAGGATTTGACTCTTTTCCAAAGAAGGTGGCTTGAGCTATTGAAAGATTATGATATGAGTGTCTTTTATCACCCTGGTAAGGAAAATATAGTAGCGGATGCTCTTAGTAGATTGTCTATGGGTAGTGTTGCTCACATTGAGGATGATAAGAAGGAATTGTTACGAGACGTACATAGATTTGCGCATTTGGGGGTTCGGTTGATGGATTCCACCAAGGGTGGTATTATGGTCCATAATGGTTCAGAATCATCTTTTGTGAGTGATGTGAAGGCAAAACAATGTCTAGATCCGATTTTGGTGGAATTAAAAGAAGTGGTACTCAAGAAGTCCATTGAGGCTTTCTCCCAAGGGGGAGATGGGGTACTTAGATACTAAGGTTTATTAGGTGTTCCAAATGTTGATGAGCTAAGGGTACAAATTTTGGCAGAAGCCCATAGATCTCGGTAGTTTATTCACTCGGGAGCCACCAAGATGTATCGTGATTTGTGGGAGATTTATTGGTGGAATAGGATGAAGAAAGATATTGCGGGATTTGTGGCTAAGTGTCCAAATTGCCAACAAGTAAAGGTTGAGCATCAGAAACCGCGAGGTTTATCACAAGACATTAGCATTTTTACTTGGAAGTGGGAAGATGTGAATATGGACGTTATTGTGGGGTTGCCACATACTCGGCGCCAATATGATTTGATTTGGGTCATAGAAGATCGAATGACAAAATCGGCCCATTTTATTCCCATCAAGGTTTCCTATACGGCGGAAAACTATGCCAAATTGTATTTTAGGGAGATGGTAAGGTTGCATGGTGTGCCATTGTCCATTATCTCCGATAGAGGTACTCAGTTTACTTTTCAGCTTTAGAAGTCTTTCCAAAGGGGTCTGGTCTTGGTACTAAAGTGAAGCTTAGCATGGATTTTCACCCACAGACCGATGGGCAAGCAAAGAGAACGATCCAAACTTTAGAGGATATGTTGAGAGCATGTGTCATCTATTTCAAGGGAAGTTGGGATGATCACTTTCCATTGATAGAATTCTCTTATAATAATAGCTACCATTCTAGTATTGGTATGGCCCCCTTTGAAGCTTTTTATGGTAGAAGGTGTCGATCTCCCATAGGATGGTTTGAGGTGGGTGAAGTTGCTTTGATTGGACCTGAGTTAGTTCATGAGGCTATGGAAAAGGTCCGGCTTATTAGAGAAAGGTTGAGAACAGCCCAAAACAGACAAAAGTTGTATGCTCGTGTTAGAAAGATAGGCCTTGAGGTTGGTGATTGGGTCTATTTGAAAATCTCACCCATGAAGGGTGTAATGAGATTTGGTAAGAAAGGGAAGTTGATTCCCCGATATGTAGGCATGTATCAAATCTTGAGACGTGTTGGTAAGGTTGCCTAATGAGTTGGCATCGGTGCATCCGGTTTTCCATGTCTCTATGCTTAGGAAGTGTGTTGGAGATCCGACATCCATAGTTCCCTTAGAAGGGTTGGGAGTTTATGAAAGTCTCTCTTATGATGAAGTTCCGGTGGAGATTCTAGACGGGCAAGTTAAGAGATTGAGAAACAAGGAAGTTACTTCTGTGAAGGTATTGGGGAGAAACCACATAGTTAAGGGTGCTACTTGGGAGGCCGAGGCCGATAGGAAGTCTCGATACCCTCACCTTTTTTCTTCTACGCTAACTTGAGGTAATGAGTTTCCTCATGATTTACTCCTTGTTTGAAGTCATGTGATTTATGTGTTTCCATGATTTCCTTATATGATGAATGTTCATGAAATTTGTGTTTTGAAAGAAAATGAGTTTATACGATTGATTTTCCTCATGTTGTAGTGCATTGAATATGAGTTGCATATAGACTTCATGAGATGAGTTGATGAACATGTTTAGATATGCTTTTTAAGATTGAATCGCATATGAGCTCCATGAGATTGTGTTGAGAATGTTTATGAGTTTGGAGAAGGTAGTTCCTCCTTGAATATATAAAATCTGAAATTTCTCATGCAAATTGGGATGTTAGATGTAGTTCCTACTTCCTTAATGTGCATTGAGTAGGTTTAACTCGGAGTTGATGTTTCCTCCTTAGTTGTATGCATTTTGATATATTGCATGCCTGATGGACTGCTAGTTTTGAGTCTTATGTTTAGAAACGTGCTTAGAATCTCATTCAAGGATGAATGATCTCAAGGGGGAGATAATGTAACACCCCGGAATTTAGTAGACTAAACTAGGGCCAAGTGAGAGGGCTAGTGCGATACCCCGTATCCGAAACGGGGGAGAATTAGGCAAAGTTCAATAGCACAAGCCCCACCCACGGAACCACCTATGGACCATAGGTGGGACCAGGATCCGAGGGTCAAGGAACCGTGTTGTCCATAAAAGTCTCTGACCATGAACTACGGTTGACTAGGACGGACCGTTGGTCCATCCACGGGCTTTGGGTCATGGCCGTAAGTCGTGGTCTGGACAGTTATTTTAGGGGCAATTGGGTCTTTTCTAGTTTTAATTAAATCAATGTGTTGTCATTTTTCCAAAGTCTAAAACACCTATATAAGCATTTTTAAGCCCCCCAAAACCCCTCATTTAAGTCATTCTCTCAAATCCCAAAAAAATTCCCAAAAATCCTCTCAAATATTCTCAATCTAGAACTTAGAAGAAGAAGGAAGTAGAGGAAGTTAAGTCAAGATCAAGGCTCCAATTTTCAATCTTGTGAGGCCTTTGTAATCAAGGTATGATAGCTCTTCATCCATGGACATCTTCCATCCATGGAGTCCCCTAGAATTCCCCAATTTGATGAACAATTCCCCAATTTTAGTTGTGGGTTATGATTAATGTTGATCCAATTGAGTGGATAATGATTATTTATGATTGAATTGACATTAGATCATGTTTTTAGGATTAAATTACATGTACCCATGCCTTCTTCATGATTCTAACCTACTTCATACAATGTTGTGGGTTATGATGAATGTAGATCCAATTGAGTGGATTATTGTTGTTTATGATTGAATTGATATAATTGAAATGATGCCTTGAAGGAAAACTTTGTGGGCTAGATGCATCGTTTTAGGATTGATGAATTATGATTAGAATTACTTGAGTTTGAAGTATATATGATGAATATGATGTTAATTGCTTGAAAGTAAAGCATAGATGATAATTATGAGATTTAGGGCCTTGAGAGTAAGGCTTATGATGAGAATTGTTGGTAGTTGATGTAATGATTGAGGAAGGGATACTTCCAACATTAATTTCTTAATAATGAATGTATGAATGTGAAAGGCTTTCTCACATGAATGATTCTAGGTTGAAAGGATTGCTCACCTAAAATGAATCTAGACTAAAAGTCTATCTAATTGTTGAAGCTAGAGGCAATTACCCTTGACCTCCGTGTGAAAGGATATGAGGTGATTACCCATACTCCTTAAAATTGAACAAGAGGTGAGTCCCCATGTTCTTATTATGATGAATGGACATGGATGCAAATACAAATGATCCCAATGACATAGTGTGGAGGCGAGTACCCGCATTATATGATAAGTAATGTGGAGGCGAGTACCCGCATCATATGACGAGATTGTGGAGGTGAGTACCCGCAATCTAAAAGTAAGTAAGGCAAGAGGCGAATACCCATTAGCCTTGTATGTAAGGCAAGAGGCGAATACCCATCAGCCTTTCTAAGTTAGGCAAATAGGCGAATCCACATGTCTTTAAAAGTAAGCATGAATAGTGAGATTATGAGGTAAGGAATGAATAACTTGGATTAGTGCTAGATATGCCTTCAATATGGTAAGCTTGACTAGAGGCGGATGACCCAAGTCACAACTAAGGATGAGTAAGGTCACTTGAGTAGTATTCCTTTCTTATTATGATGATCAGTTATGTGCATTGTTTATGACTATGGTTTATATTGAGTAACCATGATGTTTACGTTTTTTATGCTAACTATCATATTTAGTACTTTCTTGTACTAACACATACTTTGCCTACATTCTTATCAAATGTAGGGTCTGGTGACATAGATCCTCACACTCGTGTCTATCTTCTTTGATGATCAAGGAGTGAAGATTTGGTGAGTCCTCATTGGATTCGAGGATGTGATCACCTCTTTCATTTATGTCTTTTCTTTATGTTTTGGACTATTTTATGGGATGTGTCCCAAGATTTTATTCTTCATTTTTAGATGGTTTGAGACAATGATGTTAGACTTTCGCTTTGTTTTATAAAGACTTCGATTGCATTGATAAAGTTTTAAATTTCCGATCATTTCTATTACTTTATGTTATGAAATGTTAAGTGGCTTGTATGAGGTCTCTCGGGGTTTTGTACGCCATGTTACATCTAGGGGGTACCCCTGGGTCGTGATAATTTCATTAGATCTAGTATTTCTACATGGGGTGCTCCAGTTTTATTTGTTCAAAATAAGGATGGTTCTCTGTATATGCATTGATTATCGGCAATTGAATAAGGTCGCAATCAAATATAAGTATTAAATCCCTAGGATTGATAACTTGTTTGATCAACTTTGGGGTGCTAGCTTATTTTCAAAGATTTTTCTTCGATCGGGCTATCATCAAATAAAAGTGAGAGAGTGTGAGACTCTAAAGATGGGTTTTTGAACTTTGTATGGTCACTATGAATTCTTAGTTATGTCATTTGGGATAACGAATGCTCTTACAACTTTTTATGGATTTCATAAACAAGGTGTTCAATCAACACTTGGATATGTTCATGATTGTATTCCTCTTTGACATATTGATCTATTCTAAGTGTGAGTATGAGCATGTCGATAATTTGAGGATAGTATAGCAAGTTCTCAAGGATCGGCAATTGTTTGTTAGGTTTAGCAAGTATGAATTTTGGTTGAGGCCGATTGCATTTCTTGGCCATATTTTTTTAGGTGAAGGTATTCAAATTTAACCTAAGAAGATGGAAACAGTTAAGAACTGGCCTAGAACTCTTTTTCCCTCAGATATTTGGAGTTGCTTAGGTTGGGCATGTTATTATAGAAGGTTTGTGGAAGAATTTTCCTCTATTGCTTCACCTTTGATTACTTTGACTCTAAAAAAAGGTGAAATTTCAATGGTCTGGGACTTGTGAAAAGATTTTTCAAGACCTCAGTAGCCTCAATTTTGACTTTACTAGAAGGTTCTGATGGATTTATGGTGTATTATGATGCTTCCAGAATTGGGCTTAGTCGTGTTTTTATGCAACTTGCTAAGGTAATTGCATACACGTCAAGGCAACTTAAATTTCATAAAAAAGAACTACCCAACCCATGATTTGGAGTTGGCAGCGGTGGATATTGCTTTGAAGATTTGGAGAGATTGTCTATGTGGTGTTCATGTGGATGTGTTCATCAATCATAAAAATTTACAATATTTATTTTTAAAAGTATTTGAATCTTCATTTAACAAGGTGACTTGAGTTATTGAAGTATTATGATATGAGTTTTATTTACCATCTGGGTAAAGAAAATTTGGTTGTTGATACTCTTAACTGATTATCTATGAGTACCATTTCTCATATTGAGGATGATAAAAAGGAGTCGGTTCGTGATGTGCATAAAATAGCTTGTTTGGGTGTTCGCTTGATTGATATAGAATATAGTGGTGTCATTGTTCAAAATGGTTTGGAATCGTCTCTTGTGTGTGATGTTTAGGCAAAGCAAGGTAATGATCTGACTTTAGTTGAGCTGAAAAAAGAGGTGCTTGAAAAAACTACTGAGGCTTTCTCCCAAGGGAGGATGATGTGTTTCGTTACCAAAGTCTTTTGTGTGTTTCAGATGTTGAGGAGTTCAGGCAGCAAATTTTATCTGAATCTCACAGTTCTCAATTTTCTATTCACCTGGGAGCTACCAAGATTTATCGTGATCTAATGAAGTTTATTAGTAAAATGGATTGAAGAAGGATATTGATTAATAACGTTTCAAAGACACTTCATCCAATACTAAGCATCAACGATCGTTAGTTAGTAATATAACCCAACTAAGTGAGTTAGGGTCGAATCCCACAAGAAGTGGTACGTATTTGAGAATCAATAGAAAAGCATGAATATGTTCAAGTCAATCATAGGTAAAAACATTTACGATTAAAAGCATAGTTCAAGTTTGGGGTGATACAAGTGTCAAATAACAGGGGGGTTTTGATTATAATAATCAACTACAACAACAAATAACACGAAAATAGCAAGTATAGAGAGGGTTCTTGGGATGTGATTGGATTATGGGCTAAGGTATACAAATGGGTAATTGCAATCAATAGTGAATAGTTGTAAATCATTTAATAAGCTAGACTTTAATGGGGATAAACTTTCTCTCGGATAATTTACCCCGAATCAAAATTGGTTTCTCTCGAACACCAATAAGCAGCAATTAAGAACAACCTACACTTTAGTCCATTCGCTCTCTCGAGCTGAATGTGTGGAAAAGGGTTTAGGATTCACTCTCTCGAGCTGAACCCATGACAAGCCAATACCCACAGGCCATCAAATCAGTAATCTTGGTTTTAAAACCTCTCTCTCGAGCAAGCCAAAAACATGAAGGTAGAGTTGCATTTGCAACTACAACCCTTTAGATAAAGCCACAATTACTGAATGAAAACACTTTTAAACAGCATTTACACTATCAATTAACAATACCCAGCAACTAAATCAACCCATAATCACATAATCACACCCAAGAATTGGGGTTTTAGCTAGACATCATAAAAAGATAAAAATCGTTACCAAATTGTGTTTCCATCAACTGGGTAAGATTAATTTCGTCTTTACAAAGGTCTAAGATGAAGAATCTTCAACACCCACTTCCAATTTCTCAGAAATGGAAATCTTCAAAGCTAAGGAAATATTCTCTCCAAACTCAGTTCTAAGCTCTCTACTCAAAAACTGATAATTATGATTCTATAATAAAAACTATATACTAAACTAAGAATTTAAAAATGTATTTATAGTCGCCAAAAAATGTGTTACGAAGGACCATTCGGTGCAATAAGTCCAGATCACTGTTACACTCAGTAATCCGCTCTTTGGTCAATTCCATCACCTTTTTTCTTTGGCCTTTAGCATCTTTAAATTCTGTAACTTTAGGCGATATAGTACTGCATTGCGGAACCATTCAGCGACTCGTCAACTACTCCTTTCTATCGCCGACTTGATTTTCTCCTTCAGGGCTTGAAACACTGGAACTTTAGGCGAGGCCATGGCTATTCGGTGACTCGCCCAATGGGCTAGGCGATCCTCAGGCCTTCTTTTCTTCGTTCTTTCTGCTACCTTGTTCCTTTTTGCTCATTAGTGTCCATGCTTTGTTCCTCAATCCAAATACCTAAAAATCAAGGATTTACATTAGTTATTGGCAAAAAATATGCATTTGAGTACACTAAATCTATTAAAATAAAGCCCAAAATGAGTCCAAATCGTTGGACTCATCAATACCCCCAACTTAAACTTTTGATTGTCCTCAAGTAAAACTCAAGTCCAGCAGTTCAAAAAGGATGTCTCAAACAGTGCTACATAAGACTCAATCATGAATGCACACAAAAAGACTCAACTTACTCATGCAAGGATAAATTGTGCACTCAAAGATTCAAGTTGTGACTCACCATTACCCAAAGAATCTCAAGCTCACACTACTTGCTTCAAATGCAAGTTCAAGCACAACAAAAGTAATCAAATGCCCTCACACAAAGAATGATTCCATATTTACTCACAATGGTTCAACAATTTAAAGCTTCGGAATCAAATGCAATGCTCACACTCACAAAGATGAACACAATGCATGATTTCACCCATAGGTTTGATCGTATTTTCCAATCAACCCTTGTTTCAGCTCACTCAAGATCAAAAAGGTATTTTCAACGCTTGTAACGGGGCTGAGTGCAAAGGTATGGTCATTTAGGCTCAATGGTTGTAATCCTCATGAAATGTGGTGTGAACAACGTCTTTCTTTCCTATTCTTCATTATTTTCATTCGTGCTCACAAGTCCACCCCATTATTCATCTTCCATGGACTGTTGGATACCCCATTTTCTTTGCACTTTCACAACTTTATTCCATAACTTTTTCGTTCTTTTTCATTCTTTTCTTCTTTTTCTCTCTTTTTTTTATATATGGAGGGGTTCCATTTTTCTCAAACCATGGGTCAAAGGGCACTTTCTTTCACTTCTTGATTTACCTTTTCTTTTCACCACACCTCCAACTTAGGCTTTTGTACTAAGTTGTCCATTCACACAAACCACGAATCATGAGGATTATGGGTAATGGATCAAGAAAGGTCACAATTTCATCAAGTTTCTTCCAAGAAAAGGGTAAGGCTCAAAGGGTGTTCAAGCAGAGTTCACACACTCACAAGGTAGGCCACACAAAGAGGTATAATGTCAAATTGTTTCACACTCTTCAAAGTTGCCTAAGATCATATCAAGATATTGCATCACTTAGTCAACCGAACCAACGGGGCCAATTCTAGGTGTCATCACACATGGTTCACGGTAAGCTCATCACACAAGGCATTGACACTGATGTCAAACAAGAATCCACACTTTCGTTAGTCTGCAATGTTCATCACAAGAGACTCAATTTGATAATTGGCTAGTCACAACAAGATCCAAAAAGTTCACATATTGTCTATGCAACTTCATTTGGCCTCATCATAGCCGCACATTCATTTTTGTTCGATTATGAGCACTATTCAAGTCATCGGTATTGATCGAGACCGATACTCACATTTGCAAGAGAACAACCATATTGAAACACAAACAAGAGGTGGCACAATTATTTTTCGAAAGGGTCCAAAAATCATTTACAATTAAAAACAAGGAGCCACAAGCTCAATCATCCACAAAACAGTATAAAACACAATTATAGCTCAAAAAACCAAATATATACACAAAACCATAGTCATAAAAGGTCACAAAAGGTGGGCCTACCCCACCACAAATAAAAATCATTTGTCCTCAAATGTAAGCAAAATAATATCCAAAAGTCAAAATAAAGTAAGACAGAGAGGGAGATAAAGAAGAGATCATGTCTACTCAGTCACTCCATCTGCCTGGGCATCAGTGCCCGGTGTAGTTCTCGGAATCTGGGCATCTGTGCCCAGAGTCGATTTAGAAGTACATGTTCAACAGACCCACCCATGGTGGTGTCTATCAAAGAAGTCTGGCATGCAGTCTTAAACATCACATCCTCCAAGTCAGCTAGATCATCATAAACGGCAGCATCATGCACCTTTATCTGCTCCTCTTTGGTCTTTGCATCCGACTCATCAACTGCTGCATCATCCCTATGTACATCTTCGGTGATAGTCGGAGAAATCTCTGAAGTCTTAGGAGCGTCCAAATCATCTGCAGCCTCCAATAGTGAAATGAAGTCAGTAGACTTTAGATAGTCTACGTCCTTCCTCAAATCTGCTACCTCGGCTTTCAAAGCCGTAACCTCGAAGGTCTCCCCTGCCTGCTCTCACAAGCCTTAACTCTAGTGGTGAGAGTGTCAATAGAAGTCTGTAGGGGGTCAGTGCAGCAATGATGGCACTCTCGATCATCCATAGGATGGATCTCTCAAGTCTAGTAACCCTCACGTCAGCTGAATAGGCCAGGTGCCCCATCTTCAGGAGCATAGCCTGAGTGATCTTGGCTGGCTGGGTAGAGGTAGAGGTACCTGGGGCCTGTGAGGAAGAAGAATTGGCAGATGTACCTGAAGGCCCGGAGGCAGGAGTAGGCAAAGATGCCTCTGCAGGTATCGAATCAAGGTCCACCTCAGGGGATGTATCAACCGGAGCTTCCCTCCTCCTGTCAGCCTCCTCTCGAGTGTACTCGGCCTCAATGCGCGGGATTTTCAGTGGAGAAAGACGGGGTAACCTTAATATCTCTCATGTAGTCCCGGGACACTCCAGCACGCCGACATAGCTCCGTGATCAAGACTGAGAATGGGAGTGAGGTCTGCCTCTATGTGGCCCTCATGACCAACTCCTGCTCAATAATGAGCCCCAAGTTGAGCCACATCTTCGCTAAGATAGACCCTAAGCAAGTTGATTTCACATTTCAGAGGATGGATTCGTTCTGTGAAGGCATGATGGAGCTGCTGATAAATCCAAACCAAAATCGAGTAGCTACATTTAAATCCTTCTTCTCGATTTGGGCTCCCGCCTCTATCCACCTAGGGTGACATCATAGAGGAGGGGGGGCAAGCCAACACTTCAAGTCATCCAAGGACTGGACTGTCACGATTCCCTCATAATCGTGCTCGAACCCCATGGCTCTCTCAAGAACAGCGTTTATGATATCGTTGCAGCACCCTACTTCCACACCTCGGACCATGACCGACTTAACCGGTCTGAACTCGTTGGCCTTCTTCTTACTCTTTGGCACCAAGTCACCATATGCATAATAGAATTCCCGTACCCATGAAGAAACATAGGGGCCTCGGGGCCAGGTGAAAATCTGAAACCTGTGCCACTGTAGTATCTTCCTCACACTGGAGTATCTACCCTCTAGCCCCTTAGTCGATAGCAACTTCTCCTCTAGGATGGTTCGCAATCCATCACCCTTTAACATGTTTAGAAGATGGGGAGGAGGGACGACTGGTGGTACAGGAGCCACAGGAGGTGCCGGAGATGGCACTGAGTCTGCTGGGGTGGAAGCTGATGGGACTCTAGCTGAGTCAGGGTGAGATCTAGCCTGGATCTCATCCCGTCGGGACTGCAAATGATGGTCGTCCTCAGGCTCAGATAAAGAAGCTTGGGAGTCAGTAGTCGCTCTCTCAGATGTGGGCCTCTCTCCCTTGCTTTTGTCTCGTACTGGGAGCACTTGCCTTCCCTTCTTTGGAGGATATGACCCCCCCCTTCATTGATTGTGATACCCCGTGCTCTTTTCCGGGGTGGCATGTCAATGTTTGTTCTTACCATGTCTGCAAAACACGGTAAAGAGTTAAAAACATTTCAATCAAAAGCACAGAAAAATAGCAGTTGCAGACAGACTCGTCGAACCGGTCAGCAAGTCGCCGAATCACTTTGGCGAGCTAACCGAAAGGATTGGCTCAAAATTCTCAGAAATATTTTGGCATGTCGGTGATGGAAAGGCCTTTTGGTGAATTGCCGACAACATTCGGCGAGAAAGGATTAGCCCACCGAAAGTTACAGTGTAATTAAGCCTCAGGGGTGCAGCAAAGGGCGATCAAGAAGGACTAACGGCGAGTCACCGAGTGCTTTCGGCGACCTCAAGCTTCTCGCCAAAAGTTACAGAACCCAACTACTAATTTAGAATGAAATTAAAGGCGAGATGGGGAACTTCGGCGAACGGCCGAGTGGTTCGGCGAACCGTCGAGTGGTTCGGTGAGCTCGACCCAACTCGCCAAACGACCCAACGTGCCTACTTTCAACCCAACTTCTCCTGCTCGCTGACCTACTTGGCAACACTCTGAGTGAGCACCTACCTCGCTGAGTTTTACAGGACCTCCAGTTAATGTGGGGGTCCAAACGGCGGACTAGATCGCGATCGTCGACCTGGTCGGCGATTCGCCAAGTTGCTCCTGGGCTGGCCGAGTTTTACAGACCCTAATTTAAAATTGTCTTGAGTCCAACGGCGGTCTAGGTCGGGCTCGCCGACTGGACTATCAACTCGCCAACCTGCACTTTTCAAACATTTTCCACACTTTGACTTGCACACTCAACACACTATTATTTCTTAAAGCAAAAATAAAGTGATAAACACTTGGGTTGCCTCCCAAGGAACACCTTAGTTAACGTCGTGGCACGATGCAACTCCCCACTTAAGTTCCATTAGTGGGGTTTGCCTCATTTTCATAAGGCCACCCCTCTTTTGGCTTTGGGTAGAAAGAAGACAGTACCTGGTCCATTTGGGACCCAGTAGCTGAATGAGCATAGAATGAGAGGTCGTCATCTGGTTCAGCATCATGACATTCTCTCTTATATCCTCCAACATTCTATCGTGTTCTTTGACTATGTGTAGAATGATTAAGAGGACCTCTTCAATTTGCCCGCCATCTTGCTTCTTCATCTTTTGACACTCGTGAGGGGGAATGCACATGTCCTTCTTTTTGGACAGTACCTCCAAGTCCTTGACCTTTTGGGACAAGACATCCAGCTGACCCAACAAAGTTGTAAAGTCTTGGTCCTTATCTTTCTCCCTCTTCTCCTTGTTGGTTTTGGCCACACAATCAAGGATTTGGGTTGCGGTCTCATAGGAATGTCGCATCAAGCAGCCCGAAGAGGGTTGGTCAGCCATTATTCTATTTTTGGGGACAAGACCCCAGTAGAAACATTCCACAAGTAGTTTCTCTGGAATCTCATGAGTTGGGCATTGCTGCAATTGGATTTTAAACCTTTGCCACAACTCATAAATGGACTCACCCTCTGATTTCTTGAAATTTAGGATGTTATCCCTAAAAATCATCAATCTCGAAGGAGGGTGATCCATTGGGTTACTATTGCTACCAAATATGATCCAATTTTCTACTCAAAACAGGAACACACAAACCAAAACTAAAAACTAAGTAAGTAAAACTATGACTAACAAGAAGAAAATCCAACTTAACTGAGAATTCTCAAGTAACACCACTCCCCGGCAGCGGCGCCATTTTGATTAATAACGTTTTAAAGAAAATTCATCCAATACTAAGCGTCAACGATAGTTAGTTAGTAATATAACCCAACTAAGTGAGTTGGGTCGAATCCAACAGGGAGTGGTAAGTATTTAAGAATCAATAGAAAAGCATGAATATGTTCAAGTCAATCATAGGTAAAAACATTTATGATTAAAAACAAGTTTCAAGTTTGGGTTGACACAAGTGTCAAATAACAGGGGGGTTTTGATTGTAATAATCAACTACAACAACAATAACACGAAAATAGCAAGTATAGAGACTGGTTCTTGGGATGTGATTGGATTATGGGCTAAGGTATACAAATGGGTAATTGCAATCAATAGTGAATAGCTGTAAATCAGTAAATAAGCTAGACTTTAATGGGGATAAACTTTCTCTCGAACAATTTACCCCGAATCAAATTGGTTTCTCTCGAATACCAATAAGCAGCAATTAAAGAACAGCCTACGCTTTAGTCCATTCACTCTCTCGAGCTGAATGTGTGGAAAAGGGTTTAGGATTCACTCTCTCAAGCTGAACCCATGACAAGCCAATACCCACAGATCATCAAATCAATAATCTTGGTTTTAAAACCTCTCTCTCGAGCAAGCCAAAAACACGAAGGTAGAGTTGTATTTGCAACTACAACCCTTTAGATTAAGCCACAATTACTTAATGAAATCACTTTTAAACAACATTTACACTATCAATTAACAATACCCAGCAGCTAAATCAACCCATAATCACACCCCAAGAATTGGGGTTTTAGCTAGACAACATAAAAAAGATAAAAATCGTTACCAAATTGTGTTTACATCAACTGGGTAAGATTAATTTGGTCTTTACAAAGGTCTAAGATGAAAAATCTTCAACACCCACTTCCAATTTCTGAGAAATGGAAATCTTCAAAGCTAAGGAAATATTGTCTCCAAACTCAATTCTAAGATCTCTACTCAAAAACAGATAATTATGAATCTCTAATAAAAACTGGATACTAAACTAAGAATTTGAAAATGTATTTGTAGTCGCCAAAAATGTGATGCGAAGGACCATTCGGCGCAATAAGTCGGGATCGCCGACCCACTCGGCGATCCGCCCTTTGGTCAATTACATCGCCTTTTTTCTTTGGCCTTCAGCATCTTCAAGTTCTGTAACTTTGGGAGATATAGTACTGTAACGACCCGTAAAACGAATAGGTGAAACTAGGTCCTAACTAGTGTGTGTTTGAGTTGTTGTGGGGTTTCATGTGGTAAAATGATGTCCCGAGCTTTGGTTGAGGGGTTTAGGGGTTAAACGTCAAGTTACAACTCCCCAAGGACCACCCTAGGGGTCCTTGAAGAGGACCCTAAAGCCTAACCCCCAAGACCCCAAGAAACCAAAAATCTGCCCAAGTATGGTGACCTACGGAAGTGGACCTACGCCCCGTAGGTCCATCCACGCCCCGTGGATGCCCTTCGTAGGTCAAGGCCCCAATTAACAAGCCACATCCCCAAACCAAGGACCAGCAGGACAGGGCGTCACCCCACCTACGGTCCGTAGGTCATGGGGCGTCGATGGCACCTATAAAAGCTGCTAAGGCTCGGCCATTGTGTGGTTAGTTTGGTAAATTCCATATTAAGTTAGTTTAGTTAGGGGACGGTTATTATGGGTTATTTAAAGTATTTTAAGGGTTTTAAAAGTATTCAACTCTATTTTAGAATTCATTATTTCAAATCACTCCAAAGTTAGAACCCACCTCTCCAAAAGTTCTCTCTCTAGAAACCTCCATTGGAGGTGAAGGATTCAAGCTCTCAAGGTCAAGTATTCATCTTTTTCAAGGGATTTTTGTGGAGTTCTTCCATAGAAGGTATGGTGGTCTTCATCCTTGACTTAGTTTTTTTCAAGGAGCCAATTTCAAAAGTGATTTCAAATCTCCAAAGTTCCCCATAAAAAAACCCTAATTTTGAATCTATGCATGGGTTCAATCCCAAAACGATTTTAAAAGGTTTTATATGATGAACTATGAATAAAATGTTGAATTGAGATGATTTCTCCTATGAACCCATGTTTTCCCCCAAATTCTTAAGTTGTGAATTGTGATTGGGAATTGATTGATCATGGAAGTATGTTTATTTGTTTATGTTTATATTGAATTAGTTATTGAATCATGTCAATTTCTTTATCTATTGTAGTAACTTAAATTTATGGATTGATGTTGGTTAATAGCCTTGAAAGGCAAGTTCATGAATGATCTATGTATGATTATGATGTGAAAGATATGTATGTGATCTCAATGAAAGTGTTATGATCATGATTAGGATGTAATTATGTTGTTGTTGAAAGCATATTCTCAATCAACACTCATGAATGATGGTGATAAAATGGGAAGGGTTTTCTTCTATGTATTGTATATCTTGAATTGGTAGGCTTATGAATCCTTTTCTTGTATAGATGAAAGTAATGTGATAATGTATCTTGAATTGGTAGGCTCATGCATCCTCTTCTTGAATGAATGAATGTATAGTTGATTGTTGAACCTTGAGTTGGTAGGCTTAGGCTTCCTCTCTTGTGTAATAAATGTGTATTGACTTAAATGAATATGAATCGATAGGCTTATGGCATTCCTTTCATAAGTGAACTAATGTAATGATGACTCTTGAATCGATAGGCTTAATGGCTAATGTATGAAAGTGCCCTTAATGAAGCTAATGAAGAATGTTGACTCTTATATGCTTAAATGAGATGATGTATGCTATACTTGGATTGTATTATGAGTTACTTCCTTGTCATGATTTATTGAGTATGAATGCCCCTTATCTATGGTGGCTTCAAAGGAGTACTTAGTGTGAGTAGTAGTATGGGATGCTACTCATACATTGCACAAGTATGACTTAGAGTTTCCCTAGATGATGGTCTTAATGTGATGATATGACTTATGAAATGTTTATGTCTCTTATGTATGAGTATTGTGTAAGGATGGAAAGGTTGAATGGTAAGTTCACTTTTGGTGACCTTAATGTGGTACTTTAGTGTGGATGGTGGTATGGGACGCTATTCATACATTGCACAAGGTATAGCTTGGGGTTACTTGAGGTGAAGGCTTAATGTGATGAAATAGGTTATATGTTGATTATGTTCTAATGTGATGAAATGACTTGTATGATGGTTATGTTTGTATATTATGCATCTTATACTTATGTTAATGAAGTTTTATCAAAATGGCATAAAAGCATGACTTTCAAATAAAATGTTTTATTTAAGCATGTTTTTGCATGGCTTCCATACTTAGTACATCTAATGTGCTAACCCGTATTTCTTCATTTTACCAAAGTGTAGGGTTTGGTGATTTGATGTTCTATACTTGGAAGATAGGTTTCGAAGGAGCATGAAGTTGAATAGTTGGTGAGTCCTCATAGTTTCGAGGACGAACCCAATATTTTCCCTTTTATGTCTTTTATTTTATGATTAGAGATTTTGTATGGGCTAAGTCCCAATGTTGTATTCTAAGTATTAGATGGTTTGAGACAAAGTTTAGAAAGTCTTCCGCTTGCTTTTATGAAAAATGATTTCGATTGTAAAGAAAGTTTTAAATTCCGTTTTATTTTCCTATGCTCTTATGTTCAAGAATGCTATGAGGCTTGTATGAGACCCTTCGGGGTCAAGTACGCCATGTCACGTCTAGGGGGAGCCTTGGGTCGTGACAAGTACTGCATCGTAGAATCGTTCAACGACTCGATGACTACTCATTTCTATCGCCGACTTGATTTTCTCCTTCAGGGCTTGGCACACTGGAACTTTAGGCGAGGCCATAGCCATTCGGCGACTCGCCCAATGGGTTAGGCGATCCCCAAGCCTTCTTTTCTTCGTTATTTTTGTTGCTTTGTTCCTTTTTACTCATTAGTGTCCATGCTTTTTTCCTCAATCCAAATACCTGAAAATCAAGGATTGGCACAAAATATGCATTTGAGGACACTAAATTTATTAAAATAAATCCCTAAATTAGTTCAAATCGTAGACTCATCAGATATTGCAAAATATATGGCTAAGTATTTGAATTGCCAACAATTGAAGGTTGAGCATAGGAAGCCGAGAGGTATGAATTAAGATATTAGCATCCCTACTTGGAAGTGGGAATATTTGAATATGGATTTCATTAGTGTTTTACCCCGCACCCGATAGCATGAATCCATTTGGGTTGTTATGGACCAATTGATGAAGTTGACACATTTCATTTCCGTGAAGACTTCTTATTCAGCCGAGGAATATGCTAAGATTTATATTCGAGATATGGTTAAAATGCATGGTGTGCCCTTATCCATCATATCAAACTGAGGTACCCAAGTTAAGCTTGGCACGACCTTCCATCCGAAGATTGATGGTCAGGCCGAGCGGACTATTTAGACTTCAAAGGATATGTTGAGAGCTTGTGTGATTTACTTTTAAGGTAATTAGGATGATCATTTGTCTTTGATGGAGTTTGCTTAAAACAACAGTTATCACTCCATTATTCAAATAGCTCTGTTTTAGGCTCTCTATGGTACGAAGTGTAGGTCCCATATCAGTTGGTTTGAAGTTGGTGAGGTTGCTTTGATTGGGCTCGAGTTAGTTCATGAGGATATGGAGAAGGTTTGACTTATAAGAGATAGATTGAGGACGACTCAAAGTCGACAGATTTCCTTTGCAGATGTGAGAAGAAGAGAACTTGAATTCGTCGTTGATGATTGAGTTTACTTGAAATTTTTTACTTATGAAGGGTGTGATGAGGTTTGAAAAGAAAGGGAAGCTTAGTCCCCATTATGTAGGTCAATGTCAGATTTTGAGGCATTTCGGTCGTGTGGCTTATGAGTTGGATTTGCCTTTAGATTTGGTATCGATGCATCCAGTGTTTCATGTTTCCTTGTTGAAAAAGTGTATTGGTAATCCTACTTCAATTGTGCCTTTAGACAGTGTTGATGTGAAAGAAAGTCTTTCTTATGAAGAAGTTCTATTTGAGATTCTAGACCATCAAGTCTTGAAGTTGAGAAATAAAGAAGTTGCTTCCCTGAAAGTTCTTTGAAGGAATCAGTTAGTTGAGAGTGTTACTTGGGAGGCCGAAGCCGGTATGATGTCCAAGTACCTACATCTCTTTTCTTCCGCTTCAATTTCAACTTGAGGTATTAGCTCCTCTCGTGTACTCTTTGAGATTCATGTGTTTCACCTATTCTCATGTTTCCATATGCATGCATGTTTCATAGAAAGTCACTCAACTAAGAGTAGAAAGGCTCTCACCTTTGTTTTAAAACTCAAAAGTCACTCAACTATAAATTTCACTTAAAAAGGCACTTAACTACATATTTTTCGCTTAGAGTCACTTAATTATTATATTTCACTTAAAAAGTCACTTGATTAATTTAAATAACTTTTTCATTAGATTTATTAAAATAAAATTTTGTTTTAAGCTAAAATTTTAAGAAATGAAAAGGTACTCATTTAAACAATTTCGGTATCCTGCTAAGATAAATGTACATCACATAAATATTTTAGTTAATAAAATTTAATTTAGTTTAACATAAATTCATAATATTTATAATTATTTAACTGGAAGCATAGCAGAATATTATGCCAATATCAGTTTTGACATCATAATATATATTAGATAGAATATAAGGACTCATTTGTTTGCACTTAATGGAGGTCTGAATCTTAATCATTCAGATTCAATTCATTAAGTGTGTTTGGTTTTTAGGTCTGAATCTGAACAGCCCACTAAGTCCATTTGTTTTTTTTTTCAAAAACCCTCTTAATGGACCTGAAAAGGTCTGAACGGATCAGCTCTGCAAGAGAGTCTTAACACCATTCAGACTTATTTAATAAGTTATAAAATAATATTGTATCGCCTCTCTCGGTTTTTGCGTGACTTTTGCTCTCACAACTACAAACTTTCTTCCTCTCTTTTCTCAATCAAACACCAATTTTTTCCTCTTGAACGGGTAAGTTTTCATAATCTTTACAAAAAAAAATTTATATTAATAATTTTCTTAGGGTGTATTGATGTTTGTCAAGAACACTTGTTGCAATAATATTTTTCGTATATTGATGTTCATCAAGGTTTTTGAGTGAAAAAATTACTATTCATAATTAAAAATAATAACTATGTATACATATTTGAGGTCTCTTATTAGAATTTTGTCTTAGGCCAATAATTTTATTGAGACTCTTTGATCATCAAATCTGTTTGTGAGATAACACTAATATATTATTGTTGTTGAACTAGTTGGTGACAAAAATAATGGAGCTCTTAATAATTATCCATCCCAATCTTTAGTTTCAGCGGAAAAAAAAAGTTTTGGGAAAGAAAAAAATCTTATTCGTCTGAATTGTAAATTGATGAGAAGATGATTACTGCTATGGAGTTATTGATTAAAAAAATAGTGCACCTACATTTGAAGAATATATGGAAAAATTAGATGGACTTGGATGGGAAGAGTTATTATACAATACATGTGTTAGTATATTTTGTGAAAGTGTCCACTACAAAAAAGCATGAATGACGTTAGAGGTTCACAAGTTAGAGAATTTGATTAGGGTTATCGGAAAAAAGATAAGAATTCTTTAGTTTTTCTAATTAGCCAAAATATATGTTAGGCATTGATAATGTGATACCTTATTTATTATTTTTCAAGTAGTATTTATCAAAGTTATTGAACTTTTGATATTATATTGTGCCTATGAAATACTTTTTATTCGTGATTTTTTTTTATGTTATGCTTGATGATTATGATATTTTTTTAATCAAAAAGTAATATTTTTTGTTGAACTGAATTTTTTATAATATTTTATTAGTATAATGTTTGATTTCATATGCACATTCAGATATTGAAAACAAACAATAATCATTCAGTGTTCAGATTTGGAGACCGCATCTTAATATTCAGATGTGTATTCAGATCTAGACACCTAGCTCTTAATGCAAATCTTAATGTTCAAACGTGTATTCAGATTCAAAGGTCTGAATCTTAATGAAAACAAATGAGGCCTAAGTTATAAAAACAAATACAACTTTATGATTTTATTTTGTTCACTCCATTAGTTTGGCGTTAATTTATTTCATTACTATAACTAGTAAACTGGAAACATATTAGAATATTATGCCAATATTAGTTTTGACATGACAATATAATATATAAATTATAAAATCATAAAATGACTTTATGATTTTAGTGGTAAATATATATTTCACTCATATAATCTTAGTGGGTTGAATCAATAAGATGATTTAAACAGATATTTTTTGTTCCTTAAATATTTAACTTAAAACAAAAAAAAAAGTATTTCAATAAAATTAATTGGGTGACTTTGTAAGTGAAATATTTATAGTTGAGTGACTTTCTAAGATAAGGACTCTTATTTGAATGACTTTCTAAAATAAAAATCCTTAGTTGAGTAACCATTTTGAGATATTATCTTGACTTCTCTTATGGGGATAAAATATCAAAGACCAACCTCCATTTATGAACTCTTCTCGATTTGAAGTGGGCGGTGAAAGGGTCCGAATTTCGATCATCTCATTGTATCAGATATATACCATTAAAGAAAATGGCACTTGTGAAATTTGAGTGAATATGTTGTTTGTTGTTATTTTATTGCATACAAAAACAAAACAAACAAAAAAATTGTATTGAACTTAATAGAAGGTGAAGGCAAATTAAACATGGGTGCCGTGCCGGCTCTATGCTTTGATAATTAAGGCATATGCCTTAGGCCCCCAATTTTAGGAGGCCTCAAATTTTACCAAGAATAAAGTATGTGTTAATTTTTTTATTATAAAAAATAATTATTTATAATAAAAAGTATTTTAAAAAATTATGTTACTTTATTATCTTTGACCCCATTATGTTCTAACTCTTATCTTTATTTAAAATTGTCAACTTATTACTTATATTATGTTATAATTCATATAATGATTGTCTTAGTGAAATAAAAAATTTCAATGTTGAATTGATAAAATCATATCTGAAATAATAATTGAAAACAATACTAAGTAATAATTTGCATTTGAAAAGTGTAAGAAACATAAATTTTAAATAAACACATGAAATTGGTTTAGATTTTAGGCCTTCAAATGAAAATTCGCTTTAGGCCTTCGATTACATTGAACCGCCCCTGCATGGGTGTTGAACATTTAAACTAGAGTCACAATTAAATTCAAGCTAATGGTTGTTCAAAAAGACTTGTGAGCTAAACACCAAGGTATATCATAGATTCAAGCTTCTTTCTATCTTGAAGTGGGCAGGTCTCAATAGACATAGTTTAACCTATTGACTTGTTCTCTACGTTCTTCATGTAAGATGTTAAGGAAATTTCAAAGTCATGCCTTGTATTATTATGTTTTAAGAGTAACAAAAACACTAGTTGATACTTGAATGTAACATGATTTAGATAAAAGAGTAGTGAATTAAGAGTAGCTCCTCTGAACATGCTGTCAAGATTGCTTTGAAGGTTGATTGGGGTTCTTTCAGATTTAT
The DNA here is from genome assembly GCF_000226075.1 of Solanum tuberosum. Classification (NCBI taxonomy): domain Eukaryota; kingdom Viridiplantae; phylum Streptophyta; class Magnoliopsida; order Solanales; family Solanaceae; genus Solanum; species Solanum tuberosum. Next base: position 1,617,473 of record NW_006238969.1, on the reverse strand, counting down.
TTGAAACTTTCAAATGTCTTTAATCCCACTGCCAAAGGGCAAAAGAAAGAACATTTTTAATTTTTACATGCAGATACTTGATTCAGACTACAGGATTTGCAAATTTAACCCTTCAAGTTAAAATATCATTTCTGAGAATTGAAGGCTGAACAGTACCTCAAAATTACTCAATCAAGGTAAAAGAGATGAACAGTTAGTTAATTCATACAATTCGGTAACTACATTGCATTTCCAGCAGATACATAAACAAGCGAATATCTTATTACAAAGAATAACTTTATTCAATTTCATGATGATATACAATGCATTATGTATTACCAAATCCACTAGTGTATTCTCTGAATGATTTAGTATAAATAGCAATTGAATCCACCAATACAAAATTAGAAATACTAAAAGATGCTAATAATAATCATCCAGGAAATAGAGGGTGTAATACACAAGATACCAAACCAATAGACAAACTAAAGCATGTAGGCACAACAATAACCGACCCCTGATTTGCCATATTTTACAGAATCTTATCTACATTAAAAGCAAGCACCACTGCCACAGACCTCATCTGAAATGATCAAGAACTTGACGCACCAGCTATGAATGATCACCCAACAGAGCACCTTGCAAGCTTTTGACAGCATTATCATAGTTAACAAAACCCATAAACCAAAACTCATGATTGTCAACTGAGATGACCTGGATGTACTTCTCAGCTGGATTGATCTTGCTAATTGGAGGATTAACAGCTTTAAGTTGGTCTACTGGGAGAACCACCTGCAATAGAAAAAAAGATCTTGGTTATTTGCAGGCTTATTAAGACAAGCTAACAAAAGATCTCCTAGAGGCAGTTGAATACATATGCGACCCCTTAAACTTGCCCCAAATTTATATAAATACACCTAAAACTAAGGGGTGTACCTATTAAACAACTAATTGTTAATAGAAAATGTGTCTATTACCCAGCGCTGACATGGCATGTTCCATACTTCTCATGAGTGCATGACGTACTCTTGTTTACTTTGTGTTGAAATGCCCAAGGACAAAAAAAGAACATAACTAATTTTTCTTTCTTTATTCTCTCCACTTTAGTCGTATCTCCATCAACATAGATGCACCAGCACCCATTTTCACAAGAAAAATCCTCATTGTTTCAATCCTATCATCTTCTACCATAATCTCTCACGTCAAACTCCAATTGTAGTCTATACAACTACCCGGATATTACGTTGGCGGTTGGTGAAATGCCAGATATGCAGATTATGAAAAGGAATGTTGTCACAGTAACTAGATTTGGTGGTGGTGAGATGTTAGCCCTTAAGTCCTCCACCTACACTTTCAAATAAGATCTCACTCAAGGGACCCAGTAAATGATCCCATTTTCACCCATTTCTCCTTCTACACAACAACACCCTTTTTGCACATGTAACCCAAACACCCAGTGTTGTCATGGCACATCGTGTGTTCCACACATCTCATGAAAACGTGAACTACCCTTGTTATCTTTAAATTGAAATGTCCAAGGACATGTGTCAATGGAGAAAAAAAGAAATAACTAATTTGGTTATCAAAAGCAACATTTCTATTTTATTTTTATATTTTAGTTTTGCTCTTCTCCTCTCTACTTTGGGTATCCCTCCATCAACATAGACACGCTATTTTCACAACCAGAAGCTCCATCATTCTCAGACCTATCCTCTCACTCATCTTCTACCATAATCTCTCACGTCAAACTCCAATTGCTAGTCTATGCAACTACCAAATTAATATGTTGGTCGAATGCTCTTTCACCTGTATGCAGATTTTGAAATTGTTTAAAAGTGTTGTCATGGTAGCTAGATTTGGTGGTGGTGAGATGTTGTCCCTCAAGTCCTCCACCTACACCTTCAAATTAGACCTCACTCGACGGATCCAACAAACGGTCCCATTTTCACCCATTTCTCCCTTTACACAACAACACCCTTTTTCCACACGCAACTCGAACACCTAGTATTGACATGGCACACAAAGTGTTCCATACTTTTCATGAGAACATGAACTACCCTTGTTTTCTTTACATTGAAATGTCCAAGGACACATGTCAATAGAGAAAAAAGGAACATAATTATTTTGGTCATCAAAAAGAACACAACTATTTTATCTTTATATTTTAGTTTTGCTCTTTGCTCTCTCCACTTTGGGTGTACCTCCATCATAATAGACACTATTTTCACAACCAAAAGCTCCATCTTTCTCAGACCTATCATCTCAGTCATCTTCTACCATAATCTCTCACGTCAAACTCCAATTGCTAGACTATAATTAATATGTTGGTCGAATGCTCTTTCACTCGTACACAGATTCTGAAATTGTTCAAGTGTGGTTAGGGTAGCTAGACTTGGTGGCGGTGAGACAACCCTTTAGTCCCTCACCTAAGGCTAACATGGTGCACTGCGTGTTCCATACTTCTCCTAAGAGCCTAACAATCTTTTTCTTTATATTGAAATGCCCAAGGACAATGTCAATGAAGAAAGAAAGAACATTGCTATTTTATTTTTTTTCTTTCTTCTCTCTACTTTGGTCATACCTCCATCAACATAGACTCATTCGCTTCCATTTTCACAACCAAAAGCTCCATTTTTCTCAATCTTATCATCTCACTCATCTTCTACCATAATCTCTACATCAAACTCCAATTGTTAGTCTATGCCACTACCTGGTTAATATGTTCGTGGGATGCTCTTTCACTGATATGCAGATTTTGAAATTGTTTAAGAAATGTTGCATGCTAGCTAGATTTGGTAGTGGTGAGATGTTAAACCTTTACTTCTCCACCTACACCTTCAAATTAGACCTCATTCGACGGATCCAACAAATGATTTCATTTCTCCTTCTACACAACAACACCCTCTTTTCACACGCAACTCAAACAATGACGCCAAACCCAATAGTGAAGTGGTCTAGGAAATTATAAGGACCCGTTTAGCCATAGATTTCCCAAGTAAAATTTGGCAAATAGTATTTGTCCATACAATTTGCCATTATTTGGCAAATAACCCAAATTCTCAAATACTAGAAAAAACTAGTATTTGGGCCAAATCTCATTATCTAGGAGCTTTTAAAAATTCAAATTCTACACCAAACTTTAATCTTTTACAAAAAGATCCTCTATATAGTTGTTTGCGTTGTATTACATAATTTTTTCCGTGAACACCCAGGTAGTGATGAAATATTCAATGAATATGAAAGTGATGATATGGTTGTTGATAAAAATGGTGAACAATCAGTTCAGGGTAACAAAGTTATGTGCTTCGTCTACTTCACAATATATGAAATGATGTTTGTAACACTCACTCCGAACTACCACATTGCTCCAGTGTCATGGACAATACTTGTTATTTGTTGCAGCGAAGATCCAATAGATTTGTTGTGGAAGTAATGATAGTTTTTAAAACTTATGGTATAAATCATATTTCTTAAAAAAGTGAAATATGTTTCACCAAATATTATGGTCAAACACATGGTTAACTTTCATCCAAATTTTCACCTAAATAATATTTGCCAAAAATATTCGGGAATCTATGACCAAACGCTAGCTAAGTCTTTATGAATTGGAAAAGCAAGAAGCAAAATTACAAGAGAACTTTGTCTTTGTTGTATGACATAATTAAATAAATAGAAGTATTCTTTCTTTGATAGCTTAAACCTTTTAGATAAGATAATCACACTTCAACATGATAACAGAAGAGATAGAGGTCCTAGTTTTGAGTCTCACTGCCAATCATTACCAAAAGAATAATTCACATGTTTGACTCATGAAAAAGAATTAGGCCGCGTGTGCAGTGATATGTTGAAAGACATTTAAGTAAAAGTGTGTTCTCTCTAACAACTTCCACTTTTAGATGACATGGTCACACACTTCAACACTCTTTATGGTTAACCAATTCGTTTTCAAATACCCAACACTCTGGCAATGGAACCGGGAGGTGCCGGTGCCGGTTCCGGTACCGTTCCGTCCCGGTCCGGTTTTGTTTCGACTTGCACCGTTTAGGTCCGGTGTCTAGGGGGTCAGGGAGGGGTAACGGGACGGAAACCGGGATTTACCGGTTAGTCCTGGTCCGGTATATACCGGTTCCGGTCCCGGTCCAATCCGGTTCGGTTTGTTTATTTTTTTTTTTAAATTGCAAAACCAATCGTTGAGAGCCGTTGGAAGGTTGTTGGGCAATGGGTTATGGGCTCCACCAACGGCTCTTTCACCCCAATAACTCCCCAAAACACCCCCTACCCCCCCCCCCAAACTTTTTTTAATACCCCAACCTTCTAAAAACTACATTTTCATCCCTTTTTTAACCTATAAATACCCCAAATCTTTCATTCTTTTCACTCACAAAAATATTATCTTCTATTCTCTCAACAACTCTCAAAAGTCTCACTCAAATCTCTACTCTCTAATCTCTTATTCTTGTTAAAATTACGAATTTGGTCTTTGGAAATTGGATTTGGAGCTTCAAAATTCAACTTTCAATTTTCGGCTTTCGGTCATACACGTCTACTTTTTTAAGTAGACGTTTGGTACATACGTTCCAACTCACTTTTCATTTAGTTATTTATTTGTTTGCATTTAATTATTTATTTTGTGAGTAATTAGTCTCTAGTCTCTACTTATTTAGTTATTTATTTGTTTAAAACTTTGCATTACATTTTCGTATTATATATAATTTACTCACTTTTATATTTGAATATGGATTCCGGTAAAAACAATGTTGACAAGAGTAAAACAACCATAGTTGATTCGTTGACTAATTTATGGACCTCAAAATCCAAGAAAAATAAAAAAAACGATAGTACTTCAAAATCTAAAACTAAAAAAACTTCTCAATTAAAAATAAATACGAATAATTATACGCATGTTAATGAAACTGTTTTTAATATTGATAGTAATAGTGGATTAGATCCTTATCATGAACATTTACAAAGAAGGTTTGGTAATTTTGATGAGGAATTACCTGAAGATGATGAACATGATAATGTTAATGATTATATTGATAATTTTGATAATAATGTTGATGAATATGATGATGAAACTAAGCCAGTTACGGCTACTACTCCCAGTCCCAGTCCCAGTCCCAGTCCCTCTCCCCCTCCCACTCCTAGTCCCGCTCCCTTTCGTTGTCCTGCTCTCGTTCCCCCGTACATCCTAGGCCTAACGTAGAACGTGCTAAAAAATCAATTGTGTGGCAATTTATGACTCAAAATGAAGATAAAACACAAGCTATTTGTAATAAATGTAAACATAGAATGAATCATAAAACTGTAGGAAAACAGGGTGGGACGGGACATTTGAGTAATCATTTAATGTCATGTTGTAAAAATGAATTTTTGCATGCTAAAGCTGTAGCCGAAGCTAAAAAGAATGGTACCACCCTTCCTGAAAATGTAGGAGTAGAGGGCTCTAATATGGTCCAAACACAATTAAATCCTTCTAATGTTTCTGGTTCTAGTATACAACGGTCATATAGTAGAGAAAAAGATCTTGAAGAATTAGCTAAAATGATTGTTGTTATAAGTTTGCCATTTAGTTTTGTTGAAAATCCCGATTTTATTGTTATTACTTCTGATATGGGTCGTAGTGTAAATGGTAATGATTATTTTCTACTTATTACTTACGACATTGGATAGATGAAAATTGGGATTTATGTCAAAAAAGAATTTTAGGTTATAAATGTTGTGAAATGCATAAAAACCGGTAGTTATATAGCTCAAACAATTATAGATGTTTTACAAAACTATGGAATTTGTGATAAAATAATTAGTGTCACCTTAGATAATGTTTCTAATAATACATCTGCTGTTGAAATACTAAAACCGTCTCTTTGCCCTGTTTATATTGATGGTTTTCATATTAGGTGTGCTGCACACATATACAATTTAATGTTAGAGATAGTATAACAATGTATAATGATGGTTGCATAAAAGTTGAAATTGCATGTCATTTTATTTTTAAATGTCAAGTTAAGTCTAGACGTAGAGATTTTGAAAATCGTTGTCGTGAATTTAATCTTCCACCAAGAAAAATTCCAAAATCAGTGTGTACTAGATGGAATTCTTTATTTGAAATGCTTGAAGTCGCTTATGAATTTAGAAAACCGTTACAAATAGTTTGGAATGTTCATAATTCAAATATGACCTATAGACTTGATGATAATGATTGGAATGACGTAAAAGAACTTATAGAATTCTTAAAAGTTTTTTATTTAACTACAAAAAATATCTGCACTTTATTATCCAACCATTTGCTCTGTTTTATTTATCTAATATTTGTATTATTTCTAGTAAATTTTATAAATTCAAAAATAAACCAAGATTTGAAGAATCTGTTGAGAAAATGATTGAAAAATTTTAAAAATATTTTATTCATATTCCTCAAAATTATTTAACCGCTTGTTTGTTAAACCCACATTACAAAGATGAAGGTGCATCATGAATGGTTGATAAAATATATTTTAATTTGGGTATTGAAGATGATGAAACACCTAGTTGTCAAGAAGTTAAAGATAGTATAAAAATTGAAGCTAGAAAATTGTATGACTTGTATAATTCTAATAGAATGAATGTAGTACGTAATGAAGAACCTCAAAGTTCTAGGAGTAGATATAATGAAGATGATCCTGATGATATGATAGATTGTTATCTTGAACTTTCTCATAATGATAGAAATGATTTTGATGCAAATATTAATCAAAATACAGAACCTACTACTGATCTTCTAGAATGGTGGAGCAATCGCGGCAAGGGATTTCCAAAACTTCAACTAGTTGCTCGAGATGTGTTAGCTATATTCAAGCATCTTCAATAGCTTCGTAAGGCGCTTTTAGTGCAGCAAGATTTCAAATTGGAGAGCATAGATATTCATTAGCAGCAGATAGCTTGGAGATATCGATACTATTTAGAGATTGGATTAATGGCGAGAGGAGTTATGGTCGTCCAGCTTTACCGACCAAATTTGAAAATGATGTTGATGAAATAATGCAAGATTTTACTGACGACGGCATCGATGCATTGGAGGAACTATCTAATCAACCAATTCCAGATCATGTTACAAGAGAAAATGTTAAAATGATTTAAGAAAAAGATTTACCTTGATTACCATGAACTATTAAATTTAAATGTCTATTAGTATGAGTATGATAATTCGAGGTCTAATTCAATCAAAACCCTTTCTAGAAGGTGGCTGTGTAGATTAGATTCTTTAATACTCTACTAATATTTTGCAACTCAAATTGTACTATTTAATTAATATTAATAAAACTATAGGCTATTCGCCTTAATTTTTTTTATTATTGTCTTCAACTTTTATAACTCTTATAAAGTTTGAAATTTATACTATTAAACTTTTAAAATTTGAAATTTAAACTTTTATAACTTTTAAAGTTTGAAATTTAAATTTTTAAACTTTTAAAGTGAACTAAACTTTTATACTTTTAAAGTTTAAAATTTAAATTTTTAAACTTTTTTTTTTGAACTTGGTAACTTTATTTAAAATTTTAAACTTTTAAAGTGTGAAATTTAAACTTTTATACTTTTAAAGTTTGAAATTTAAATTTTTAAACTTTTAAAGTGAACTAAAACTTTTATACTTTTAAAGTTTAAAATTTAAATTTTTAAACTTTTTTTTTGAACTTGGTAACTTTATTTAAAATTTTAAACTTTTAAAGTGTGAAATTTAAACTTTTATACTTTTAAAGTTTGAAAGTTTGTATTTTAAACTTTAAAAGTTTAAAAGTATAGTATTTTTAACTTAAAATTATAAAAGTTTTTAATATTATTTGATTAATGTTCCCAATTTCTTAATTTTAATAAGTAATTTTTATTTTTTTGAAATATAGTCGTTGGGACCCGGTTTCCGGTCCCGGTACGGTACCAATCCGGGACGGATACACCTATATTTTTCCGGAACTACCGGTTCCGGTACGGTTCCGCCCCGTGGTACCCGGTTCCGGTTCGTCCCGGTCCGGTAGTCCCGCTACCGGTCCCGTTGCCAGCCATAGTGTTGGGGGACTTTACCCAAGAAATTGGTCAAATAGATGGAAAGATCAGAACATGGGAATAGACCTGAAACCAAATCAAAAAAGAATCCATGTTGAAATATCTTTGAATGAAAAAGAGAAAAAGTGGAAATCAATGTATATGTTGATTCAAAAAGCTAGTTCAAGAATATATGTAGTTTTCTTAAGGGTCATTGTTTTGGAATAAAGAACAAGAGATGAAATAAAAAAAAAAAATTGGATAAAAGAAAGAACGCTCAATCATTTTGTTTGTCTGTCTTTCCTTTTAGTTTTTCTTGACACGTGTTATTGTATTACTTGTTTATTTCCACATAAGGTCTGTGTAAATTACACACCTTTAGACTTCTCCAAAGACTTAGCAACTCGTGTTTAATAAAGACAATTTAAAAGTTCAAGTGTTCTAATAGGTTGTACTTTAGTACCTAAATCAAAAATTCGGGTAAGTTTAAAGGATCATATATTTATTCAGCCTCTAGAAGCTTAACATCATAAATTATGTGCACAGAGAACCCACCCATTACATCCAGGGTGTTTGTTCAATGATTATAGCAACCCATATATGAGAATCGGAACTATGCAGCTAAAAAAGAAAATTTCAAAGGTTTTGTGCACATAGATTTGAATATATTTTGCCTATTAGTCAAAAGTATCATAGAATATTCTTCCCAAATAAGTAGATCATAAAAAGTCCACGTGTTGTCAAAACAACATACTATTACATGATTTGACTTATAGTTTGATGCGTAGTCTTATATTTTTTCTTCTTTATGGGAAAATCAAGAAATCAAGAAGGTCAATGGTGCACACTAGGTGGTAGTATGTCCACCCCACCCCTCTATCCTTCTCCACTTGAATACCAAGTATTTGTCTCAGCAGAGTTCAAACATGTGTTGTGCATCAATCCACACATTATGCATTAAGCTTTTACCACTAGACCAAAGTCATTACGTGTTGCGATTTTACCACTAGACCAAAGCTTGGGAGCATGCAGTCTTCTTTCATATAACCATTTTACCACGCAATGGCGTATCCAAGATTTTAATTAATGGGGTTCAAAAAATAAAAATATAGTGCTTGGGATTTGAACTAGGAACCTCAAGGTAAATTTTGAACCCCCTCAACTACTAAGCCAATCTTTAATCTTATGTTTAGGAGCTTCAAAATCTATATAAATACATTACAAAAAATATCTTATTTTTTTTATGACAAGGAAAACCCGCAGCCGCTACTCTTTGGGTACGCACAGGGTAAAACCCCCGCTCCTATGCAATAGCTCGCAAACCACATAGGAGAGGTAACCCGCACTAGGCAAGCCTGGTGCGACGAGCTCGACCCAGAAGGCAAACCCCTTGCTTTTGTTGGCAAGGGGTTTCGAACTTGAGACCTCCAACATGGAAGTCCCAAGCCCAAACCACTGGGCAACCCCGAAGGGTTACAAAAAATATCTTATATATATACATAGTATTATTTTTTGCCGAGCGGGTTCAAGTGAACCCCCTCGCTACCCCCTAGATCTACCCCTGTTACCACCCATGCATGAGAATAGTGAAGCACAACCATGTAGACCTTGATGATTCTTAATAATATTTGAGTGATGATAATGCACTTGAGCAATCTTGCACAGATGTGCTTGATTAGGCTAGAAAACAGAAGTATACAAGACTCTCATCTTATCAACCATATGTAACACCATACTTTGTCCAACACCATTAAAAAGGATAGTGCAATGCTTAACTTGCAGTTCATGACATAATGGAGCATTATAGACAAGATGAAATTGAGGATTTTTCATTGCACCCTCGAGCTGTTTTTCTTTTCTTTTTTTGGAGAGGGGAGGCATACCTTGTAGTAGCTATATTCTGTCTGATCACCAACTTTGTATGAAAGAGGATTATCACTACAAAATGCAAGTTTGGCAGTGGATAAGTACAGAACTCCCATGACCGGACCAGCAGAAGTAGATAAGTAGCATGCATATGACTTCAAAAGTTTTTCCTCTGGGACAGTCTCAAATGTTTGTCTGAAGACTTTCTCATAACCACCCTCTGCCAAGACCTTTGTTCCTTGAGCAATTCTTCCCATAGCGGCATCAGCCAAACTGGGGCTTGTTTTCACTGAATCAATTATAATATAATTAGAAAATTGAACCACTAACATTGGGATATGCAGAATCCTCCCGACTAGTATAAAAAAACAGAAATAAAATGGCAGTGTCTAGGCAAAATAACAAATTCATATATGGTAAAATAGCACATGACATAGCAACAAAAAGCAATTTGACATACAGTGCTGCCACATATTCCCAGCAAGATCCTCAGCCTTCTTTGTTGCCTCTGCAGCCTTCTTTCCCCACTTACCAAGGACATCCTTAACAGAATCCATTTTATCTGTAAAATGACAATTCAGACACATAAACGATAAGCAGACAAAGTAATAGATGTACACAAAACAGGCTCCATTTGCAATAGAAACAAAAGGCTAGACAAGTGTTTAGTTTAGTGGCAGAAGTAGATTTTGCATAGACACAAGTGTACATGTTATCTGAGTGTACTAGATAGATTTCTTTGACAAAACATGTGGGCTCTCAGTCTTTGATCTCATACACTAAAAAGGTAAATTACATTCTCTCTTTTGGTCTCCGTCTCAAAATGAATAAGAGGAATGAAGGGACTTACTCTTCACTAAAGAAGCAGGGGGTTGAGCAGGCTCGGGAGTAACGTAGGGATTAGACTCAGTAGGCATAGTAGTTGCAGCGCTGCCATATATAGGCGCAGATGGAGGATTCGATCCGACATTAACCGGAGTCCAGGTCTCAGATACCGGAGCGACGTCGTTTGGATCGAGCTTTGGGTATGGAGCGTAATCGGAAGAATGAGAATGATCTGATGGAGGATTAAGGTTAGGGTTTGGGTTCATCTTCAAGATCGAATTTGTTATTCAAACTGAGAAATCCAGAAAAATCTTTGCGAATTTATTTTTTACAAAGAAAAAAACTGACAAGCGTGGTGTACGTGGATGACCACAATTTTTATACCCTTCACATTATTCTTTTGGTCAACTATGGTTCATAATTGATTCCAGCCGTTACTTTCCTTATTTAAATAAATATTTTTAAAAAATTATAATTGAAAAGTTATTAAAATACGGATTTGGCTCGTCTCCATTTCTCTTGTTTTCATTTTCCCCAAGTTCTAGCCGTGATTAATGACATATGGCATATGTTAGATTTAATGACTAAGGTTTAATTAATTAAACTATATTCCTAATCATGATTTAGATAATAAATATATTATTATATCATTAAAAATAGTCCTATTATTTCTCCTCTTTTCTCCTTATTCCCTCCAAGTCCGATTGTTTCTCTGCTAGCAATTCAGCCACTCATCTAGTTTTCTCTTTTAATTATTTTAATTGTTATTTCTATTTCTCCTTATTCCCTCCGACTCCAATTGTTCCTCTCTTTTTCTCCCTATTCCCTCCAAAAAATTTCTTTGCTGTCATTTTGCAACACCGATCCGTTTACATTTATTTGAGAAATGAAAATTCTAGAATTGGTATTTGCATTAAAATACATTAATTTAAATAACATTAGTTCTCAATCTGCTTCTTTTAAACATAGAAATATCTTTCAATGAACAAGATTTTATCATAATCAAATATTTTGAAAAATAAACTTTTTTCTATAAAAAGACGTTATCTAATTAAATTAATTTTGCGCAATGCAAATAACAATTAAAATAATTAAAAGAGAAAACTAGATGAGTGGCTGAATTGCTAGCAGAGAAACAATCGGACTTGGAGGGAATAAGGAGAAAAGAGGAGAAATAATAGGACTATTTTTAATTATATAATAATATATTTATTATCTAAACCATTATTAGAAATATATTTTAATTAATTAAATTTTAGCCATTAAATCTAACATATGCCATATGTCATTAATCAAGGCTAGAACTTGAGGAAAATGGAGATAAGGAAAATGGAGAGGAGCCAAATCCTTAAAATACCTTCTTTTCTTTTTTTAAATTCAAAGTCGTCTTGCCTTATCAGATGAGGTTTAGCTAAGACCTCTACCTTGTAAATTAATATCCAAAAAAATAAATACGGGACAAAAAATCAAACCTCCTTGAAAAACTTGATTGATATGGACATGCTCATCATATCTATACTCCTCGGAAATTTTGTAATACTAGTAAACTTGTTCGCGCTTCGCGCGATTATGTAAGTTATTAGTAAATTTTCTTAAGGATATCTTATGAATTTAGAAAATAAAGTATATAAAATTTTCATATGTACACATATAAATTTTAATTTTGTAAATTAAATCAACTACTTATACAATTATTTCAGATTATAGAATGACCTTTCTTTTATAGAAAAATTTGTAATATTGTATATGATGACCATTTACAGTCTCTTATAAATAAATAATTAAATATTACTAATAAAAACTGGAAAAAAAAATATCAATGTAACGCCTTTAATTTTTCACAACTTTAACATAGGCACATTTATTATATACTTAAAGAGTTGAAGAACTGAGTTTTGAGTTTTTATATAATATTATAGCACATACATGGGAAAAAAATTAAGGAAAATATTTTAAAAAATGATAAATTATAAATAAATTTCTTGAATTATAAGAGGTGTCATATCATTTTTATTTGAGATCCTATAAAAATTCATAATGAGAAAATTATGATAAGGTGTCAAAATTTATAAGTAAAATATTATTTGAGGGCTAGAAACTTGAAAAATACATATGAGTAATGGAGAATATTAAGAGTAGGAGTGATGAAAATGTGAGTTAAAGCCACAAAATTAATGATTATTATTATAAGGCAAAATGGTCTGGTGAACCCTTGTACTTGTATGAATTTGTATTGTGAACCCTTCTACTTATCCATTTGTCATCTAGACCCTTGAACCCATCTAAACTCAATATTTTAAACACTTTTTTTACCCTTTAGTAGTGCGTGTACCACAAGCGCCTGACACGTAATTTTAAAAATAATTATAAAATGTCACGTGTATATATATACCACTTCATGTCATCTTGACATTTTTATTATATTTAATTAATATATTTCTAATTTTTATTTGCCTTTTGCCACCAAACCCACCACTTTCCTCCACAATCTCATTTCATTTCTCTTTCATCTTCCTTGCACATTTTTTTTCAACCTCTTCTACTTTTTTCATTGAAGAAAAAACACCAATCCGTCTTTGTTTTCATCCAAATCGAAGAAGAGAGGTTCGCCGCTTGAGTGTACAGTGTGTCAACGTCGTCCTAGATCAGTATCTGTGTGTGGCTATATATACCCACATTTTTTCTTTCTCATTTTTTTCTTCGTTCCCACAAAATTGTTTGAGTATTTTTGTTGGTTTTGTTTGATTTTTAATTTATCTATGTAAATTTTGTAACTTATTTTCGTATTTGTATGTTGTTTAGTCTAGATTCCATCTTCTATTTATGTCTTTGTTTAATTTTTAGGTCTTTAGTCGATTATACTAATTTTTTGGGGATTCTATTTGTTATGCTTTCAATTACATGTTTCATGATTTCTATTAGATTATAGGATTCTAAGAAAAGCAACTTTCATGATGATGTAAAAAACTACAATAGGATAAACCACAAAATGAAGCAAAGAATTAACTGGAAATGCATAGAAATAAAAGAGGAGTATAACGATGAAAAAAAATGGAGAAGAAATTTGGAGAAGAAGATCGAAAAAGAGGCAAGAAAAAGCTCAAATTTGTCTAATAATGGTGTTAAATGCAAATGGGGAAGAAGATGACTTTATAAAACCCTAATGTGGTTATTAGACCCTTTTAACTAGATTTCACTCTCCTCAGGTGTGTGTATCACACGCCCCTTGGTTGTGTCTGCCACATAGGACGGCAAGTCAGAAAACGTGTTTAAAATGTTGAGTTTAGATGGGTTCAGGGGTCCAGATGACAAATGGGTAAGTAGAAGGATTCACAATACAAACTCATACAAGTACAAGGGTCCACCAGACCCTTTTGCCTTATTATAATAGAAGTTATTTTAAAAAGGTGATATGAGTTATGGAGATGATTTTTTAATTAAAATTATAATACTAAATAGATATTATTATTATTATTTTAATTATTATTATTATTATTATTATTATTATATGGGAGAAGAAAATGCCTAGAAGAAGAGAAAAGAAATAATGCAATTGGAGGTTCATGTGATTTGAAGTCGCAAAATTAATAAATATTATTAAAATAGAAGTTATTAAAAAAAGTGATATGAGTTATGAAGATGATTTTTAAAATAATTAAGAAAAATAATACTAAGTAGAGATTATTGTATTATTATATAATGAAATGGGGGAATAAAATGCCAAGAAGAGAAAACAAATAATGCAATTGGAAGTTATACATAGGTGGCACGATACTTCTATATATTTTTAGCTTTATAATATTTATAGATTTCATGCATTTAATTGAAAAACAATAATAGGAACAAAAAAAAAACATATCCCTTATTTGTTAGATTCATATACAGTGTATTTATGTGGAATAAAAATAAAGAAGATAAAATTCAAACAATTATCACACATAAAATTAGTAAGCATTTTTTCATAAATTTACAATTCAAAATATGTGAAAATCTAAAGTACTACAAGTCATGGGATAGATATTTACCTCTCAATTAACAAAATTAAAAGAAAAAAGAATATTAAATTATGGAGATTTAGAGTAACACAGCGGCAATAAAGTTATTAATACAAAATGACTATTTAGAAATAAAAATATTATTCTTATAGTTAAGTATTCAATTTTACCAAAAGTTCTAAATTATTATATTTTTCATTTCCTTGCTCTCAATCTTAAATTAATTATTTCAATCTTCACCATGTATATCAGATTATCTATACCTGCAAAATGATGAAACAATATTATTTTTACAGTTGTGAATTGTAATTAAGTTCAAAATTTAATTCTATCATAAAATCTCACTTTTCTTTAAGTTCTAAATCATTTGGCTTGCTCGGGCAATTCATGTAATTTCTTGATACTATTTGACTTTGTTTACTTTATCCTGAAATTCACAAATTGGTCATTATCCATAAGGCTCAATCATTTGGCTTGCTCGAGCAATTCATGTTAATTCTATTACTATTTGACTTTGTTTATGTTAGAGCCAATTTTAGCATGGGTGTCCTCTACGCAGTGTAACTATAAAATATTGAACACTTCGAAACATGTCGCCAAGGTCGAAATATCCTACACTTTATTCATCAGGTTAACTTCCAAGGAATCTTCATCTTACCTTTATCCATTTTGCAATCAATAAAGAATCTATTTTAGTAATAATCTTGGCAAATCTCTGTGTTTTGCACCACACTAAACAAATTTGGAGGGCTATTGTCTCAGCTTATATAATTGTTGTTTTGCCGACCAAAAGAGTTTACAATCATGTTTCTATATGTTGAAGTCTCGAATGATATATCCGCCTACACTGATGCTTGGGTTTCCTCACGAACAACGATCTGCGTTTAGTTTGGAAATCCCTCCTTAAGGCAGCTTCTAGGAAGTTTTAATGATCTTAAGCTTAGGTTTGACATTCTCGATAAGTTAATGAATTTGAGGCCAATGAGTAGAAACACCAATTTGAGGAAAATGTTTATGGATAATAGTGGTGATCTCATGACAAATTTGTTGACAAATCTTAGCTAAGGATGTGGATCCTTACCAACCCAAATTTCCTCTTGCAAATATTTTTCCATATTTGTTAGTCAAGGAGAAGGCTCAACTTATGAAATGGATTATTAAAATCTTTAAATCACCATTTTAGAATTGATTTCCCAAACAATCTCCAAATGAAACTTTCTAGGGAAAAGGGTCAAAAATACCCTTAAACTATTGGCAATAGAGCAAATATAACGTCCATTTGAGTTTGGGTGCAAAACTACCCTCACCGTTACCCAATAGGCTCAAAAGTACCCTTCACTAACGGAAGAGTGGAAAAAAGGATTTAAGAAAACTTTTAAAATAAGAAAAGGTTGACTTTTTCTTTTGTTGCCTCCTCTCTCATTCTGTTCCATCCACCAACAACACCCGTTTTATAAAAAAAAAGTTTTTTTTTCTCAAGGCAAATATATCAAGAACTTGCGTGATTTTTCCATATACGAGCTAAAATGCTAAATTCAAGTTATGCCATCTCATTGCCAAGTAGAGCAAATATATATCAAGCAGAGGATATGTAGAAATCTTGAGTACTCTGGTCAAAAAGTCTAAATCTATTACTCATTTTTCTATCATTACTGAACAAAATTGAGTTAGAATTTCAGTGTATGCAAATTAAACTGAACAATTCAACATATACACTGCCACTAATTGTTCTAGTAGGAAAATTTTGCTCTTTGTATCATTCCTACATGCTAGCTTTCTCCTCTCAATATCCTACAATATGCAATTAGTTCATGTTTACTTTTAAGTAACTTATATGCATACAAGAGAAATATTAAAAGGTTGCAATTTATCTTGATTGCTATATATGTTGCCACTTGTTGAAGAATAATACTTGAAGGTTGAAGTTAGTTTGTTTTGCAATATTGATCAAAAATGACTTCAATACAATAAAATCAACTTTTAACGGCAATAAATATATGTATTAATAAAAAGGTCTTTATCACATTAGTTACTTACTATTTTATCCAATATCGTTATAGGTTTTAGACACATTTACGAAGAGTGTTAAATGTTGTTCAAAATATATACATATATATATATTTATTTATTTATTTATTTAATCGTAATTAAGCTATTGTCGTTAATTAATTTTCACTAATGATATTTTTGATGTGGTGCTTATATACAAATTTGTCTACTTGACATCATAAAATTTCATCATCGCACTCCAAACATTAGTTAATGGGTGTTTTTTTTTCTTTTTTCGAATACAAGCCATGGTAGTGGGTGAAACTTGAGTGTAGATTAGTCAAAAATGAGTTCAGTTTTGTGTGACAAAAGATGGATTTAAAATAATTTTTTTTGTTTGGGTTTTGGTTCGATCTGATTTAATAGGTAAGGAAGGAACAAAGAAGAAGAAGAGGTAGGAAATGGGTGGCAACGGACAGAATGAGAGAGAAAATTGGGAGGGGCAGGTGAAAAGAAAATGTTGACTTTTTCTTATTTTAAAAGTTTTTTTAATTTTTTTTTTTTACTTTTACGTTAGCCAGGGGTATTTTTGAGCCTATTGAGTAACGGTGAGGGTAGTTTTGCACCCAAACTCAAACGGAGGGTATATTTGTTCTATTTGTAATAGTTTGAGGGTATTTTTGACCCTTTTCCCAACTTTCTATAGGTAACTTCTTTTTAAAAAATAATCCACATCTTCATTGTTTGGATCAAGGTAACACATGCACTCATTTAGAAAGAAGGAAGTTGAATACTCATTCACTTAATATTGTCGTTTGTAGGGATCATGTTTTTCAAAAGTTTTCAATTAAAAAATCAGAAGAAAATTTTGAAAGGACTTTGTTTTTGTGTCAATGTATTTCAAGTTGAGGAACAACGTAACTAAAATTACCACCAAGTGTCATGGTCCAAACAACTAAATCCTCCACATAATCACGATTTTTAGTATTGATACTCCTAGTGTGGTTTCTTAATTATTTTGGAATATTAATTTCAAACAACTTTAAAAGATCCATAATTGTTATTAACAAAGAAGTTAGTCAACTACTGTGGTTTTCTTAGGAACAAAACTTGTACAAAGATTAACGATAGGTCTTATATCTGACAAATTGTCCCAAAGAAATGAGCAATTATCTTTGTTGATGGTGTATCTTAGATAATCTCATTAATTATTTGATTTGTCGTAAATTAACATGTATATGTGTGTGCGTGTATTTGTTGTAAATTAATATGTATATATGAGTGTGTGCGCGTGCATTTGTGTCAATATATATATATATATATATAAAGTAAATTATTATAGGTAAATGTGTAGTTTACTATTTTAATACATGTATAACTAATACCATATAACTTATTTCACCTTCTATCCCGCATAAATTATATCTAGATTCCCTCATAAATTATGTATGTATGAATTATGTAGGATTATAAGAAATGCAACCAAACACTGTATAAAACTTATACGTGAATAACTTTTATACAAAGTTTTGAAACCTACCAACCAACGATTGTATAAAAGTAATACATTATTTGCTTTTATTCTATTTACAAACCAAACATGGTATAAAATAAATATACGAATAACCAAATTAATACACGAAGAATCAAAGATTGCAATATTAATATTTTAATAGGAGATAAACTTCTCACCAACTATAGTTTGGAGCAAAAAAAAAGCTATGTCTGTCTTACCACGGACCTACACAATACTTGGATATATACGTGACATGGACGGATAAGGATCAAAGGGACAATTGAAAGAAAACAAGAAAACATATGTGGATTAAAATTAAGAAATTGAAATTATGAGCAACAAGGGGCTAAAACTTTCAATTTCCACAACCCAAGATTAACCCTACTCAATAAAAAAAAAACAATCAACAAATGACCACAAATGAGAGACAATTTAATTGATCAAGCAAAGAAGTCAACTAACAATTCCAAGAGTTCACACTAATCATTCACTAATTTCTTAAGAAAATTACACTAGGCACTAAAGTTAGAAACTATAAATTTAAAAGTATTTAACTTCTTTTTTTATTCAAAGGATAGATTATATTATAAATGCTAAAGCAAAGAGGGGCTACTATGAGCAGTAGTGGTACTTGTTTGTGTTGTGGCATGGCCACTTACACGAGAATTACAAAATTTAGTTTTCCTTGAGTACATAGTTCCTAAAATGTTTATTGATATTGTATTGTTCACAAGCAATAGAAGACAATCAAAAACTTGGGTGCTCCAAAAAGTTGCATTTTAACCCTTCATTGCTTAGCATGTCTGCCACTCTATTTTGCTCCATGTAGATGTGGGTTGGTGGTGTTGTCCTTTGCTTATCCGTCAAGGGCCTCAATTTATAGATTAAGTTTTTATAGATAGGTTACCACTATAGCATATTAATAACTTCTTTGGGATCCATATTGATATCTAAGGGAGTTAGGTTGTTGACACTGCCATAATAAGACCCTGTTTGAAGGTTTGAAGCTCTGCTAGTTGCGGAGTGGTGCTGGTATCTTTGCTAAGGAAGCAACTAATCCAATCACCTTTGTGATTTATGTTGACTCCCCCAAGCCACCCAGCTTTCCATTGTCAGGGTTGTTTTTAATAGAACCATTAGTTTTAAGCATGTACCTTCCTGGTAAGGGTGGGGGATTTCATTTGACATAGATAGTGTTTTTGGGATTGTGGAGCTTTGGGTTGTTTTTGCTTATGTAAAGAAATTCATTGCCTGAACTATATTATTGTTATGAGGGATATCCTCCTTCTTTTTGTTGATAAGATTGTGTTCCTTTGTAGCCAAATAGTCTAGAAGCAAAAAGGTAAATATTTTCCCCAACTATGGAGATGGTTGTAGTTTTTCCTTTTAATGCCACTCCAATTGATTACCCAGTTTTCTTGAGTTATCATATTATTTTTTAGATTATGGGGGTGGTGTTATTTGCCCAGATGGGCTTTCCAGAAATTGACAACCTTAATACACCCAAAGAAGATGTGTTATATGTCCTCCGCGTGATGGTCGCAAGCATGACATGTAGACGTTACATCCAACCATATCCTATTCAAGTAGGAGGATGTAGGGAGTCTTTTATTGTGCATGAGCTCAAAGAAGATTTTGATCTTGTTAGGGCAAGGCATAGTCCAGATCCATTAAAAATACTTTATGCCTTCGTTGGCATGTGGGGGGTGATCATAGTTGTGGATTAAGGAGTTTTCATGATCCAATCTTATGTATAAAACATAAGTTAAGTAAGAAAAACATATTTTTTGTGGGAGGTTTACCGTTAACCTACATAAACCATGTGAGCTATAACATGGAGTTCAGTGTATTGCTCCCACATCGAAAAGATAGTGTCTTGCTTATCAAGGTAAGGATCACATTCTTAAGCTTAGGTGGATCCACTAGCTAATGTCCAATCGGGACAATCCTACGGGGGCACGTAGTTTAGGGACTTGGATAATCGCCACTAGTCTAACTCGATGCTAAGTAAACTCCAACAAAAATACATATAGAATCATATCAAGTCCGTAAATCTTAGTCTTTGAAATGGTCTACTAATACCAATTCAATCATAAAGACTCGTAATCATAAGAACAACTCCTTTAAAATATCATGAATTAATAACATAATTAATTCATAAAAGACACTTTATCGAAAACATCTAAATCATGATAATCTTTCATAATGAGAAAACTTCAATCGAAAGCAACCTAATTTCATAAAACATAAGATACTTTATTTGAAAGAACCCTAGAATCATAGTCTCATCACTTCATAATGCCATGCATAATCTTCAAAGTCTTATATCATGATCACGAAGTATTCATATAACATGGGTTCATACGGAAATTCTTGAAAACATGTAATTTAGATCAAATCATGCATAATAAGATCAAATATAATGAATTTATTCATAAACAATTGAATACATAACGAATCATGCAAACCTTAGAATTTGGGTTGTAATTATAAAAATGAAATAAGAGTTTTTTTTGGGACTCAATGGATGAAAAAAGATCCATTGATGAATTTCTCACATACCTTGATGAACCCTAACTTTGGAATTGAAAGAGGAGACTTGAAGCTTGAAGAACCTTGAAATCACCTTGGATTCTTGGAGAAGAAGACTTGAGAGCTTTTGGGGTTTTGAGAGAATGAGATGGAATGGGAGAATTTTGAAATGTAAAATCAGTTATAGGACTTAGGAATAGTCTTGAAACGATGTAGTTTAGGAATTAAAAGGAAAGGAAAAGACCCAAATAACCCTGAGTTAAAACTGTTGAATTGACTCTATGGACCCATGTACGGTCCATACTGGTCATCAATAGACTATACTACTAGAGACCAAAATTAAGATCAAAGACCACGAGTCAACTTCCACGAGCCGTAGAATGATCCACATGGGTCTACAAGTCGTCCTGTTGGACCGTAGAAGCCTTTCAGGGACTTGACAATTTCCAATTTTCCAAGACTCATTCATAATTGGTTCCTATGCCCTGTACAACCTTCAATGGTCCGTACAAAGGCTCGTGGAACCAGTGCACCATCAAAGTTTCTTCATTTTCTTTCTTACTCAACTTTCTAATTTTTGAGGTGTTACAATATCTCCCCTTTGGAAAAATTCGTCCTCGAATGGGGCTCAAGCTAGCATGAATAAAATAGGGAAAATGATTTGACAACCCAACATGCATGCAATTCACATCAAAAAGTATAAAACCAAGAAGAAGTCGACCCCAAGTTAAAACGTGAAGTTTAGAACTAATATCATGAATATGCATGCATATGAAACCATAAGAATAACTAAAACGCATGAATCCGAAAGAGTAAACATGAGGAACAAGTACCTTAAGCTTAAACTGAAATGGAGGGAAAAATATGGGGGGTACTTGGACATCATATCAATTTTGGCCTCCCAAGTAGTACCCTCAACTAATTGATTCCTTCAAAGAGCTTTCATGGAAGCAACTTCTTTATTTCTCAACTTCTAGACTTGATGATCTAGAATATCAATTGAAACCTCTTCGTAAGAAAGACTTTCCTTAACACCAACACTCACCAACGGCACCACCGAAGTAGGATCACCAATACACTTCCTCAACAATGAAACATGAAGTACCGGATGCACCGATGCCGATTTGGAAGGCAAATCCACCTGATAGGCTGCCTTGACGAAATGCCTCAAAATCTAATATGGGCCTACATAACGGGGACTAAGCTTCCCTTTTTTTCCAAATCTCATCACACCCTTTATAGGTGAGATTTTCAAGTAAACTCAATTATCAACATCGAATTCAAGTTCTCTTCTTCTAACATATGCATAAGACTTTTCTTGACTTTGATCCATTTTCAACCTTTATCTAATAAGTCAAACCTTCTACATAGCCTCATGCACTAACTCGGGCGTATCAAAGTGACCTTACAAACTTCAAACCAACCAATAGGAGACTGGCACCTCCTGCCATAGAGAGCCTAAAATGGAGCCATCTAAATACTCGAGTGATAACTATTATTGTAAGAAAAATCAATCAAAAGCAAATGATCATCCCAATTAAACTTAAAGTCAATCACATAAGCTCTCAACATATCCTTCAAAGTGTAAATATTATGCTTACTTGAGTACCAAGACCTTTCTGAAATGACCTCTAAAATTGAAAAGTAAACTAGGTACCTTTATCTGAAATGATGGGTAAAGGCACTCCATGCAACCTTACCATCTCCTCAATAAAAAGCCTTGCATAGTACTCGGTTGAAAATGAGGTATTCACGAGAAGAAAATTCACCGACTTAGTCATTCGATCTACAACAATCTAATAGAATCATACTATCAACGAGTACGAGGTAAACCTATAATAAAGTTCATATTGAAATCTTCCCACTTCCAAGTAGGAATGCTAATGTCTTGAGCCAAACCTCTCGATTTTTTATACTCAACTTTACCTTGTTGATAATTAGGACACTTAGTCACAAACTCCATACTATCATTCTTCATCCCATTACATCAATAGACATTTCGTAGAACACAGTATATCTTGGTGGCTGCTAGGTTAATAGAATACTGAGAACTCTAAGCTAAAAATAAAATATGTTGTCTCAACTTATTCATATTTGAAGCACATAACCGACCTTGGTAATGAAGCACACCATCTCCCCCAGGGAGAAAGCCTTAATGGCTTTTTCGAAAACCACATTCTTTACCTCAATCATAGCTGATCAAGTTCTCGCTTAACCTTCACATCTGTTACAAGAGACGGTTCTGAGTTATTTTGAACAATAATACCACCATCATCAAAATCAACCAAGCGAGCGCCCAATCTGTCACGCCGCGAGCCTACACCCCGGACGCGGCTGACACTCGAGAACCATTGCTGGCACCAAGCGAACCCTTGACCTAGCTTACTTACTCAGCAGAAGACTTAAACACAAAAGATATAGCTCATGCAATAACGTAAAAGATAATAACTTAGCCAAAAATGGCAACTCAAGTCTTAAACATATACAACTGAAATGAATAAGACTAAAGAACTAATTAATACTATCAGTCTATGAAGCCTCTAAAAGAAATAGGGATGTCGGGACAAGACCCCTGATCATCCTAACAGCTAAAAACTAGAAAGCAAATGATAAAATAGTCCTCCGAAATGCAAGGAGGCTCCCCAACTGACTCGGAGTGCAGAACCTGATCAACAAGGCGCTGGATGCTGATCTTGGTTACCTGTGTCTGCATCATAAGATGATGCAGGCCAACTGGCATCAGTACATTGAATGTATGAGTATGCGAGTTGGAATGCTAAACAATACATAGGCTTGAAAAGATTCTGAAAGAAACACTTACCTTGGCTCTTCTCAACTCATGAATACTTAACTCAAAATAAAGCAATGAAACACATACAATATATGAAAAGCTTTGTGAAACAGTAAAATCAACTTAGTTCGTTAAACAAAATGCAATAACAAACTCAACTTTACTCATATAATAAAATAATATAGTTTCTGTGGGAGATTCTCTAACTGATAACC
>NW_006238969.1:1593383-1593693 GCF_000226075.1 Solanum tuberosum | reverse complement strand
GAGACTTGAGTTAATATGAACTCGCATCCCCATATCAGTGCTCAATACTACTCCCAAAATATACTTAGCTCATATGTTTTAAAAACAAACTTCTTTCTTTTGTTTGAGATAATTACTCAAAACTTAGCTTAAAAGCTCTCTTGGAATCGATGTTCCCTTTTCTTGCTCAAATGTGAAAACATTTATAAACTCTTTGGGAATACTTAGTTCCCTTATAGATTTTTTTGAGAAATGAACTCAAATCTTTACTTTTTGCTTAACTTTAAACTTAAGTCTTAAAACAAAGTTAAAACGTTTGTTAAAGACTTTT
>NW_006238969.1:1590296-1593129 GCF_000226075.1 Solanum tuberosum | reverse complement strand
TGGCGTCCCTGGCGCTCTGAGAGGCGCGGGGCGCCAACCCTTGAGATTCAGGGACCAAGTTGGGGCGCTCTGGCTGGCGTGGCACCCCAGAGCTCAACATTCAGAGACCCCCTTTTGGGAATCTGAGAGGCACGACGCGCCAGGGCCCTCCCCAGGTGTTCCCCGACTTTTCTTCTTCGTTTTTCAACTCTAAACCCTCCAAATCAACTTCGGTCTTTCCCTAAACACTTAGAATCGATTATATCCTTAATATATACCAGATTCAACTCGAAATTACACCCGAAAACATGAATCAAATCGCAAGAAATTCCAACAGCACAACCCACAAGAAATTCAATGAAACTTTCTGCAATGTTCATCAATAACTCAATTTCTAAACTTTCAAAGACTTAAATTTGCTGAATTGAATCATGTTTGGCCCGTGGGCGAACTAACCCAACGCTATTGGATCTCACATACCTTGTAGGGATCACCCCCGACGAATTCCACACGCTAAACTCGACGATCTTGACGAATCTTGCTTCCTCTTCTCCTTTCTCCTCTTTTCTCTTTTCTCCAAGCCTTAGCGTGAACTCTAACATTTCTAAACTGACCAAAATCTGGTTTTACCCCAATTAATATTCTAAAAACGAATTAGAATAATTAGGTAAGGAAAAGACTAAATTACCTTTCAAAAATCCGGATTAGACTTTCCTTAATCCAACAGCAAAGAGCATAACTTACTCATACAAACTCCGAATCGCGCAAACTCGGCGGCGTTGGGAAGATCATTCCAAGAGCTTTCCAACCATATCTGGAAGTACACCTAACTCATCATGAGATAGGATTTATGGCCGTTTGATGTTGACCAAAACTCAACTTTTCCTAACTTAAACAAATTTCCAAATTTTCATTCTTTCCCAAAATGACTATTTCCAATTAGTAGCTTCTGCTTGGTTATTTCAAATTGCGAGATGTTACAATATCTCCCCCTTGGGAACATTCGTCCTCGAATGAGATTACTCTTACTAGGCTAAGGGTGTAATATCAAGTTCAAACACCCAACAAGCAATTTCAAACAAACAACATGCTCACTCATAATTTAAAGGGAACTAAGAAGAGTATTAGTACCTTGGTCTGCATTTTCTCCAGACTCAAAGAGATGTGGATATCTCTTCTTCATATCCTCTTCAGCTTCCCAAGTAGCTTCCTCAACAAATTGGTTCCTCCAAAGGACTTTAACTGATGCTACTTCCTTAGTCCTCAACTTGCGAACTTGGCGGTCTAAGATCTGAACAGGAATCTCCTCATAAGATAAGCTATTCTTGATCTCAATATCTTCAGTTGGTATGATCAATGACGGTTCGCCCATGCAGTTTTTCAATATGGAGATGTGAAATACCGGATGAACCGCGGCTAACTCTTGTGGTAGTTCCAACTCATAAGCTACTTTGCCAATCCTCTTAGATATTCGGTAAGGTCCGATAAACCGGGGACTAAGTTTCCCCTTCTTACCAAACCTCATAACACCCTTCATGGGTGAAACTTTTAGATACACCCAATCATCTACTTCAAACTCCAACTCTCTTTTCCTAACATCAGTGTAGGATTTTTGACGACTCTGTGTCGTCTTCAATCTCTCTTGAATCACTTTCACCTTCTCCATCGCTTGATGCACTAAATCTGGTCCTATCAATCCAGCTTCACCAACTTCAAACCATCCAATAGGAGATCTGCATCTTCTCCCATAAAGAGCTTCATAAGGAGCCATTTGGGTGCTAGAGTGGTAACTATTATTGTATGCAAATTCAATAAGGGGTAGGTGATCATCCCAATTACCTTTGAAATCAATCACACAGGCCCTCAACAAATCCTCTAAGGTTTGAATAGTGCACTCTTCTTGCCCATCAATCTGAGGATGGAAAACATTACTCAAGTTCACCTTTGAACCCAAACCCTTCTGAAAAGATTTCCAGAATTGTGCAGTAAATTGTGCACCCCTATCTGAAATAATGGAGACCGGAACCCCATGAAGTCTTACCACCTCTTGAATATAAAGCTTAGCATAATCTTCTGCCGAGTGGGTAGTCTTTACCAGCAAAAAGTGGGCTGATTTTGTCATTCTATTGACAATCACCCAAATAGAATCATGTTGCCTGTGAGACCTTGGTAAACCTGTGATGAAGTCCATATTAATCATCTCCCACTTCCATTCTGGAAGCTCTATATTCTGAGCCAAACCATCGGGCCTTTGATGGATCTACTTTAACTTGTTGGCAATTGATGAGTCCACAAATTGGACTCATTTAGGGCTTTATTTTAATGGAAATAGTGTCCTTGAATGCTTGTTTTATCTCAATACCTCATTAAAATACTGAAGTTTCAGGTATTTGATGTTTTAGTAGAAGCATGGACACTTAGGCGCAAAACGGAGCAAATAGGGTTGAAAATAACAAGAAATGGATTCATGCGGATCACCGAGTTTAACTTGGCAAGTTGCCAAAATGACATGAACCGCCTTTCGTTCCAGTACGCGAAGCCTTGAAGGAAGTGGAATGAAAAGGCGAGGAAAGGAGCAGTCGGCGAGTCGTCGATTGGTTCCGCAAAGCAGTACTGTACTGCCCAATGACCCAGAATGCGAGGATGCTAAAGGCAAGACACTGAAGGCGATGAGCTGACCAAAAGGCGGATCGCCGAGTTCATCTGCGATATCGACTAATGTCGCCGAACAATCCTCCGCAGCACAATCTGTGAAAACTATAAATACTAGTTAGAATTGTAGTCTTAAAGAGATTTTTAGAGTGGAACAATTATTATTATTATTTTCACTTTAGAACAGACTTTAGCTGATATT
>NW_006238969.1:1585252-1589556 GCF_000226075.1 Solanum tuberosum | reverse complement strand
TTTTCTATCAATTCTCAAAACCGCTCCCTTGGGACACGACCCCAACCCTCAGTTGGGCTACTATATGATCAACGATCGTAGACACTCATATCATAGGATAGTGTCGTTGGTCACGATAAGCCTCAAAATGGCGCTGCTGTCGGGGAGTGGTGTTATTTGAGAATTTTTAGTTCACTAGAATTTCCGTCTTATTAATCGTAGTTTACTAACCTAACTTTCAGTGTTGTTTTTCGTTGAGTTATCCACTTAGACGAACATGGCTGAGCAGAGTAGTGGCAAGTTGGTGGAATTGTGCCAATAAGTCCAAAAGGACCTTACGCTGACCGTCCTAGCATCTCAGCTAAACGAACTGGTCGCCAAAATCTCAGTGGTGGAAGTCTAATGCAACAACAAAGGGAGTTATATACCCCCTCATGAGCTGAGGAAGTCCAGAGATGGGAGAGAAAATCGTGTCGAGGACACACTTCAAATCATTCTCCAAAAGGTCACCGATCAGGATCGGGTATTGGAGGAAATAAAGGAGATTGTTGAAGTGTTGAATCAAATGATTGGATCTTACTCTAGATCAATCCAGTTGATCAGGTCATTCCTGAGTTTTGTAGTACCCCATCTCCACCCAAATGACATATTGGAGTCACCTAGTGACACTAGGGCTAACCCCAATAACGGAGAGTGAGACCGAACTTACATCGTGTCACAACATAAAATAAGGCGCTTCTTGGGAGGCAACCCAATGTTTTACTGCTTTTAATTATTCTGTTCGAATAAGGGTGTGCTGATTTTGTAGGGTAAAATGCGAAAGGTGATGAGTAGTACAAGATGGCGAGCCAAGGACCCAATGGGCGAGTCGCCGAATCTATCTACGATTCCAACTTAATCCGCCGTTGGGACCCCAAAATAAGGGAGGTCCTGTAAAACTCGACGAGGTAAGTAAGCTTTCGGCACATCGCCGATGCTATCGGCGACATGACTAACATCACCGAAAGGCTAGGAACTGGACAGTTAATATCTGGCCAAAAACTGCCAAATTTTTAAAACTATTCACTTTCCTTCGCTTTGATGCTTCACAAGTTCCCACAATAGTAACATTTTACAGATTGTAGCTTGTAATTAGTATTATAGTTGTCGATTGGTACTCGGAACTAGGATTTCTTTGCTGCCTAGCATTACAAAAAGCTATTTTATTGACTTACAAGGTTTGTCTATTAAACCCCAATTTTATTTTTGAAAATTTTGCACTCTTTTGCAGTTGTAGTATTAGGATAACTTGTGCTGGGCCTCTCTGATAGAAATAAAAATGGTACGCACAAACCTAAACGATCCCCCTCAGAAAATAACAAATGGCATTTCAATAAATGAAGGAGGATCACGCCCTTCACAGAAAAGAAAGCAAGATCTCCCACTGGGATATAAAGGAAAAAAGAAAAAGCATATAACAAAGAAATGAGTAGCTGTGGAGCCAGATTTTGTTGAACCAGAGGATGAACTGCCTCTGATTGACCGAAGGTGAACGCTCTGTGCTAGGTCTCAGTCCACAGCCATCAGCACCCTCTCAGCTGCCACTTTGCTTTCACTTCCCGTAGTTCCACCTCCACCGAGATTTCTGAACAGATTGAAATGAGATGGTTTACGCACCATTCTCGAAGAAAAATTGCTATCCGTGGAAGGCCTGGAAGGTAAGCATGCTGAGGTGCTTGACACGCTCAGGTATCACGAGTTTGAGCAATTCACGAGGCCACGGGGTACTTACATACTTTCCTAGGTCCGGGAATTCTAGTTAGCCTATGGGGAGTTGTTCCCGAAAAGTAGAAAGAAGGCCAGTGATTTCCGACCAGTGAAATCGGTTATGGTTAGAGGCAAGGAAGTAGAGTGTCACAGTGAACACATAAATTCTGTATTGGGATGACCGCTGCACTCGGTACTTCCCTACCATGGTTTTCCTATTACCCCATCTCTCGATGATTTGAAGGGTTGGTTAGCTCTGATGATCTCTGACACCACCCCCAGGTGGATGGACGCGGGAGTCCCCATTGAGAAGAGGGATATGAACACCGCCTCTCGGTATTGGTTTGGGTTCATCAACAACACTATCATACCGTCCCAGAACGAGTCCATTCTGCGTCATCCGAAGACGGCTTGCCATGGTTCTATCATGTCTAGGAGGCAGATCGACCTGGGATTGCTGGTTTCACAGGAGATGGCTATGAGGGCCAAACAGACACATACGTCTCTGCCATTTCCTGTACTGATCACTGATCTATGTCAGTGAGCTGGAGTACCACGTGACATTACGAGGGATGTTGAGGTTATCCCATCTTCCTCCACCGACATCCGGCGTATAGAGGCCGAGTTCCCACAATGGGAGATTGACAGGAGGAAGGCAGCCCCAACAGATACATTTCCAGAGGTCGATGTTGATGCATTACCAGCAGAAACACCTTCGCATACTCCGGCGTCTGAGCCATCAGGTATACCCGATCCTCCCTCCTCTTCCTCACAGGCCCCATGTCTTTCATCATTAGCCCAGCCTTCCAGGATCACTCAGGCCATGATCCTGAAAATGGGACGGCTAGCCTACTCGGCGGATGTTAGGGTGATAGGATTAGAGAGATCTATCCCAGAGATGATTGACAGTGCCATCTTGACTGCACTAACCCCCGTCAGAAACATTGTTGATGAACTGACTGCCAGAGTCACTGCTTGTGAGAGTAGACAGGGGGAGACACCCGAGGTTTCAGCCCTAAAAGCTGAAATAGTCAAGCTGAAGAAGGATGTAGCCTATATGAAGGCCACCGACTTCACAACACTGATGCGAGGAGCAAATGACATAGATATCCCTGAAACCTCTAGGATTCCCCCGACCATTCCTGGAGACGTGCAAAAGGATGATGCAGGGCATGCAGAGTTGGAGACAGAGACCGACGAAGAGCAGGTAGCAGTGCACGATAAGGTGCTGAGCGAGAGCCAAGAGGACATTATATTCAGAGACTTGCCGAATCGAGAGATGGTTGTGCAGTTGGCAACTCAAACAGTGCCATCTGAGCCGCCCACAACATCTCTCAGTGGATTTGGCATTGCTAGTATGTCTGAGGCTACTCCTGAGACTAAGACACGCGACCAGATATATATACCGGGCACCGATGCCCATATTCAGGCCCAGACAGATGGAGTGACTGCTTAAACATGATCCCCTCTTTACCTCCCTCTCTGTTTTTCTTTATCTGACCTTTTGGATACTTATTACTTGCATTTGAGGACAAACACTTTTTATTTGTGGTGGGGTGAGGCCCACACCTTTTGTGTTGACATTCATGTTTTGTTCTATATATATTTGGGTTGTTTGCTTTAAGTTGTGTTTTAAATTACTGCTTTTCTGTGGATGTTTGAGCTCATGGCTCTGTTGTTCTAATTAAAAACAATTTTGATCCTTTCAAAAAAGTTTCGCCACCTCTTGTGTTCAAAGTGGCTGTTTTTTGCAAAAAAATTAAATCTCAGTTTCGATCAATACCAATGACTTGAATAGTGCTCCCAATTGAACAAGCATGAATGCACGGCTACGACAAGACCAAATGAAGTTACATAGACAATATGTGCACTCTTTGCATCTCTTTGTGACTAGCCATTTGTCGAATTGATTCTCTTGTGATGACTGTTACACACTAGCGAATGTGTCTAGTCTTGTTTGACTGAAGTATCGATGCCTTGTGTGATTAGCTTACTTTGAACCTTGCATGAATAAACTTAGAATTTGCCCTGTTAGTCTGATTGATTTAGAAAGGTGTACTCTTGAGATGATCTTAGGCAATTTTAAAGAGTGTGAGCCAATTTGACATATACCCCTTTTTGTGGCCTACATGTGAGCGTGTGAAACTCTCTTGAACACCCTTTGAGCCTTACCTTTCTTTGGAAGAACCTTGATAAACCCTAGACCTTACTTGATCCACTACCTATAATCCTCTTGATTTGTGGTTTAGTGAATAGCCAACTTAGGACAAAAAGCCTAAGTTGGGGGGTATGGTGAAAAGGAAAAGGAGAAGTCAAGAAGTTCTATAAGAAGTCTTCCTTAACCCATAGTGTTGCAGAACAATGAAACCCTCCAAAAAAAACAAACGAAATTTGTGGAATAAAGTACAGAAGAAATTTGGGTTCTAATGCAATTCATGGAAGGTGAACAAAAAAAGGTGACTTAGAAGCACTAGAAAAAGAATTGATAAAATAGAGGAAGGGAATGCCTTGAGAATACCGCATCTCACGAGGAAAATTTCACTAATCCTAAATGACCATACCTTTGCACTCAACCCCAT
>NW_006238969.1:1583790-1585101 GCF_000226075.1 Solanum tuberosum | reverse complement strand
TGTGCGAGGGCATTTAGATATTTTTGTTGAGCTTGAACTTGCACAAGTAGCAAGTATTGCGAGCATGAGAATCTTTGGTGATGGTGTGTCACAATTTGAATCTTTGAGTACACAATTGATCCTTGCATAAGTAAATTGAGTCTTGTTGTGTGCATTCATGATTTAGTCTTGTGTAGCATTATTTGAGGCACCCTTTTTGAACGGCTGAACTTAAGTTTGCTTGAGGACAAGCAAAAGTTTAAGTTGGGGGTGTTGATGAGTCCACAAATTGGACTCATTTAGGGCTTTATTTTAATGGAAATAGTGTCCTTGAATGCTTGTTTTATCTCAATACCTGATTAAAATGCTGAAGTTTCAGGTATTTGAAGTTTTAGTGGAAGCATTGACACTTAGGCGCAAAACGAAGAAAATAGGGCTGAAAATAACAAGAAATGGAATAGTGCGGATCGCCGAATTTAACATGGCGAGTCGCCGAAACGACATGAACCGCCCTTCGTTCCAGTACGCGAAGCCTTGAAGGAAGTGGATCAATAGACAAGGAAAGGAGCAGTCGGTGATTAGTTCTGCGAAGCAGTACTGTATCGCCCAATGATCCAGAATGCGAGGATGCTAAAGGCTAGACACTGAAGGCGATGAGCTGACCAAAAGGCAGATCGCCGAGTTCATTGGCGATCTCGACTAATTTCGCCGAACAATCAACCGCAACACAATATGTGAA
This sequence comes from Solanum tuberosum, assembly GCF_000226075.1. NCBI lineage: Eukaryota > Viridiplantae > Streptophyta > Magnoliopsida > Solanales > Solanaceae > Solanum > Solanum tuberosum. Next base: position 1,584,383 of record NW_006238969.1, on the reverse strand, counting down.
AACTATAAATACTAGTTAGAATTTTAGTCTTAAAGAGCATTTTTGGTGTGGAACAATTATTATTATTATTTTCACTTTAGAACATACTTTAGCTGATATTTTTCTCCCAAGTTTGAAGAGGGTTTCGTGGAGACTTGAAAAAAGGAGTTTTTCTTCCCCAAGTTGGAAGTGGGTCTTCTCTATTCATTTTCCTTTCCTTATGTCACGACCCGAGAGCATCCCCAAGTCGTAACATGCGTATTCGACCTCTCGGAGGTCTCATACAAGCCCTTAGCATTCATCACATTAGATATGTAAAATAGTGCGGAATTAAAAACTCTTTAAATAAAATCCCATAAGACTCAAAGGTCACTTTTAAAACATCATTCAAAAGTACACAAGCGGAATACTAAGTCTCTTAGCCATCTTAGACATAAACGTGAAAACATACTAGGGACACGGCCCTTTACAATCAAAAGAAGTCTATTAAGTCTATTACAAGAACCTTATCATAAAACTAGAATAGAAAAGTCTTGTCCTCGACATATGAGGACATACCACAAGATCTTGGAAGAACTTCAAGTTCCAAGCTTACTATAGAACCCGCTCACTTT
>NW_006238969.1:1580683-1580777 GCF_000226075.1 Solanum tuberosum | reverse complement strand
GCTTATTTCAAGGTTTAATTTCTTATACCCAATTGTTCTCATTATCATGTTAGGTATAATTTCTTATTTCTTGATGTGTGGCTAAAAACCCCCA
>NW_006238969.1:1578603-1580289 GCF_000226075.1 Solanum tuberosum | reverse complement strand
GGGTAAGTTGCCCGAGAGGGAACTTATTTCCATTTAAAGCTTAGCCTAGTCACTATTATTTTGCAAATGTCCTATCGAAAGCATGTACCCAACAATTTATCTCAACTTGTATTGCGGTCACATCTCAAGAACCTTTCCCTATACTTGATTTTCTTGTTTATTTTTCTGTTTTAGTACTTGTTACAAAACCCCCTTTGATATTTGACATTTTTGTGTCATCCCCTTTAATTTACAATGTCTTTTCTCGCAAATATCTTTAACTACGACTAACTTGAATGAAATTCTAATTGGTTATTAATTCTCAAAACCGCTCCCTTGGGACACGACCCCAACCCTCGGTTGGGTTACAATATTATCGGCGATCGTAGACACTCTTATCGTAGGATAATGTCGTTGGTCATGATAAGCATAAGCAATTTGGACACTTAGCAACAAATTCTGCAATGCCATTCTTCATGCTACTCCACCAATAGACTTCTCTCAAATCGCGATACATCTTTGTGGAACCCTGATGAATGGAATATCTGGAGCTATGAGTTTCCTCCATGATCCTCTCTTGAAGTCCATCCACCATTGGTACACACAATCTACATTGATATCTCAACACACCATCTCCCCCTTGTTCAAAAGCTAATACTTTTTGATTATGAACATTTGCCTTCAATTCAAGCAAAATAGGGTCTTGGTCTTGCTTCTCTTTCACTTCTGACACTAATGAAGATTCAGCCCCATTCATTACCACTACTCCTCCTTCTGTGGAATCAATTAGTCAGACTCGTAAGCGTGCAAGTCTATGCACATCCGTTGCTAACTCTCTCTTTTCTTCCTCAACATGGGCGGTACTACCCATAGGCAACCTACTCAAAGCATCAGCAACAACATTAGCCTTACCTGGGTGGTAAAGAATACACATGTCTTAATCCTTGAGTAACTCTAACCACCTCCTTTGTCTGAGATTAAGCTCTTTCTGAGTGAACACATATTGAAGACTCTTGTGATCAGTGAATACATCAACATGAACACCATACAAATAATGACGCCATATCTTCAAATCAAATACTACAGCAGCTAACTCTAAGTCATGTGTTGGATAGTTCTTTTCACGAGCTTTCAACTGTTTGGAGGCATAAGCTATGACTTTGCCATTCTGCATTAACACACAACCCAAGCCAACTCTAGATGCATCACAATACACCACAAAACCTTGAGTACCTTCCGGTAAGGTCAAAACTGGGGCAGTAGTCAACCTTTTTTTCAATTCGGGAAAACTTTTCTCACAAGCTTCAGACCATTGAAACTTCACTGTTTTCTGAGTCAACTTGGTCAAAGGAGATGAAATGGATGAGAACCCTTCTACAAACCTTCTATAATAGCCAGCCAAACCCAAGAAACTCCTAATATCAGTTGGAGTTATGGGTCTAGGCCAATTCTGTACTGCCTCAATTTTCTGAGTATCAACTTTAATTCCCTCTCCAGACACAATGTGACCTAATAATGCCATAGACTCAAGCCAAAACTCAGATTTAGAGAACTTAGCATATAACTCCTTATCTTTCAAAGTCTGAAGAACTATTCTGAGATGGCTAGCATGATCTTCTTCATTCCTTGAATAGATTAGTATGTCATCAATAAAGACAATAACAAACATATCTAAATAAGGTTTGAAGACTCTATTCATAAGGTCCA
>NW_006238969.1:1542156-1578593 GCF_000226075.1 Solanum tuberosum | reverse complement strand
GTCAATTTTTGAAAAACAGGTGGCACCCTGAAGTTGATCAAATAAATCATCTATCCTTCGAAGAGGATACTTATTCTTGATGGTAACCTTATTTAATTGAAGGTAATCTATACACATCCTAAGGGAACCATCTTTCTTTCTCACAAATAAGACCGAAGTGCCCCAAGGTGAGACACTTGGTCGAATAAACCCTTTCTCTAAAAGATCTTTCAATTGCTCTTTAAGCTCTTTCAACTCTGCGGGTGCCATTCTATATGGTGGAATAAAGATAGGACGAGTATCTGGAAGAAAATCTCTATCGAAGTCTATCTCTCTCTCAGGAGGGACTCCGGGTAGATCATCAGGGAAGACTTCTGGAAACTCTTTTACTATAGGAACTGACTGAATAAGAGGTATCTCAACACTAGAGTCATTAACTCGAACTAAGTGATAGACGCACCCCTTGGAAACTATCTTTCTTTCCTTAAGGTACGAAATGAAACGACCCTTAGGCACTGCTGAACTAATTTTCCACTCTAAGACTGACTCATTCGGAATTTGAAACTTGACAACTCGAGTTCTACAATCTATTGATGCATAACAGGCATGAAGCCAACCCATACCTAGAATGATGTCGAAATCTACCATGTCTAACTCAATTAAATTAGCCACGGTGTCTTTGTGATTGATGGAAATGACACAATCACGATAAACTCGCTTAGCTAGAATAGACTCCCCAACAGGTGTAGAAACACAAAAGGGTTCACAAAGTTTCTCAGGAAGAACATCAAACTTATTTGCAACATAAGGGGTTACAAAAGATAAACTTGCTCCTGGGTCTATCAAAGCATAAATATCAAAAGCAAAGAATTTGATCATACCATTAACAACATCTGGAGAGTTCTCTTGCTCTTGACGACTGGTGATTGCATAAATATGGTTTGTTCATCCGCCAGTACCTGAAGTAGCTCCTCTAGTTGCAGCCCTGTCTGGTGGCGCAACTGATGATGATTGGGCCCTATTGCCCTAATTTCCACTACCTTGCCTGTTCTTTGGACACTCTTTCATGAAGTGACCCTCTTGCCCACACTTGAAACAACTTGTCTGGCCATCACGACACTTACCTGGTTGGATCCTACCACACTTAGCACATGCAGGAGCCTAGTTACCTCCTTGCGCCACACTACTTTGAGATTGTGCAGGTCTAGCTCTAAAGTTCTGCGAATTCTAACCATTATACTCACCTTTGTTTCTGGGTGCAGGTGCACTAGCAGATGATGGAGCAGGTCCCTTTTGCTTTTGCTGAAAGGACGAACGGTTCACATTACCTTTCTGCTGCCCAGACTCATTCCCTGTCTTAGCTTTCTTATTTCTGAATTCCTCCCTATCCCTTAGCTTCTCTTCCTCAACTTGCTGCACATAGACCATCAACCTTGATATTTCCATGTCCCCAATTAGCATCGCAGCCCTACCTTCCTTGCTCGACAGACGAGACAGACCGATAACAAACAAGCTCATTCTACTCCTCATGTCCGCAACCATCTCCGGAGCATAACGGGATAGTTGGGTGAACTTCAACCCATACTCATGCACACTAAAGGAATCCTGCTTAAGAGTAAGAAATTCCCGTACCTTAGCCTCTTTCAGTTCTCTGGGAAAGAAACGCCTAAAGAAAGCCTCCTCAAAACATGCCCAACTCGCAAGCGGTGCATCATCAGCTCTACCTCCTTCCCACTGGTCAAACCAAGTCCTAACAACATTCTTCATTTGATATGTAGTCAGTTCAACTCGCTCAGTATCGGCAACATGCATAAATGATATGCAGCTAGTTCAACTCGCTCAGTATTTGCCACATGCATAACATCAAATACCTTCTTCACCTCCTCAATAAAGTTCTCTGGATCCTCAGTAGTGCTCGAACCAGTGAAGCTTGGAGGGTTCATCCTCAAGAAGGGGACTCTAAATTCAGCATGAGACACTTGCTCACCGAAAGAGTCATTTGCTGCCCAACCTGGTTAGTCAGAGCTTAACTCAACATCCTAATTACTTCTCTGAACTCAGCGTTAATGACTTATTCTTGAGGTTGCACTTTAGGTGCATTAGGTAACTCTTGCTCCTTAACATTACGCCTAGCAGGATGACCTCTGACAACTCTTCGTGGAGGCATGATTATCTGAAAACATGCGCAAGCACGAATTAGAAGGAAACTTTTTTGAGATCAAACTCTAATGCACGAAATGAGTGTGAAAGAAGTGAGAAATTTTCCTAAGTGTTGCAGCCTCCTAGTAATAGATGTGGCGCGCTTCACACCGATAACTATGACTCTATAGATACAACTTCATAGATCATGGTTACCTCTGTCTGCATCATAAGACGATGCAGGCCAACTGACATCAGTACATTGAATGTATGAGTATGCGAGTTGGAATGCTAAACAATACATAGGCTTGAAAAGATTCTGAAAGAAACACTTACCTTGGCTCTTCTTAACTCATGAATACTAAATTCAAAATATAGAAATGAAACACATGCAATATATGAAAAGCTTTGTGAAACAGTAAAAGCAACTTAGTTCGTTAAAGAAAATGCAATAACAAACTCAACTTTACTCATATAAAAAAGTAATATAGTTTATGTGGGAGATTCTCTAACCGACAACCACCACAATGAGCCTAATTGGTGATACAACGTCTTGCCCACACTGCTAGAACTATCCTATACTTTTCTGTCATATAGACCGCTTAACTTAGTGGATCCACTAGCTTATGCTAAAAGCATCTTAAAGAGTCATCTAAAAAGTATGATTCTTTACTACCAATGATGGCTACATAGTTTATGAAGACTTGAGTTAATATGAACTCTCATCCCCATATCGGTGCTCAATACTACTCCCAAAATATACTTAGCTCATATGTTTTAAAAACAAACTTCTTTCTTTGGTTTGAGACAATTACTCAAAACTTAGCTTAAAAGCTCTCTTGGAATCAATATTCCCTTTTCTTGCTCCAATGTTAAAACATTTATAAACTCTGTGGGAATACTTAGTTCCCTTATAGGTTTTTTTGAGAAATGAATTCAACTGTTTAATCTTTTCTTAACTTGAAACTTAAGTCTTAAAGCAAAGTTAAAACGTTTGTTAAAGACTTTTGAAAACTTTAAAAACTTTGCTTTGACTTGCTTCTTAACTTCTAGACTTGATTCTTAACTTCTCTTGACTTTGATCCTAACTTTCCTTGGATTGGATTATGGATTCATTGTTCATGATCTCATGTTTATGGATGATTTCATGATGTTTAGATATACATTAGAGTGTTGGAATCAACTAGAAAAAATAGGTACATTGCTAAGGAACAAGTACGAAAAGATGGGGGAAGAACTGGAGTCCCTAGCGCTCTGAAAGGCGCAGGGCGCCAGCCCTTGAGATTCAGGAACCAAGTTGGGGCACTCTAGCTGGCGCGGTGCCCCAGAGCTCAACATTCAAAGACCCCTTTTTGAAGCTCTGAGAGGTGCGACGTGCCAGGGCCCTCCCCAGGTGTTCCCTACCTTTCTTCTTCGTTTTTCAACTCTAAACCCTCCAAATCAACTTAGGTCTTTCCCCAAACACTTAGAATCGATTATATCCTCAATATATCCCAGATTCAACTCGAAATTACACCCGAAAACATGAATCAAATCGGAAGAAATTCCTACAACACAACCCACAAGAAATTCAACGAAACTTTCAACAATATTCATCAAGAACTCAATTTCTAAACTTTCAAAGACTTAAATTCGCTGAATTGAATCATGTTTGGCGCGTGGGCGAACTAACCCAACGCTATGTGATCTCACATACCTTGTAGAGATCACCCCCGATGAATTCCACACGCTAAACTCGACGATCTTGACGAATCTTGCCTCCTCTTCTCCTTTCTCCTCTTTTTTCTTTTCTCCAAGCCCTAGCGTGAACTCTAACTTTTCTAAACTGACCAAAATCTGGTTTTACCCCAATTAATATTCTATAAACGAATTAGAATAAATAGGTAAGGAAAAGACTAAATTACCCTTCAAAAATCCGAATTAGACTTTCCTTAATCCAACAACCCAACTTCCGAAGGGCATAACTTACTCATACAAACTAGGAATCGCGCAAACTCGACGGCGTTGGAAAGATCATTCCAAGAGATTTCCAACCATATGTGGAAGTACACCTAACTCATCCTGAGATAGGACTTATGGCCGTTTGAAGTTGACCAAAACTCAACTTTTCCCAACTTAAAACAAATTTCCAGATTTTCATTCTTTCCAAAAATGGCTATTTCCAATTAGTAGCTTCTTCCTAGTTATTTAAAATTGCGAGAGGTTACACAATCATTTAGTCTATGCACATCACAAACTAACTCTCTCTTTCCAACTTCAATATGAGCAACACTACTCATCGGCAATCGGCTAAGAGCATCGACAACCACATTTGCCTTTCCTGGATGGTAAAGAACACTCATATTGTAATCTTTCAACAATTCAAGTCACCTCCTTTAGTGAAGGTTCAAATTCTTTTGCTTAAACACATATTGAAAACTTTTAAGATAATTGAACACATCCACGTGAACACCATAGAGATAAATGTCTCTAAATCTTCAAAGAAGAGACCACCGTCGCCAACTCTAAATCATGATTAAGATAGTTATTTTCATGAACCTTCAGTAGCCTTGACGCATAAGAAATTACTTTACCGTGTTGCAACAAAACATAACCAAGCCCAATCTATGAAGCATCACAATATACCACAAATCCATCGGATCGGATCTCTATGATAATGTCAAAACTGAGGCTGAAGTGAGTCTATACTTCAACTCTTGGAAACTTTTCTCACAAGCTCTCGAACATTGAAATTTCACCTTTTTCTTTGTCAAGGTAGTCAAAGGCGAAACAATAAAGTAAAACTCTTACATAAACCTTCTATAGTAACCAGCCAAATCTAAGAAACTTCGAATATATAAATGAGAAAGATATCTAGGCCAGTTTCTTACTACCTCATTCTTCTTAGGATCAACTTGGATATCTTCACCAGAAATAATATGGTCAAGGAAAGGAAAAAACCTCAACTAAAACTTACATTTTCTAAACTTAGCAAGTAATTGATAATCCTTGAGGAATTAGAAAATTATCCTTAGGTAACTTTTATGAGAATTGATTTTCTTGAATGTGTGTGTCACATGCATAATCGATTAAAAGTACTTGCGTGATTGCCTCTTAATTAGAGACATGGCATCAAAAAATATAATTGTTGACTTAAACAAAGGTGAAAAACTAAATGGTGATAATTATGACATCTGGAGTCATAAACTATGATATATGTACTTAAAGAGCAATAATCCCTCAAAGGTATCAATCTTGTTTTAAATCAAATAGAAGAGGGTAACTCTGTTTAACACAGAAGAGATCGTGAAGCTTATAAAGCTTGAAAAAAGGCTGATTCTGTTGCACGTGGATTTATAATTAGTTCTTTTTTGATGACGCGATTCATTAGTGTGAGGAATTTCCAAGTACTCACGCCATGTGGGCACATTTGAGAGGAACATATGAGGGTACATCTATGACCCACCTCACTATCAAATTTGGCACTTACAAAAATCGTCATGACCAAAATATCAAACGACATCTTAGGTGATGTCAAACATGATAGCTCAACTAAAAAGTGTTGGCCATGTTCTCTAGATGAGCAACAAGTTCAGATAGTGATCCAATCTCTTCTCAATAACTGAGAATATTTAAAGGTTAACTTGATCAATAATGATAATATCAAAACCTTTTATGATATTTCCCGTCATTTTGAACTTGAATATGATCTGATTGGTGTTGCTAAAGCTCCTTCTAATTTCTTTATGGCAGAGTCAAGTGGTACAAATTCTTCAGACTTCAGGTGCAAAAAGAATGGAAAAAGAAATGGGAAAACAAAGAGGCCGGAGAAGGACTCTCTAAGAAATAAAAACCAAAATTTAAGAAGGGAAAATGTTTTTTCAATAAGAGAGACAGGTAAAATAAAGTGTTACAATTGACATGTTCTAGGGCATTTTTCTCGTGAATATACCAAGCCAAAAAGTAGTATTTCTAAATGCATCTCTGAGTGATACATATTTTTCTAGAACTTATTTACTAACTGAATCGTATTCTTATCCTATGTGGGTTGTATACTCGGGGATCACCGACCATGTGAGTAAAGATCAAGAAGTATTTGAAGAGTTTCATCGAGTTTCACCTATATCGAGGTGGATTTATATAGAAAATAGTGCTAGACTTGAAGTTAAAGGAATATGCACTTGCAAAGTGGACTTACATGGTGGTAAATCTTTGATGTTACATGACGTCCTATATGCTCAAGAGATTCGACAAAATTTAGTATATGTCTATATTCTTTTAGATGTTGGTTTTGATTTATTTTTTAGTCACAATGGTGTTAGAATAACTCTAGATAATATTTTATATGACTTTGGACTTTGTTATGATTGTTTTATCGTTTTAGATTGTATTCCTTCAACTTATGACTATAATGTTGACTATTGTGTAATGGCATGTTATTCAAGTAAGAATGATATTGATGTTATTACATGGCATGCTAGATTAGGTCACATAGGTCATAGATCGAATGAATAGGTTGACAAAGAAAAGACATTTAGGTTCTTTCTCCAAACTTGATACGTCAGCTTGTTCAAAATTGTCTTGCTGAAAAGATTACACGTAAACCATTGGGAATGCTAAAATAGCTGAGTTTTCACTTTAATTAATCAATTATGATACTTTTGGTCCAATGAATGTGAGATAAGATCAGGTGCTACATACTTCAGTACATTAAGTGATGATTTCATGCACTTTGGTTATGTCTATTTGTTTTCTCATAAATCTGAAGCACTTGAGTGCTTTAAAAGATACTTGAATGGAGTTGAAAATCAATTAGATAAAAATATAAAGGTGTAACACCCCGGAAACTAGTAGGCTAAACTAGGGTTTAGTGTGAGGGTTAGAGCCACAGAAGAGGGCAAGAGCCAAGAGAAAGGGGCTAGAGCTGCCCAACTTTCCCTAAGCACTTGCCCACCTTCCACGACCACCACCACGGCTAGTGGTGAGGACCACGGCCCATAGTGTGGCTCGTGGTGGGCTAGGCTGTAGCTCCTCCATGCTGCCCAAGCTAGAATCCTCCACACGAGCCACTTCACGGCTCGTGAAGCCTTAGACGGATCATGAAGCCTTAGACGGATCATGGGAGGGGTCGCGGGGTTGCCTTAAATTTTTAGGAGCCAAGGAATGGTGGCCTAGCCACTGGTCCAAGACCACAAGCAGGTGGTGAGGACCACGGCTTGTGGTGCCTCTCGTGAAGATGGGTAGTGGGCTGCCAAGTAAGGGTTAATTTGGGACTTTCCGGTTTTAGTTAAATTAAAGTGAGGTCATTTTTCCTAGGCCTAGGACCCCATATAAGTGATTTTAACCCTTTTAACTCCCCATTCAAGTCATTATTTCCAAAACCCCAAAAGAATCCCAAAGTTCTTTCCTCTCAAATATTTCTCTCTCCAGAAAGTTGAAGAAGAAGAAGGAGATTCAAGCTAGGGTTCAAGAGAAACTTGCATACTTCAATTTCCTTGGGATTTGATATTAAGTTATGATAGCTTTTCATGCATGGATTCCTTCCATCCATGGAGTCCCATAGTTTTCTCCAATTGTGAAGATGAAATCCCCAATTTGAGTTAGGGTTTCTTCCAATGTTGTGGGTATTGATGAATGTTGATCCAATTGAGTGAATAATGATTGTTTATGATTTAATTGATAGTAAATAATGTTTTTAGGATGAAATTACATGTACCCATGCCTAACCCATGTCTAGAAAGATGAAATTGATGTAAATGAGTTTTATGCCATGAAAGGGGAAATTGAGGATTTAGAGATAATCTTCTAGGATTGATGAAATACATTGTAGATTGCTTGAGAGTAAAGCATATAGTCATTAATTAATTGAGATTAAAGTATACATGAAGAATTATGATTAGTAGTGCTTGAGATTGAGCCTATATGATGATATATGATTAGAATTGCTTGAGAATGAAACATGTGATTAGAATGTCTTGAGATCTAGGCATATGTTATGATTATAAGAAGTATTTCTTTGAGAGTAAGGCATGTAGTTATGAATGTTGATTACTAGGGCTTTGAGAGTAAAGCTAATATGATGAATTATGATTGTTAGAGCTTTGAGAGAGAAACTTATGATAAGGGTAGACTATTAGATAGAATTATTGTGGAAGGACTTTATCCACATGATCTACCTTATGAATGTATGAATGTGAAAGGTTTTCTCACATTGATTGATTCTTGGTTGAAAGGTTTGCTCACTTAAAATGAATTAAAGAATGTTTAATTATGATAGCTTGAAGTAGTGATATGAGATCCCTTCATGAATAGCTTGACTTGGTAAGACAAGACCATGCATCGTAGATTGAGTAGTAGATCTCATGGATAACATTGTATTGAGCAATCATACCCTTCCAAAAGTTAGCTTGAGCTAGCATGAGAGGTTGCTTGCATGATAGCATGACTTGGTAGGGCCAAACCATTTCATTGATAGATTGGATTGAGCAATAGTACCCTTTCTTGAGTAGCTTGGACTTGCATGAGAAGATGCCTTCCATGATAGCTTGGTCTAGCCTAATAAAGTGCTTTTGCCTGATAGCCTTGAATTGTTAAATCGTAGCCATTCATGGGTAGTGTTTTGTCTTGGATTAGTAAAGAAGTACTCTTCCATGAATAGTAGAATAGCAAAAGAGGGACCAATCCCTAATCAAAGTAGCATGTTTACGATGAAGCAAGGTTACTTCAAGGAAGTATTGTAAGTATGTTTTAATATGAGATTTGCTTGAATGATCTATATGTTAACAAGGACTAGAGGCGACTACCCATGTTGCTTAGTAGTAAGGCAAATAGGCGATTCCCTATGTCTATACAAGATAAGTTAGATTATGATATGGTGTATGATTAGCTTGGGTTGTTGCTAGAGTTTCCTTCCTTGAAATGTATGATTAGAGGTGGATGACCCAAGTTTTGACTAAGGGATAAGTTGATGTCACTTCAAAAAGTGCTCCTCCTATGTTGATATATTATGATGATTTATGTGCATTGATTATGCCTATGGCTTATGTTATCATCTCATATGCTTATGGCTTATGCCTTATGTTGACTAATGCTTATGTTATCCCCATGTTGATGTTTATGTTAGCTATCATATTTAGTACATATTTGTACTAACGCATACTCTTGCCTACATTCTTATCAAATGTAGGGTCCGGCGATATCGACTCTCATCCCCGTGGCTAGGATCATAATAGAGCAAAGATCGAAGATTGGTGAGTCCTTATAGAATTCAAGGATATAGCTAACATTTCCTTATGTATTTCATTTTATGTTTTGAACTATTATATGGGCTGCGTCCCAAATATATTCATGTTTTAGATGGTTTGAGACAAGTGTAATAGACTTCTGCTCGTTTTTATAAAAGACTTTGATGTTATGAAAATGTTTTAAATTTCTGCTAAATTCTATTATCTTATGTTATGAAAGCTAAGTGGCTTGTATGATGTCCTTCGGGATCTTGTACGCCATGTTACATCTAGGGTGTAACCTTGGGTTGTGACAAAAGGTTTTAAGAATCGACCAAGGACGTGAATATTTGTCAAAATAATTTGAAGAATTATGTACTGAAAAGAGCATTATTAGACAAATAATTACTCCTTATACACCTCAACAAAATGGTGTAGCTAAAAGAAGGAATAGAAAAATATTAGACACGACAAGATCAATGATGGCGTAGGCAAATTTGTCTATCTCTTTCTGTGGAGATGCATTATTAACTACGACCTACATATTGAATAAAGTATGATCTAAATCAGTATCTTCCAATCCTTATGAACTTTGGACTGGTCATAAAAAAAGCTGAATGATCTACGACCTTGGGGTTGTGCTGCATATATTAAAGATCATTTTGGTGAATTTGGTAAACTAAGTCCAAAAGGAAAGAAATATATTAAATAAGATACTATGTACACTCTAAAGGGTATGTGTTCACTGAAGAATGGGAGGAGGGAAGTATTGCTCAAATTGTATAACGAAATGTTTGATTTTTGGAAAGTGATGTTTCCAAAAAGGTTGAAATAGATTAAGGTGAGCCTCTCTACTAAATGTTGAATTCATAAGAATAGATAATGTTGTCAGACATACTTGATAAATAAATGGATAAAGAAACAGTTTCTGGTCCAAGTGGGAGTTTTGAATCCCAAAATCCTATAGAAGAATCTGAACTTCAATTATGTAAGAGTACAAGAAAAGGTGTATCCAAACGATCTTATGAGATTGAAAATTATGGGTTTTTGGTATATCCTATGGAATTGGGGCTTTATCGAGCCCTAAAAGGGATGATAATAGTGATGAAAGAAGAATTAAAATCCATGAAAATTAACAAAGTCTGGAATATAGTTGACCTTCCCAAGGAAAATAAATCTATTAGGAATAAATGGATTCTGAAAGTTAAAAGCAAATCAGATGGGTCAATAGAAATACACAAAGCACGATTGGTGGCAAAAGGTTTTGCTCAAGAAGCTGGAATAGATTATGAGAAAACCTTTTCACCAATTGTGAAGTTTACCTCCATACAATTACTTTTAGGTAGTGTTGCACGTTTAAATATAAAATAACACTAAATGAATGTGAATACCACTTTTCTCAATGGAGAATTAAACAATGAAGTCTACATGGAACAACCGGTAGGTTTCATTGTGAACGGCCAAGTAAAGAAGTTTGTAAATTCAAAAGATCAATTTATACCCTAAAGCAATTTTAAGGCAGTGGTGTCTCAGGTTTCATAAGGAGGTGATTTCATTTGATTTCACTGTGATCGAAGAAGACCATTTCATCCATGTGAAAATTCCAATTGAAACTTTGTAATTATTTCTCTTTATGTAGATGATATTTTATTAGCTGAAAATAATTTGGAGTTTGTGAAAATTGTCAAGTCATGACTTTCAAAAGCATTTGATATGAAAGATATGAGTGAAGTAGACTATACATTGGATGTTAAGATCCAAAGAAATCGTTCCAAAATTATTTTGAGTTTATCTCAAGAAACATACATAAATAAAATATTAGAATGCTTTCAAATGAATGATTGCAAATTCATGGATACTCTTGTTGCAAAAGGTGAAACTTTAAGCCTTGAAATGTGTCCAAAAACTGAAAAAGAAAAAGGAAGACATGTCTCGCTTTCCATTTTCTAGTGTCTTCAGGAGTTTTATGTAAGTTATGATGTGTACTCCCCAAACATTTGTTATGTCGTAGTTCTAGTTTGCAGGTATCAATCCAATCCTAGAAGAGATAATTGGAAAGTAATAAAGAGAATATTTTGATATTTGAAGGGAACTGTAGATCATTCACTATTCTATAGTGGATTTGATTTATTCATAAGAGGTTACACATATATTGATTGGGCTGGTGATCGATGTGATAGAGAATCGACCTCTAACTATGCTTTATTAATTAATGGTGGTGATATTTCATGGAAAATAAGAAACAAACTTGCACAACTCTTTCAACAATGGAATCTGAATTCAGCTTGTGCATCTGCAGTATAAGAAGTTGTTTGGTTGAAGAGATTCATTGGGCATTTGAATATTGCAATGAATTTAAAGGGTCATATAATTTTATATTATATTATGGCAGTCAGGTGGCTAGCCCATGTACGAAGGATCCTAAGTATCACTATAACACCTCAAAAATCTGATCTAGGAATGAAAAAGAGAAAAAGGTGAAACCACAGAGGGGTCCACGGGTCGTGAAGAGGACCACGACCCGTCACCCTACTCGTGGAGTTGAACCAGGCCCAGTGTGAAGGACCATGGAAGCCCAGACAGTCGGTGAAGCTTCACATGGACCGTGAAGTCATCCGTGAAAGGGATTTATCAGGTCTTGAGTTTTGGGGAAACTTTAAACGATCATGTCTTTTAGCACAAAATTAATTTGGTGACCCATGACCTATCAAATTAAAGGTATTTCAGTCCTCTTTCCAACACCACCAAGTTTGCCTAATTTTGAGCCCGGATTATAATGATATGCTCGTTTTAGTGAAGCCCAGTCAGGTAGGGCAACATCACGACCCACTAGATGGGCCTTGATGATCTAAGACAGGCCGTGAAGCCCTTCTTGAAGGTCACCTCATAAGTTTTAAGTGAGGTTGCACCCCAAGGCCACTGTGAAGGACCACAAATGCCTATACGATCCGTGAAGCTTCACACAGACCGTAAAGTCGTTCGTGAAGGAGATTTATAAGACTTAGAGTTTAGGATCAACTTCAAACAATCATATCTTTCAGCACAAATGAATTAGGTGACCCATGACCTATCAAATTAAAGATCTCTGAATCCTCTTTCCGACGCCACCAAGTTTTCCTAATTCCAAGCCCAGAGTAAAAAGTTATGCCTAAAATAGTGAAGCCTTGTTGGGCAGAGCATCTTCACGACCCACTTAATGGCCGTGGTGCTCTAGACGGCCCGTGATGCCTCTCTTTAAGTCACTTCATCAGCCTTTAGGTTAGGGTCTCATTGGTCTTTTCCCGTATGTGTTTGGTACTTAAACTATGTCGTTTGGTGCTTAAAGTACGCTATTTTACTCAGTCTAAGCCTAATAATCTAGTCAGAAACTACCTAGAACTCTCATATTCCTAAAATCATCCAACTTAGAAAGAAAAGAAAAGGAAGAGGCGATAGTTTCTCCTAAGAACAAGCAGAGGTATTCTTTAAGTCCAGCCTCAAAATCCAAAGGATTTCTCCGTAGTTTTTGTCACCAGGTATGTGGTATTTCACTAGTGGGTTCCTTTCACCTATTAGCTTCTTAGAATTAAGTTATTTCTGCAGTTTCTACATAAATTGCTCAGACCTAGGGTTTCCAAATCTTGGGGATCCATTGGAATTTAGCTGGTATAGTTTCCATTATATTGAATGCATGTTTTTCCTGGAGAATTTACGTAGTCCCATTTATAGAACTCAGAACCCTAGCTTGTATTAATTATCAGTATCTCATGAATTATATTTTCTAAACATATTAGTAAGAAAATCATGCTTCAGAATTCCAATGTTATACCTTCCAGTGTTGAATTCACAGATAGCATATACGTATTTTTAGCTACTCAGTATTTCAGTTGCATTTTAGCTATACATATTCAGTTGGGAGTAGACTTAACATCGAGTTGGACTAGGGTTCGGCGTAGCCTCAAAGTCCCAGAACTACGTGCCAACATAGGTTTAGAAGTCCCCTCTATTGGGTATCATTTTTAGTGATCACGCCATAGTCATGTCATTATAGACCATGTAAGGTATATTAGGTCCTCTCGATGGGGTGTATATATCGGACTCCACATTTAGCTCACGTGGTTTATTTCGGTTAATAGTACCTCCCACTGTAAGACTCTTATTGCATTGACCATGTTATCAACATTTACTTCAGTATTCAGTTCAGAATGTTATCTTCCAGATTAGTATTTGGTCATTGCATCAAGCTCAGATTTCAGTTATGTCTTAGTATATCTATTTCCATGTTCATTTTATATTGTTTTGATTAGTATATATATCATGCATGCTCAGTACATTCAAAGTACTGACGCATACTTTTGCGCTACATCATTGTATGATGTAGGTTCAGGCGCTCAACATCCAAATCACACTTAGTTTGACTTCCAGACCATACTCATCAACTGCAGTGGTGAGTCCTCACTGTTCGAGGACGTTTTTTATGCTTTTGGTTTGGTTAGTTCATTATCAATTTTCAGTATTTTTAGAGTTACATGGGGACTTGTTCTAGCAGCTCATCAGTATTAGAGGCTTTCAGACATAGAATTAGTATTAAGTTGTTTTGGGTTGTTCCCTATTGATATTCAGTTATATTCTCACTTGAATTTCTTTTAGTTTTGACTTACTTTATAGTTATGTTTCCGCTTAATTAGTTGTATTTTAATATGCTTGTGATATGTGAGACTCAGGGTTAGCTTGGGGGTCACTTGTGATCCTAGGTCACGTGTTGTGTCGAGGGGGTAGCCTCAGGTCGTCACAAGCTTGGTATTAGAGAATCAGGTTCAAGAGTCCCAGGGTTTCTAAAAGCCGCACTAAGTAGAGTCTCTTTCATGAGTGTGAAGCATGCCACACTTATGAGATGGAGGCTACTAGGTGTTCTAAGAAAAACTTCACTTCTTTTGCTATTCCTATCGTGCGTGAAGTGTGATTCAACTTCTCCTTTTTAATCCATCGTTATGCATTTCAGATCATGCCTGCTTGCAGAGCTAACACACGGAATGCTAACACAGTTCCTCTAGTCCCAAACCATGGGGTTACGAATGGAGAGTTCTGTAATGCGATCCTGCTATTGGCTCAGACCGTAGCCAATCAGACCAATCAGTAGGTCCCATTTCTTGCAAACCCTACTGGTGGATTAGCTGCAGCAAAGGTTTGAGACTTTGTTCGTATGAATCCGCGAAAACTTCTAGGGTCGAAGGTTGGTGAGGATCCACAGAACTTCATCGATGAGGTCAAGAAGATTCTTGAGGTAATGCAAGTGAGTGGTACTGATAGTGTTGAGCTCGCAACCATCAACTTAAGGATATGGCTCATATCTGGTTCACGCAGTGGAAAGACAACAGGGGTGCGGATGTAACTTCTGTGACGTGGGACTATTTTACTGGAGTTTTTCTGGACAGGTTCTTCTCGAGAGAGTTGAGGGAGGCCAAGGCTCAAAAGTTATGAAATTGAGGCAGGGTTCAATGTCATTATGGGCTAAAGTTCACTCTACTCTCCAGGTATGTTCCACATATGGTGGCCAATTCGAGAGCACAAATGAGAAAGTTCTTGTTTGGAGTATCCGATGTAGTAAAGACCGAGTACATGAATGCTATGGTTTTAGGGGATATGAGTATCTCTAGACTAATGACCCATGCTCAACAGGTGTAAGGAGATAAACTCAAGGAAATGGCTAATCACAACAAAAAGGCTAGAACAGGAAGCTATGAATACTCTCAGTAGAGGTCGGGCGGTGGAAATCACTCACAGTTTCAACAGAGATCAATTGCCCAGTACCTTCATCAGCTAGTGCTCCATCCCAAGGTTTTGACAGGATAAAAAAAGAAAGGGCATCAGGTTCTAAGTCTCTAGGAAGTGATTCAGGTAACCAGACTTTTCCATCTTGTCCAAGGTATGGTAAGAACTATCCAGACGAGTGTTTTGCTGGCAGAGAGAGGTGTTTTGGGTGTGTTATGGTCATAGGTTGAAATATTTCCCTTCTGCCAGGCAAGGAAAAAAAGGTAACATGGCTTAGTCTACAACTTCAGCAGCTCCAGCGGGTCACCCTACTCAACAGGGTGCCTCGTCTGGTACATGTGGTGGTCAGTGCCAGAACAAGTTGTATGCCCTTTAGGCTAGCCAGGATCAGGAGGATTCTCCTGATGCGACCACCGGTACGTTACAAGTTTTCCATTTAGATGTTTATGCATTGTTAGATAAATGGGCTACACTTTCTTTTGTAACTCTATATATAGTAGTAAACTTCGGTGTGCCTATCTTACTCTTTATTAAGGGACAGATGTCGACAATACTATCATTAACATCTGATATTTTTTATCTTCTCGAGAGAAGCCCAAGAATTCCGGCTCGGAACTTGACTCCTGCTTTTGTTAAAAAGTCCATACTTAACTTCTGAAAAAGTCTTCAAAGAGCCTTTGCGTAGTTTACGAATTCTGCTTAGTAGGGACCTAAACACATGAATTTCTTTTCTCAGAGTCAGACCACGCCTTATGATGAAAGGGGGAGAAATGACGGATCACCTGTCGAAACTCTCTTAAAACCCTTCTTAGTCTCTACTCCACTTGGTGACCCAGTTATAGGGATATACAGAAATTACCCTGTCAACAGTTTCCCATAAAGTCACCTCAGCAGACCTTGTATAGTTAGAAATGGTAGACTATCATTCTAGGCATAGATTGGTTACAATCCTATTATGCCTCAATCAATTGTAGAACTAGGATCGTCGGTTTCAGTTTCCAAGTGAGCCAGTCTTAGAGTGTAAGGGTAGTAATTCAGTGCCTATAGGTCAATTTATCTCTTACCTTAAGGTCAAGAAAATGATTTCCAAAGGGTATATCTATCATCTTGTTCGGGTTAAGGATTCAAACTCTGAAACCCCGACTTTTAAGTCAATTCAGTCTTAAATGAGTTTTTAGAAGTATTACGAGAATATCTCCCCGGAGTTCCTCCCGAAAGGGAAATTGACTTCGTAATAGATATCCTTCCAGATACCTAGCTTATTTCGATTCCTCCTTACAAAATGGCTCCAGCCGAGCTTAAGGAATTGAAAGAACAGTTGAAAGACTTTCTAGATAAGGGCGTCATCAGACCTAGTATCTCTCCATGGAGTGCTCAAGTTTTGTTTGTGAAAAGGAAAATGGTTCTCTTAGAATGTGCATTGACTATTGTCAGTTGAACAATGTCACAATCAAGAAAAAAATATCCCATGACCAGGATTGATGAATTGTTCGACCAACTTCAGGGTGCTAGTTGCTTTTCTAAGATAGACTCCAGATCCAGCTTTCACCAGCTCAGAGTCAGAGATAGTGACATCCCGAAGACAACCTTTAGGACTCGGTATGGTCACTATGAATTTGTAGTTATGTATTTTGGACTAACAAATGGACTTAAAGAATAAGGTTTCAAACAGTATTTGGAATTGTTTGTCATCTTCTTTATTCATGATATCCTCATTTATTCTCGGAGTGAGGAAGAGCCTGCGACTCATCTAAGAGTTGTTCTGCGAACCCTAAAAGATCTCTAGCTATTCGCTAAGTTTAGCAAATGTGACTTCTGGTTACAGTCGGTTGCTTTCCTTGGTCATGTGGTATCCAACGAAAGGATCCAAGTGGATTCTCAGAAAATTGAGGCAGTACAACACTGTCCCAAACCCACCTCTTTGACTGATATCAGAAGTTTCTTGAAATTGGCTGGTTACTATAGGAGGTTTGTTGAAGGATTTTCATCCATAGTTGCCCCATTGACCAAGTTGACTCAGAAGAAGGTCAAGTTTCAATGGTCATAGGAGTATGAGAAAAGCTTTTTAGAAATGAAAACCAGGTTGACTACAGCTCGTGTCTTGATTCTACTAGATGGTTAAGATGGTTATGTGGTTTATTGTGATGCATCCAGGGTCGGCCTAGGTTGTGTTATGATGCAATAAGGTAAGCTCATAGCTTATGCTTCTGGACAACTTAAGGTCCATGAGAAGAGCTACACGACTCATGACCTCGAGCTTACAACCGTAGTGTTTTCCCTAAAGATTTTGAGACACTACTTGTATGGTGTTCATAGATCATAAAAGCCTCTAGTATGTGTTCACCCAAAAATAGTTGAATCTTCGTCAGAGGAGATGGCTTGAATTCCTCAAATACTATGACATGAATGTGCTCTACCATCCGGGTAAGGCCAATGTAGTGGCTAACGCCCTCAACAGACTATCCATGGGTAGTGTGGCACATGTCGAGGAAGAAGAAAGAATTATCCAAAGATGTTCACCGGCTTGCTCACTTAAGAGTTTGCCTTATGGACACGTTAGATGGTGGTGTGATAGTTTAGAATGGGTCAAAATCTTCATTGGTAGCAGAGGTTAAGGTAAAACAGGATAGTGATCCTATATTACTTCAGTTGAAAGGTGTTGTTTATCAGTAGAGAGTTGAGGTTTTCTCCCAAGTGTGAGATGGTGTGCTTCGTTACCAGGGTCGCTTATGTGTTCCTTATGTAAGTGAGTTAAGGAAGCATATCCTTATAGAAGCCCATAATTTCAGATATTCTATTCATCCGGGTGCCACTAATTTGTAACGTGATCTACGGGAAGTCTTTTAGTGGAATGGCATGAAGAGAGACATCACAGACTTTGTGGCTAAGTGTCATAATTGTCAACAGGTTAAAGTAGAACATCAGAAACCAGGAGGTGTGACTCAAGAGATTAACATTCCTACGTGGAAGTGGGAAGTGATACACATGAATTTCATTATGGATTTATCTCGTACTCGCAGACGACATGAATCCATTTGGGTGCTAATGGACAGAATCACTAAGGCCTCATTTGTTTCCATTAAGATTAAGACGTCTAAATCTGAATACACATTTGAATATTAAAATGTGCATTAAGATCTAGATGTATAAATTTGAATACACATCTGAATATTAAGATGTTGGCTCTAAATCTGAACACTGAATTATTTGGACTGTTTGTTTTCAATATCTGAACGTGCATATGAAATTAAACGCTATATTAATAAAATATTATAAAAACCTCATTTTAGTAAAATAGTTTTTTTTATTGAAAATAATAATTTGAATATTTTTATTGTAACAAGGTAATATGATTTATATTTAAGAATTTAACATTAAGTTACATCATTAATCATTAATATGGCTATTCTTTGCACTCAAAAATTTTGAGAATCTAATATAATGCAATGTAAAATAGTTTATATAGAGTAGTAATATATTGTTTACGAAAACATTTTATTTTATAATAAACATTTCTTATTGTTATCGATCAAATAATTAATATTTTGTTATTTTCTGAAACCGTGCTAAATATTATACCATGGGAGTGCTTATCAATTCAAATATATTGATTAACTAGTTAACCAAACCGCGCTTTGCGCAGTCATATTTATCTATATTTAGTTGATATAAAAGAAATTAAGAATTTTTAATACTAAAAACTCTCTCTCTCTCTCTCTCTATATATATATATATTATATAGAGAGAGAGAGAGAGAGAGAGATAAAATTAAATTAGTTTCAAGAAAAAAAAGAAAATTATAATTTGCCCTTGGAGAAATACAAAGACACATTTTTATGCGCCAATTTTATATACGTCGCCATCTCAGTTTTTGGTGTTTTAAATTATTTATGCTATTTTAGTAATAAATTTATTTATATAATATATTTTCCCTTATAAATTTATTTAACTATTTAAATTTAGATTTCATGTATTTTCTCTTACTTGTAATTTAATTTTTTCACAGCTATTACTTTAAAATATGAGCATATCGATTAGTGCAACTAATAAAATTAATAGCCTAAACTTTTTATATATCCACACAATACTTTCATATGAAAAGTATAGAAAGTGTAATTCTAAATTCAAGAAAGGAAGTAGAAGTTATATTCAATTCACACATCTACTAATATTTTTTTTAATTTTTATTTTGAACGACCCTTGAGGGGGTTAGGGGCTTAGCAACACCCCCAGGCCTTATCATAAATAGAAACAAAAGTACAAGGAGGGGGGTATAAACCTTACCTCCACCTATGGTGGTTCCAAGTTCGTTATCCTACTAAGGTTAACCTACTCATCCCCATAATCTAAAAGAAAATCAAAGAAGACACCTAAGAGAGGACTACTCTCTTTACATATCCACTACGAAATTTAAATAAGGGAGACTCTCCCCTTACAAGGAGAATAAAAAATCTAAGCCTATTCACTATAGCTATAATTACCAATAACCATAGCCAAACTGAAAAGGGTAGGGGAAACAAAAACTATAGAAATTTCTATAGGTATCATAGGGAAATAGGTTTAAGGTGGATGTTTGATTCTCTTGAGTTTCTTTCTTCTGAAATTGGTCATCCCCATTTTCTCCAAAAGATAACTGCCTTTAGCTGCTGGAGGGAGTTGCTGGCAGGTATAAAAATGCTGGATTCTGTTGAATTGATGGCTCCATTTAGAGAGGAAGTCAGCAGTGCAGTTGGCTTCTCTGTAGATGTGTCTGCATTGAAAAAACTCACACTGACTGATCAGGTTCTGGAGTTCTGTTACTGCCTGCACCAGTTTCCATGGTGGCTTGCTGTTGGTGATGATCCATCTTGTAACCAATTTAGAGTCCACTTCCAAGATAAGTCTGTTGTAACCATGTTGTATACTCCATTTGATGCCATAGATTGATGCTTGTAATTCTGCTACGTTGTTGGTTCCAATGCCAAGTGAAATTGTGAATGCATACACAATATCCCATGTATCATCTCTTAGGATACCCCCTCCTCCTATTCTGCCAGGATTGGTTAAGGCGCTACCATCCATATTCAGTTTAAAAGTATTAGGAGGAGGTTTTTCCCAGATAGTTGGAATGACTTTGACATCATGCTTGCATCCCTCAATCATCCCCATAAGATCATTCCAATTCATAGACCAATGTACATAGGGAAAAACAGTTTGGAGTAAATGGCTAGTGTCTTTAAGAACCATTATTTTGACTCTTGCAATGTTGGACTGCTTACCTCCATATTTAGCACTACATCTATTCTTCCATAGACTCCAGGAGACTAGTAGAGGGACAACTTGAATAAGAAGCTTGCGAGCCTCATTTCTATGAGGTATACTCCACCATTTTAGCAAGAGATTCTTCATAGGTGTGTACTTATAGGTAACACCAAACAGACCTAAAAAGTACTTCCAAATATAATTGGCAAAGTGTCCAGCTGAAAATATGTGATCTATATCATCCCATCCTTGTCTGATGCAGCAAGAACACTTAGCCAGATCCACTCCAAATTTGATGATTCTATCATTGGTGGGCAACTTGAGTCTAAGTACCCTCCACATTAGAAATGAGATTTTGAAGGGAATGCATTTATGCCAAATTTGACTGTTGATCTTGATCTTTTCTTTTTTAATTCTACAGATTTCCCAGGCAGAAGAGCAGGAGAACTTGCCATCTTCTGCAGGTTTCCAAATGGCCTTATCTTTGACCCCTTCCTGAAGCTGGATATTTATGTTCAGAATTTGTTGTATAAATCTAGCTGGAACCTGCTGTCTAAGATTGAATTCATTCCATCTTCCTTCAACTAAGAAATGAAGAACTTTGGTGTTATTTTGACTAGAGATTCCATTGGTGAGATTACCAAGGGCTCCTACTCCAAGCCAGTCATCCCACCAAAAGGAGCAATTGCCAGAGTTGATCTTCCACCTGATGTTGTTTTCCATCATGCTTCTGTTTTTCAGCATATACTTCCAGACTAGGGATTGCCTTGTGTGCCATTTCCTTGCTGCTGGATGTGACACTCTACAATACTTAGCCTTAAGATATTATCCCCACAGAAAATCAGTGGTTCTGAGAAGCCACCAATGTTTGCATTGCAAGGAAGTGCAGATGTCAGTCAGCCTCCTCACACCAATACCACCTTCCTCATAAGGAAGACTCAGTGATTCCCAGGAAGCCCAATGGTATTTCCTTCTGTCATTCTCCTTACCCCAGAAAAAATCAGCAATCATGCATTTCATATAATTGACAGTAGTGTTTGGGGGGAAGTTGCAGCCATGGTATGTATGGGAATAGATTGTAGGACATGTTTGATCAAGGTCACCCTACCACCAACCCTGAGGAGTCTGGATTGACAACCACTTATTCTTCTAATCACTTTATCCACCAATTGAGAGTAGTAGATAATTCTCTGTCTCCCGATATATAGAGGACACCCTAGATAGGAAATAGGGCTGTCCTTTTGAGTGAAACCAGTACCCTCCTTGATTTGCTGGATGATGTCTTGAGGAGTGTTTGCAGGTACCATGAAATGACTCTTATTTTTGTTGATAAGTTGATCAGAAGTACCTTCATACTCAGTCAAAGTGTCCATGATCAGCTGAATAGAATGTTTGCTGCTGGAAGTGAATATAATCACATCATCTGTAAAGCAGAGATGATTAACTCTAGGCCCTTTGGGGTCCATCGTGAAACCTTTGTAGGTCATATTATAGTTCAACAAATTTAACGTCCTTGAAAGTACTTCAGCACCTAAAATAAATAGGGCAGGAGAAAGTGGATCCCTTGTTTAAGTCCTCTGGTAGAGTGAAAGAAACCATGTCTATTTCCATTGATGATAATGGAATACCAGTTGTTACTCATTATTCTCCACACCATGTCAATGAATACTTCTCCAAAACCCATTTTCCTCAGAACTAAGCAAGTGTAGGACCAGGAAACTCTATCATATGCTTTGGTCATATCAAGCTTGATAATCACATTGTCTCCTTCTTTAGGTTTCTTGATCCCAGTAGTGATTTCTTGAGCCAACATAATGTTTTCAGCAATGTTCTACCTCTCACAAATCCTGACTGATTTGAGATATAATAAAAGGTAAAATGGGAGCCAATCTCATACTCAAGATCTTGGAAATAATTTTATTAGTAAAATTGCTAAGACTGATAGGTCTAAGCTCAGAAAAGTTACTGGCTGATCAACTTTGGGCAGCAAAATAAGGCATGCATGAGACATGAACTTTGGCATAGTCTGACCATTGAAAAAAACTTGGATAGCACTAAGCAGATCTTCTTTAATAATCTCCCAGCATACTTGATAAAATTTCCCTCCCATGCCATCAGGACCAGGTGCTGAATTGGGATTCATAGAGAAAACTACATGTCTCAGTTCTTCCATGCTGGGTATTTCCTGCAAACTTCGATTGTGTTCAGGAGTAACAAGTGTAGGGAGATATTGGAGAATTCTTTCATCAATTCTGTTCTCCTGGCCTGTGAATATTTTTTGAAAATGATCACAGGCTGCATTTGCTATGTTATTGTCCCCTTGAATCCATTCCCCTTCATTGTTACAGATTTTGTGGATGAGTAACCTTCTCCTTCTTCCTCTCATAAGGGCATGGAAATACTTGGTATTAGCATCCCCCTCTTTGAACCATTGAAGCTGAGTTTTTTGTTTAAGAATCGATTCTTCAAGTTACAAGTGCTTGATATAGGTAGCATTGATGAAGTGAAGTTTCTGCCTATTAGTTTCTGAATTATTAGTAATCACCTCTTCCTCAGCTACTTTGATCAAGTGTTCATGCTCTTTCACCTTAGCATAGATGTCCCCATATTCCTTCTTAGACCATACGCTAAGAGTAGGGATAAGGTTTTTCATTTTTTGATGCCATTTCCACATAGGGTTGCCATTCACCTCTTTATTCCAGCAAGTTTTTACAGTGTCCATGAAGCTCTCATTTTCACCCACAGTGCATGAATTTAAAGTATTTGGTATGACTTTCATTTTTCTGCACCATTTCCATCAAGAGGGGACTGTGATCAGAACCAACAGAAGGAAGGTGTTCAACTGTAGTTTGGGGCATAACCTCTAGCCATTTATCATTAACCATGGATCTATCCAGCCTTTTCCAAACTCTAGCCTGTGCAGCCATTTGGTTACACCAAGTAAAAGGATTTCCAGTATACCCAAGGTCAATCAAACCACAAGCTTCTATCACACTTATAAACTCAAAAGTCTTGTTCATATTGTAAGGAATTCCCCCAAACTTCTCCTCCATGGATGTGATAACATTGAAATCACCAATAGTGCACCAAGGAATATCCATGTTAGCATAGTGAAGAAGTCTGTCCCAAAGGGACATCTACTAATTGAATAATAGTTTGTAAGAAAGTTACATTAAAAATAATAAATACACAAGAGAGCTGAAATATCAATTTTATATAGAAGCTAAATAAAATTTGTAACCCAAACACTACATAAATATGAAGAAGTTAAAAGCGAATACCAGTGATCTCATAAATCAATATGTGGATGAGTTTTGATATTTAGTAAAAAATATGAAAAATTAGGATAATAAATGATAATAATTGTGACTTTTATTCTTATAAACTAATAAAATAAATGGAAAAATAGGGAAAAAGTTGAAAAAAATGTTTTTTTTCGCTAGTGCAATATTTTCTTATTTCTAACTTTAATCATGTTCACCATGAAATGTAATAAATATAAATGAATGTTGAGAATTCTTTTTGGAGAGTTACAACTTCTCCCTTTTTAAAATTTATTTGGTGAGTAATTATCTTATTCTTTAAGTGACTGTAAGTATTTTTTAGATTTTTGAAAATTAAGATAAAAAGAGAAATCTCATAATTAAGAGAGTTAAAGGGATGCATTTTTTTTTTTCAAGCTATTTGAAAAAATATTTCATTAGACTACTCAAATTTAATGAATTTTCATTCTTTTGGGAGAAAATGAAAGATTTGAGTGATAAATATTTATGTCTTAAAAGTTACAATAAAAAATAGGATTAAGTGGACTAGTAAAATTTGAGATATTTAAATTCTTACAATAAATAATAGAAATTAATGAAGGGAGTAGTAATTGACACATTTTTTAAATAGTAATAATAAATAGAAATATAGTGAAAATCACAACAACAACAATAAAAATGAGAAAAATAAACAAATAGGATCCTTGGCCAAAGAGAGGTGTCAAATCACTTTTTAATATCTAGTTTTACATTATATATAGATTTTTCATTCTTTATGGAGAAATAAAAGGTTGGGGGTGATAAATATTTAGGTTGTTAAATTTACAACAAAGAATAGGAATAAGTGGAATAATAAATTTTGAGACATTTAAGTTTTTACGATACTATAAATGAATAGAGAGAGTTGTAATTGATACTTTTTTAAATAATAATAAATTAAAATATAGTGAAATTTATCAAAAAAAAGAAGAGAAAATAAATAAATACGATCTTTGGTAAAGAGATGTGCCATATCACCTTGTCTATGGTTAGGACATTGGCAAAATGATAAGTTATTAATAGTGATAATCAAGGAAATATTATTATATTTTTTCTTAATTAATTATTACATTAGTTACATAGAAATAGGGAGAAACCAAAAAAGAGGAGGAAACAAAAAAGATAAGTTAAATATTGCATTAAAATGCGAGAGTAAATATAAAAAATTCTTAAATGTAAAAAGATGTATTCTAATATAAAGTTAAAAGAGGTGTTGTTTCATTCAAGTTTTATATAAAACATAAATTTATGACCTTATATATTGTGTTTTCTTTTTTGAAAATGAAAGTATTGATATAATGTTTTTAGTTTCTTTAGTTTTTCTTAAGAAATACACAAATGCTCTAGTTTGTTGTCACTTTTTTAATTCATTGCTTGGATAACACTTTTTTTTTTATAAGTTATTAAATTTTTGATCTTTAAAATACTTATAATCGTAGTGTCAAATTTAGCAATGCACTTCAAGATGCAAATAAACAATAAACTTCAAGTATATAATGTTCGTTTTAGGATGCTGCAAAAAGCTATCATAATAAAAATTCACAAGAACTAATTATAATTTTCCCTAATGAATTATGTATGTACAACTATAGTCATATAAAATAGATTTCTTTATCAAGTTTTTCTTTCTCACTCTTTTGATTTGCCTTACTTATCATTTTATTCTCTTTCCCATTATATTTTCAAAATACAACTTTAAGAAAAAAAGAGAATGTAAGGAGCTACAATTAAAAGAATTTTAAAGTATATTTTAAGTTCTTCAAAAGTACATGAATGGAAAATAGAGAAGAAGAAAAACTAAAGAGATAAAATTACTATAACAATAATTTTATCGTAAGACTCTACATCATCTTCTTCTGAAATTCACAATTTTCTCTACTTTTGTATCTTCCTCGACTTTCTTCTTTATCCCTATAAGCACAAATATACTTATATGAAATTATTTGTTACTCCATGAATTTATCTAATTTAGTTTCAAAGTTTAGTTAAATTGACTCAAAATAAATAAATAACTAATATCTCATAAGTTAAAGTAAAATACGTATAATTTAAAAACTTTATAGAAGCATTCTTACTCATAGATTCTTTATGACTTTGCTGAAAGCAACCATATGATGTGATGATTAACATTTTCTTCCTCACCCAAATGTATGATATGGTGATGGAGAAGTGAAAGAATAACTTTGAACGACAATTTTCTTGATAAAAATTATGAATTTATATAAACAAAGAGGAGGAATACCATAAGACATAAACTTATAAATTGAATTTTGGGGGTTATGAAGATTAAAAAAAAAGAGCTATGAATATTATTAAGAGTATAAGTTGAAGATATGTGAGTTATTAATAATTATTTCTTATTTTATTAAAGATATTAAATATATTTTATAGTGGTAGGTGAAAAGTTAAGTAATTGAATGTGAAGACTTTTTAAGATATTAAGAATAAAATAAATAAATAATGTAGGAAAAAATGGTCAAAAAAAGAAGAAAAAAGATAAATATGAATAAGGACATAGAGAGGTGTCACATCACCTTCTCTATGTTTGTCACGACCCAAATTTTACAAATCGTGATGGCACCTATGTTCCCAACCGATAGGTAAGCCAACCCAATAATTTTACCAATTTAACTAAGTAAAGAGGTAAGAGGTAAACAACGAATAAAATATCTCTAATACTAAGTCCTTCATAAATACGAAATGTGGAAAGCACAAATACGACCCAAGAATTTGTGTCATAAGTACAAGAGATTCTAAATATGATGCAAGTCTGAAACTAAAATGACAAATCCAAACATAAGGGATATCCTGTCTGAATACTAAAACAACAGAACAAATAAAAGATAAAGGGAGGTGTGGGCCTTGGAACAACCAAGCAGCTCACCACAACTCCAAGATACTCCAAGATCGGACTAAAAAAGCTCCACGAGACGTGCTCGTACTCGAAATCAAATCTGCAACAATAAGAGTGCAACAGTATGAGTACGAAAGCACGTGTACCCAGTATATCTCATAGACCGAGAACGAAGAAGTGGTGACAAGAGTTTATATGAGAAAATCAGTTCTCTACTTATACAAGTCTATATTATACTTACAAGTCAAGTTTCATCAATAAGGATAATCGAACTTCACGTAATGTACAACCACCAATAAGCACGTAATCAACAAGAATAAATGATGTACTGAGATACAATGCAATGTGACACCATGAAATGAAATGCCTCAGATGCCAAGTACTCTCTCAATTGTATATACATGATACTCCTCGAAATTACATCGAGAGTTCATGACCCATGGGGGACTTGCGAGGTCCATATACCGATACAGACGATCTCCACGTGTCTGTGCGGATGATCTCAACGCACTATCATAAAATCAAACCATTTCCCCACTGACGATCTCCACGTGCCCAAATTTTAATCTTAATATCTCACCATCCCCAACACGGATGATCTCCACGTGCCCAAATTATACTCAATCTCATGTCAATGTGTGTGCATAATATGATATAAATGAAAAGGAATGATGATGAATCTCAATCAAATATCAATATGATATGTAATCACCTCAGCTATCACAAGTATATAGGTTCAATAAAGAACACAATCACACATAATAAATCATTCAATAATATATCAGCTAATGCCCATATGCTTTGGCATTCTCGGATTACAATCCGCATCCTATAGTAATAAAGTTTCCCTTTATAACACTGGTACTCGTACCAATGCCCGTCACACCATTGGTACGAGACCCCTATCTTTTTCCCTTACCCAGTATCTATTTCATTTTTAATATTTAATTAGAAAACGTCCCTCAACGAAGTCTAAAAATTATTAACATACCTTAAATGTGGAACACGTGTCAGGAATCCTCAAGATTTTTCCTTCCCCTTTCGTAAAGCTTCCGAATATTTCTAATCTATCAAAATGAGTAAAATTTATAAGTAAACGTGTCCATAGACACCCACATTACCAGATGCTTATCCTAGACCCAAAAACTCTCCCAAATCTATAACCAACTTCATATATCTTGATGTCACTAATATGTCAAATTCATATTCCTAAATTTTTAGTCTAGGATTAAGTCTTAATTCATCCAAAATATCATAGATCTAATAGTATTCATATAATATAATATACCTCTTATTTGTAAGTAAAAGGATTCACAAGACATCCCATTATATAACTCAAATATTTCACTATTTTTGTACCGAAGTAGTAACCATTTAAATTATAATACTAAAAGTAACAATGGATCCAGAAGCAGCAGTGATTGAAAAATAGCCTTACCTCAATTTACCCTAGCCATTCTTGGCATAAACACTTTTAAAAATGTATATTAAAGTATACACCTAAAATCATTGGACCAACGCACACCTAAATTAACGCTAAAACCTACTTTGGAGCAATTAACTTATTTACGGTATTTTAATCCACATGCACTATCCCACTCAAATCATCACCATAGTAATTATCTTCTAATGAATAACCATTGTTCAATGTATAAAGATTCTCCTTCAAAGTAAAAGAAGAGTTTCACAGAAATCGATAAATTCCAATTAAATTAGCATTCCAATTCTTTTCCATTAAATAGTAGTACATTAAAGTATACCAGTAACCCACTATTCATAACTCATTCCATTTAAACCAAAGATTGAGATAAATAAGGCTTAATAATACCTGAAGCAGTAAATTGAATGTTGTCGACGCTGAGATCAAGTTCTCTCAGAGAAATTTCAACCGCAATTTGTTTGATTTATGTGTAAAAGAACAATAAATCCCTTTTTAGTTAATTTAATTGTAAACATGGGCTAAGTGGTTAAAGGGTATCAAAAAAATAATTATGGACTTGGCCCATTAACTATTCAACTATATTAATTCTTTAACAAAAATTCATCAACTAAATACTCGTAGTCACCGTATAGTTTAAAATTTCCATTTAAATTTTACGGGAAGAGTCAAAATAGTCCTAGTGCCTCGAACAGTGAAAGAATAGATCGTACCTGAACG
Organism: Solanum tuberosum; assembly: GCF_000226075.1. Lineage (NCBI taxonomy): Eukaryota > Viridiplantae > Streptophyta > Magnoliopsida > Solanales > Solanaceae > Solanum > Solanum tuberosum. Next base: position 1,549,967 of record NW_006238969.1, on the reverse strand, counting down.
CTAAAAAAGTTGAGGATATCTACTCCTCATGTCTGACTCGGTCTCCCATGTAGCCTCTTCCACTGGATGATGCTTCAATTGAACCTTTACTGAAGCAATCTCCTTCGATCTCAACTTCCAAATTTTCCTATCCAAAATGATTACTGGCTCCTCCTCAAAAGTCAAATTCTGATCAAGTAACACTAAATCCCATTGAATCACATGAGCACCACCCTGATGATACTTCTTCAGCATCGAAATATGAAATACAGGATGAACACCCGATAAGCCAGGTGGCGAAACCAACTCATACGCCACCTTACCAATATGCTCAACAATCTCGAAAGGACTAATATACCTTGGGCTCAAATTGCCCTTCTTTCCAAATCTCATCATACCCTTCATGAGTGAAACCTTCAATAGAACCGATCTCTAACCATGAACTCCAAATCACAAACCTTCCGATCCGCATAACTCTTTTGCCTACTCTGAGCCATGAGAAGTCTATCTTGGATCAACTTAACCTTGTCCAAGGACTCCCATAGCTGATCTGTACCCCACGGTCTAACCTCAAATGCATCAAACCAACCAATTGGAGATCGACATCTCCTACCCTACAAAGCCTCAAATGGTGCCATCTCAATGCTCGAATGGTAACTATTATTGTAAGCAAACTCCGCTAATAGCAAGAACTGATCCGAGTGACCACCAAAGTCGATCACACACACCCGCAACATGTCCTCAAGAACCTGAATAGTTTGTTCATACTGACCATCGGTTTGAAGGTGAAAGGCTGTACTAAGATACACCCGAGTGCCCAACTCCTTCTGCATAGACCGCCAAAAATGAGATGTAAATTGTGTACCACGATTTGAAATAATAGAAATGGGGACTCCATGCAAACGAACTATCTCTCAAATATAGATCTTGGCTAACTTCTCTGAATTTTAGGTAGTCTGAACTGGTACGAAGTGTACACACTTAGTCAATCGATCCACGATGACCCATATAGAATCAAACTTACCCAAGGTACGTGGAAACCCTACGACAAAGTCCATAGCAATACGCTACCACTTCCACTCAGGTATGGGCATCCTCTGAGTTACACCTCCAGGCTTTTGGTGTTCATACTTTACTTGCTGACAATTTAAACACCGAGATACAAAATCTACTATGTCCCTCTTCATACTACACCACTAATAAAGCTTCTTCAACTCATGATAGATCTTAGTAGCCCTCGGATGAATAGTGTACCTTGAACTAAGTGCCTCATCCATGATCAGTCTAGTCAAATCACCAGTCCGAAGAACACAAATACGACCTTTTATCCTCAAAACACACTCTCTATCAAGAATTGCATCCTTGGCTTCTCCTTTTGACACCTTGTCTCGAATCTTACAAAAATCACCATTATCAAATTGTTGAGTTCGAATTTGCTCCAACAAGGATGGCCTAGCCTCCACATAAGCCAAAACCTTACTAGATTCTTAAATATCAAGCATCACAAAGTTATTGGCCAAGGACTGGACATACCTAGCGAAAGGGTGCTCACAAAACTATAACAAGGCTAAACTACCCATACTTACCGTCTTTCGACTCAAGGCATCTGCTAGCACATTTGCCTTGCTCGGATGATAAAGAATAGTCATGTCGTAGTCTTTGAGCAACTCCAACCATCTCCGTTGCCTCAAATATAGATCCCTCTGATTGAATATATACTGGAGACTATGATGATCCTGAACACCTCACAATGTACCCCATAAAGGTAATGCCTCCAAATCTCCAATGTAAACACTACAATCGCCAACTCCAAGTCATGAGTAGGGTAGTTCTTCTCGTGAATCTTCAATTGCCTCGAAGATATCACCTTCCCTTTTTGCATCAATACACAACCAGGACCAATCCAAGAAGTATCACAATATACAATGAAACCCTCTCCCTCCACGGGTAGGTTAAAATCAGAGCACTACTCAATAAAGTCTTGAGTTGTTGGAAACTCACCTCACACTCATCAGACCATTGAAAAGTCACTTCTTTCTGGGTCAATCTAGTTAATGGGGATGCAATGGATGAGAACCCCTTTACAAATCGTCGATAATAACCTGCAAGGCCTAAGAAACTCTAAATTTTAGTAACTGAAGCAGGTCTGACCCAATCTCGAACTGCCTCAAATCTTCTTAGGATCCACCATAATACCTTCCTTGGACACTACATGTCCCAAGAACGATACCGAACTAAGCCAAAACTCACACTTTGAAAATTTGCATAGAGATTCTTCTCCTTCAAAATTCCAAGCACAATCCTCAAATGATGCTCGTGTTCCTCCTTACTACGGGAGTATATCAATATATCATCTATGAAGACAATTACAAAAGAATCCAAGTATGGTCTGAACACTCCGTTGATCAAATCCATAAAAGTTGTTGGGGCATTTGTCAATCCAAAAGACATTACCAGAAACTCATAATTGCCATAACGTGTTCGAAAAGATGTCTTGTGGATATCCTCCACCCTAACCTTCAACTGATGATAACCGGATCTCAAGTCAATCTTGGAGAAAACTGAAGCACCCTGCAGCTGATCAAATAAATCATCAATACAAGGTATCATGTACTTATTTTTAATGGTGACCTTGTTCAACTGTCGATAGTATATACACATATGCATGGATCCATCTTTTTTTTTCCACAAATAACACTGGAGCATCCCAAGGAGATAACTCGGTCTTATAAATCCCTTGCATAACAAATCCTGCAATTTTTCCTTCAACTCTTTCAATTCGGCGGGTGCCATACGATAAGTAGGAATGGAAATAGGCTGAGTGCCTGGTTCTATGTCAATACAAAAATCAATATCACGATCAGGCAGAAGACCTGGTAAATCTGTCACTCCCCGAGACTACACCCTGGGTGGAACTGACACTCGAGAACCATTGCTGGCCCTAAGCGAACCCTTGGCCTGGCTTACTAAGCTCAGCGGAAGAGTCTAAGCATGATTATATTGATCAAATTAACTTACTCAAATAGCTTAATAGTATAACTTAGAATGTTAGAAGAATTAAACATTCAACTTGGCCAAAATGGCAACCCAAGCCTCATAGCAAAAAATCTGCAATACAAAGATGAGAGACTCATAACTAACTGTTTGACTGTCTATGAAGCCTCTATAATACTGAGATGGATGTTGGGACAGACCCCTCAACATCCTAATAAAGAAAGACTAAAAAGAGAATAAAAGAGTCCTTCAGAAAGCAAGGAGGCTCACCACTGACTCTGAGTGCTCAACTGGATCAACGAGGCGCTGGATGATGATCCTGGTTACCTGCGTCTGCATCATAAGATGATGCAGACCAACTGGTATCAATACATTGAATGTACGAGTATGCGAGTTGGAATGCTAAACAAAAACAAAGGCTTGAAAAGATTCTGAAAGAAACACTTACCTTGGCTCTTCTCAACTCATGAATAACTTAACTTAGAATAAAGCAATGAACACATGCAATATATGAAAAAGCTTTATAAAACAGTAAAAGCAACTTAGTTCATAAAAGGAAATGCATTAACAAACTCAATTTTACTCATATAATAAAATAATATAGTTTCTGTGGGAGATTCTCTAACCGACAACCACCACTATGAGCCTAAGTGGTGATACAACGTCTTGTCCACGCTGCCAGAACTATCCTATACTTTGCCGTCATATAGAATGCTTAACTTAGTGGATCCACTAGCTTAACTTATGTGATCATCTAAAAAGTATGACCCATTAATACCCATGATGACTACATGGTTTATGGAGACTTGAGTTAATATGAACTCGCATCCCCATATCGGTGCTCAATACTACTCCCAAAAATATACGTAGCTGATATGTTTTTTTAAAACAACTTCTTTCTTTGGTTTGAGATAATTACTCAAAACTTAGCTTAAAAGCCCTCTTGGAATCGATGTTCCCTTTTCTTGCTGAAATGTGAAAACATTTATAAACTCTTTGGGAATACTTAGTTCCCTAATAGCTTTTTGAGAAATGAACTCAACTCTTTACTCTTTGGTTAACTTGAAACTTAAGTCTTAAAACAAAGTTAAAACATTTGTAAAAGACCCTTGAAACTTTGATGACTTCACTTGACTTGACTCTTAACTTCCTTTGAATTGACTCTTAAATTTCCTTGAATTGAATTATGGATTCAAGGATCATGATTTGTGATAGGAAAGGACTCTTGATGTTTAGGAATGATTTCGAATACCTAAACTTGAGAAAAGTTACGAAATCACCGTCTTGGAACAAGTTCGCGACGTGGAGGTGTTCCTAAATAATTATTCGCGAAATTAAAATTTGAGACAGTGGAATCCGCATCCTCTCCGCGACACGGTGCAGATTTTTGTTCACTGGGGGAACAAGTCCACGACGTGGATTTGTTTCATGAACCTTACTCGACTTTTTCTTCTTCGTTTTTCAACCTCAAACCACCTAAATTCGATTATCTTCCTCAAATTCGTTTTAACTCCCGATGCCCAGCATGTATACTCAAGAAACTAACTCAAAGCAACCCTATACTCAATGTAAGGATCTCATAAACTTCTCAATTCGTTCTACTTCGCTAACAACATTCGAATTCAAGAATATTTGTCAAGAACATCAATTTTCCAACTCTTCTCGGACGAATCTCGCTGAATTAAACATACTTGGAATGTAGGTGGATGAACGCAATGCTATGAGAGACTCACATACCTTATAGGATCAATTCCTTGGCGAATCCACAACCAAAATCGTTGTTCTTGGTGAATCTTGTTTTTCCTCTTCTCCTTTCTCTTGCGTTCTTTCTCCAAAAGCCCTAATTCTATTTTTCAAAAGCATAAACTGAACTAACTCAGTTTTGACCCCACTTAATTTACTAAAATGGATTTAATTAATTGGGTAAGGAAAAGACCAAACTACCCTTCAAAAATCCGGATTGGACATTTCTTAATCCAACAGCCCAACTTCCGAAAGGCATAACTTACTCATACAATATCGAAATTGCGCAAACTCAACAGCGTTTGAAAGATCATTCCAAGATATTTCTAACCATATCTAGAACTACACCTAACTCATCATGAGCTAGGAGTTATGGTCATTTGAAGTTGACCAAAAACTCACTTTAACATACTTAAAATTTTCCAGATTTCCTTACACTTTCCAAAAATGACTATTTCCAGATTTTACACTTTTTTCTAGTTATTTCAAATTGCGAGATGTTACAATATCTCCCACTTGGGAACATTCGTCCTCGAATGAGATTACCCTTAATAGGCGAAGGGTGGTAACATCAAGTTCAACCATCCCAAAAGTAAATGCAAACAAACAACATGCTCACTCATAATTTAAAGAGCACTAAGAAGAAAATTAGTACCTTGATTTGTAGTTTCTTCAGATTCAAAGAGATGTGGATATCTCTTCTTCATATCCTCTTCAGCTTCCCAAGTAGCTTCTTCAACAAATTGGTTCCTCCAAAGGACCTTGACTGATGCTACCTCTTTTGTTCTCAATTTTCAAACTTGACGATCTAGAATCTGGACAGGGATCTCCTCATAGGATAAACTATCCTTGATCCCAATATTTTTAGTTGGTATAATCAATGAAGGATCGCCCATGCACTTCTTCAACATGGAGATGTGAAATACCGGATAAACCGCGACTAACTCCTGTGGCAGCTCCAACTTATAAGCTACATTGCCAATCCTCTTGGCTATGCGATAAGGTTCAATATACTGGGGACTAAGCCTCCCCTTCTTACCAAACCTCACAACATCCTTCATGGGTGAAACTTTCAAATATACCCAATCATCTACTTCGAACTCTAACGCCCTTCTCCTAACATCAGTGTAGGATTTTTGTCGACTCTGTGCCGTTTTCAACCCTTCTTGAATCACTTTCACCTTCTCCATAGCTTGGTGAGCTAAATCTGGTCCTATCAACTCTGCTTCACCAACTTCAAACCATCCAATAGGAGATCTGCATCTTCTCCCATAAAGAGCTTCGTATGGAGCCATTCAGATGCTAGCGTGGTAACTGTTGTTTTAAGCAAACTCAATGAGAGGTAGGTGATCATCCCAATTCCCTTTAAAATCAATCACACATGCCCTCAACATATCTTCTAATGTCTGAATAGTGTACTCTACTTGACCATCAGTCTAAGGATGAAAGGCAATACTTAAGTTCACCTTGGAACCCAACCCTTTCTGAAAAGATTTCCAGAATTGTGTAGTAAATTGTGCACCTCTATCTGAAATAATGGAGACTGGGACTCTATGAAGTCTTACCACCTCTTGAATATATAACCTGGCATAATCTTCTGCTGAATGGGTAGTCTTAACAGGTAGAAAATGGGTTGATTTTATCATTCTGTCGACAATCACCCAAATAGAATCATGCTGCCTGCGAGACCTTGGTAAACCTGTGATGAAGTCCATATTAATCATCTCCCACTTCCATTCTGGAAGTTCTATATTCTGTGCCAAACCACCGGGCCTTTGGTGCTCAACTTTCACTTGTTGGCAATTTAGACACTTAGCGACAAATTCAGCAATGCCCTTCCTCATGCCATTCCACCAATAAACCTCTCTCAAGTCATGATACATCTTTGTGGAACCCGGATGAATGGAATATCTGGAGCTATGAGTTTCCTCCATGATCCTCTCTTGAAGTCCATCCACCATAGGTACACACAGTCTACCTCTTGATATCTCAAAACACTATCTCCCCTTTGTTCAAAAGCTAATACTTGTTGCTTATGAACATTTGACTTCAATTCAAGCAAAATAGGGTCTTGTTCTTGCTTCTCTTTCACTTCTGACACTAATGATGACTCGACCCCACTCGTCACCAGTATTCCTCCTTCTGTGGAATCCATAAGTCTGACTCCCAGGCGTGCTGGTCTGTGCACATCTTTTGCTAACTCTCTCTTTCCTTCTTCAACATGGGATGTGCTACCCATAGACAACCTGCTCAAGGAATCAGCAACCACATTAGCCTTATCTGAGTGGTATAGACTACTCATGTCGTAGTCCTTGAGTAACTCTAGCCACCTTCTCTGTTTGATATTGAGCTCTTTATGAGTGAACACATATTGAAGGATCTTGTGATCGGGGAACACATCCACATGAACACCGTGCAAATAATGGCGCCATATCTTCAAAGCGAAAACTACAACAGCCAACTCTAGATCATGGGTTGGATAATTCTTCTCTTGAACTTTCAACTGTCTGGAGGCATAAGCTATAACTTTGCCATTCTGCATTAAGACCTAACCCAGACCAACTCTAGATGTATCACAATACACCACAGAACCTTGAGTACCTTCTGGTAAGGTCAAAACTGGGGCAGTAGTCAACCTTTTCTTCAATTCCTGGAAGCTTTTCTCACAAGCTTCAAACCATCGAAACTTCACTGTTTTCTGAGTCAACTTCGTCAAAGTAGACGAAATAGACGAGAACCCCTCTACAAACCTTCTATAATAGCTAGCTAAACCAAGAAACTCCTAATATCAGTTGGAGATGTGGTCTAGGACTATTCTGCACTGCTTCAATTTTCTGAGTATCAACTTTAATTCCATCACCAGAAACTATGTGGCCCAAGAATGCCACAGACTCAAGCCAAAACTCACACTTAGAGAACTTGGCATACAACTCCTTATCTTTCAAAGTTTGAAGAACTATTCTGAGATGGCTAGCATGATCCTCTTCATTCCTTGAATGGATTAGTATGTCATCAATGAAAACGATAACAAAGATATCTAAATAAGGTTTGAAGACTCTATTAATAAGGTCCATGAACGTTGCTGGTGCATTAGT
>NW_006238969.1:1539388-1542023 GCF_000226075.1 Solanum tuberosum | reverse complement strand
AAGATCATCAATCCTCGGAAGAGGATACTTGTTCTTGATGGTAACCTTGTTCAATTGGCGATAGTCTATACACATTCTAAGGGAACCATCTTTCTTTCTCACAAACAAGACCGGAGTGCCCCAAGGTGAGACACTTGGTCGAATGAAGCCCTTATCTAATAGATCATTTAACTACTATTTCAACTCTGTTGATACCATTCTGTATGGCGGAATAGAGATAAGACGAGTATCTGGAATGATGTCTATACCAAAGTCTATTTTCTCTCTCAGGAGGGACTCCGGGTAGGTCATCAGGAAAGACTTCTGGAAACTGTTTTACTATATGAACTGACGGAACGGGAGGTACCTCAACACTTGAGTCATTAACTCGGACTATGTGATAGATACAACCCTTCAAAACTAACTTTCTCGCCTTAAGGTACCTAATGAAAGGACCCTTAGGCACTGCTGAACTACTACTCCACTCTATGACTGGCTCATTAGGAATCTGAAATTTGACAACTCTAGTTCTACAATCTATTGATGCATAACAGGTATGAAGCCAGTCCATACCTAGAATGACATCGAAATCTACCATGTCTAACTTAGCTAGATCAGCCATGGTGTCTTTGTGATTGATGGAAATGACACAATCATGATAAACTCGCTCAACTAGAATAGACTCCCCAACAGGTGTAGAAACACAAAAGGGTTCACAAAGTTTCTCAGGAAGAACATTAAACTTAATTGCAATGTAAGGGGTTACAAAAAATAAACTTGCTCCTGGGTCTAGCAAAGCATAAACATAAAAAGCAAAGACTTTGATCATACCAGTAACAACATCTGGAGAGTTCTCTTGCTCTTGACGACTGGTGATTGCATAGAGGCGGTTTGCCCCTCCGCTAGTACCAAAAGTAGCTCCCCCAGGTGCAGCCCTGCCTGGTGGAGCAACTGATGAAAATTGGGACCTATTGCCCTAATTTCCACTACCTTGCCTGTTCTTTGGGCACTCTTTCAAGAAGTGACCCTCTTGTCCACAATTGAAGCAACCTGTCTGGCCCTCACGACATTTACCTGGGTGGGTTCTACAACACTTAGCACATGCAGGAGCCCAATTACCTCCTTGTGCCATACTAACCTGAGACTGTGCAGGTCTAGCTCTGAAGTTCTGTGAATTCTGACTATTATACTCGACTCTGTTTCTGGGTGCAGGTGCACTAGCAGATGATGGAGCAGGTCCCTTTTGTCTTTGCTGAAAGGATGAACAGTTCATAATACCTTTCTGCTGCCCGGACTCATTTCCTATCTTAGCTTTCTTATTTCTGAACTCTTCCCTGTCCTTCAACTTCTCTTCCTCAACCTGCTGCACATAAACCATCAACCTTGATATGTCCATGTCCCCGATAAGCATTGCAGCCTCCTCCTTCCTCGACAGACGAGACAACCCAGCAACAAACAAGCTCATTCTACTTCTCATGTCCTTAATCATCTCCGGAGCATAACAAGATAGTTGGGTGAACTTCAACCCATATTCATGAACACTTAGAGAATCTTATTTAAGTGTGAGGAACTCACGTACCTTGGCCTCTTTCAGTTCTCGGGGAAAGAAACGCCCCAAGAAAACTTCTTCAAAACATGCCTAACTCGCAGGTGGTGCATCCTCAGCTCTACCCCCTTTCCAATGATCAAACCAAGTCCTAGGAACATTCTTTAGTTGATATGAAGCTAGTTCAACACGCTCAGTATCTGCCACATGCATCACATCAAATACCTTCTTCAGCTCCTCAATAAAGTTCTCTGGATCCTCGGTAGTGCTCGAACCCGTGAAACTTAGAGGGTTCATCCTCAAGAAATCACGAATCCTTGAAGTGTGAACCTCTTCTTGTCGAGCTCCTCTCTTCTGCCCGACTTGGTTGGTCACAACCTGACTCAACATCCGGATAGCCTCACGGAACTCAACATTGGTGACTTCGCCTTGAGGTTGCACCTCAGGTGCATTTGGTAACTCTTGCTCCTCAACATTATTCCTAGCAGGACGACCTCTGATAGCTCTTTGTGGAGGCATGATTATCTGAAAACACGCGCAAGCATGAATTAGAAGAAACTTTTTAGAGATCAAACTCTAACTCATGAAAAAAGTGAGAAATTTTCCTAAATGTTGCAGCCTCCTAATTATAGATGTGGAGCGCTTCACACCAATAACTAGGACTGTACAGACATGACTTCATAGACTCCCCAGGACTCTTGAGCTTTGTGCTCTAATACCAAGTTTGTCACTCCCCGAGCCTACACCTTGGACGGAACTGGCACTCGAGAACCATTACTGCCCTAAGCGAACCCTTGGCCTGGCTTACTTAACTCATCAGAAGACTCTAAGCATAATTACAATGATCAAATGAACTTACTCAAATAGCTTAATAGTATAACTTAGAATGTTAGAAGAATTAAACATTCAACTTGGCCAAAATGGCAACCCAAGTCTCATAGCAAAACATCTGCAATACATAGATGAGAGACTCATAACTAATTGTCTGACTGTCTATGAAGCCTCTATAATACTGAGATGGATGTTGGGACAGACCACGCAATATCCTAATAAAATAAAACTAAGAGAACAAAATAACCGAGTCCTCCGGAATGCAAAGAGGCTCACCAC
>NW_006238969.1:1513336-1539300 GCF_000226075.1 Solanum tuberosum | reverse complement strand
AAAGCTTTATAAAACAGTAAAAGCAACTTAGTTCGTTAAAGGAAATGCATTAACAAACTCAACTTTCCTCATATAATAAAATAATATAGTTTATGTGGGAGATTGTCTAACCGACAATCACCACTATGAGCCTAAGCGGTGATACAACGTCTTGCCCACACTGCCAGAACTGTCCTATACTTTGCCGTCATATAGAACTCTTAATTTAGTGGATCCACTAGCTTAACTTATGTGATCATCTAAAAAGTATGACCCATTAATACCCATGATGTCTACATGGTTTATGGAGACTTGAGTTAATATGAACTCGCATCCCCATATCGGTGCTCAAAACTACTTCCAAAAATATACTTAGCTCATATGTTTTTTCAAAACACCTTGTTTCTTTGGTTTGAGATAATTACTCAAAACTTAGCTTAAAAGCTCTCTTGGAATCGATGTTCCCTTTTCTTGCTCAAATGTGAACATTTATAAACTCTTGGGGAATACTTAGTTCCCTAATAAGTTTTTGAGAAATGAACTCAACTTTTTACTCTTTGCTTAACTTGAAACTTAAGTCTTAAAACAAAGTTAAAACATTTGTAAAAGACCCTTGAAACTTTGATGACTTCACTTTACTTGACTCTTAACTTCCTTTGAATTGACTCTTAAATTTCCTTAAATTGAATTATGGATTCAAGCATTATGATTTGTGATAGGAAAAGTCTCTTGATGTTTAGGAATGATTTCGAACAGCTAAACTTGAGAAAAGTTACGAAATCACCGTCTTGGAACAAGTCCGCGACGCGGAGGTGTTCCCAAAATAATTATTTGCGAAATTAAAATTTGAGACAGTGGAGTCCGCATCCTCTCCGCGACGCGGTGCAGATTTTTGTTCACTGGGGGAACAAGTCCACGACGTGGACTTGTTTCATGAACCTTACTCAACTTTTTCCTTCTTCGTTTTTCAATCTCAAACCACCTAAATTCGATTATCTTCTTCAAATTCGTTTTAACTCCCGATGCCCAGCATGTATACTCAAGAAACTAACTCAAAGCAATCCTAAACTCAATGTAAGGATCTCATAAACTTCTCAATTCGTCCTACTTCGCTAACAACATTCGAATTCAAGAATATATGTCAAGAACATCAATTTTCCAACTTTTCTAGGACGAATCACACTGAATTAAACATACTTGGCACCTGGGTGGATTAACCCAACGCTATGAGAGACTCACATACCTTGTAGGATCAATTCCTTGGCGAATCCACAACCAAAATCGATCGTTCTTGGCGAATCTTTCTTTTCCTCTTCTCCTTTCTCCTGCGTTCTTTCTCCAAAAGCCCTAACTCTATTTTTCAAAAGCGTAAACTGAACTAACTCAGTTTTGACCCCACTTAATTTACTAAAACGGATTTAATTAATCTGGTGAGGAAAAGACCAAACTACCCTTCAAAAATCCGGGTTGGACATTTCCTAATCCTACAGCCCAACTTCCGAAAGGCATAACTTACTCATACGATATCGAAATCACGCAAAATCAGCGGCGTTGGAAAGATCATTCCAAGATATTTCCAACCATATCTGGAACTACACCTAAATCATCCTGAGCTAGGAGTTATGGTCGTTTGAAGTTGACCAAAAACTCACTTTAACGCACTTAAAATTTTCCAGATTCCCTTACACTTTCCAAAAATGACTATTTCCAGATTTTACACTTCTTTTCTAGTTATTTCAAATTGCCAGATGTTACAAAATCTGTCGGAAATACTCCAAAAATTCACTTACCACCGGAATAGACTCAAGCATAGGAGTCTCAACACTAGTATCTCAAATGTGCACAAAGTAAGGCAAACATCCTCTCCCTACCAAGTGATGAGCCTTAAGAAATGATATCACCCCTTTAGGAGGATGACTAAGAGAACCTCTCCATTCTACTATAGGAATTCCAAGCATAGCTAATGTAACTGTCTTGGAATGACAATTTAGAATTGCGTGATAAGAAGATAACCAATCCATACCAAGAATCACATCAAAATCTACCATATCTAAGACCTTTAAATCTGCATGAGTGTCATATCCCATCAAAGTAACTATACACAGTCGATACACCCGATCTGCCACTACAGAATCTCCAACAAGAGTAGAAACATGTACTGGCAAATCAAGATACTCACATAATATATACGGACTCGAAGCAAAGTATGTGGAAACATAAGAATAAATAGAGCCTGGATCAAATAATATAATAGTTGGTCGATCACAAACCGGAATAATACCTATGATAAGAACATCTGAAGTCTTAGCCTCTAGCCTACCTGGAAAAGTATAATAGTGAGAACGACTACCCTCAGATTGTGAACCTCTACGACCACCACCTCGACCAGAAGGAAAACTACCTTTACCTGAATGAGAACCACCTCTACAACTCTGTAAACCTCTCGTAGTTGGAGGTTGTGCAACCCTGAAAGTCGAAGCTTGAGAAACTTGATACGAGCCACCACGTCTGGTCATACGGCAATATCTCACAAAGTGTCCCATATCACCACACTAAAAACAACCCCTACGAGATGTAGGTGGATGAGAGGAACCTGAATGACCAGAATGCCCTCCACGGCCTACAGGTCTGGTATATGAACCCTGTGAAGTATGCACTGAACTCGAAGAACTATGCCCAGCGTAATCAGCCTCAAACGCTGGTATAACAACATGAATAGGTCTGCTAGGCTGAGTGTGCTAAACTCTCCCTAAGTACCTCGACTCCTAGCTGGAGCACCACCATAATAACCCGAATGATGGGCCCTCTTGCCCTTACGCTGCTCAAATCCCTCACGTCGAATTATCTCTAACTCCTTAGCAGCATCTACCATCTTCTGGAATGGAATACCAGAAGCAGCAACCTGAGAAACCCTAGACGATTTGGAATAACCATCCCCGTAACAAACCTCTTCACTCTCTCAGCCTATGTGGGAAGTATCATCGAAGCATTCCTAGCCAAGGCATGTAATTTACCTTCATACTCTGCGACTTACATACCACCTTGGTGCAAACCCTCAAACTCGGCCCTGTTCCGCCCCCTCTCACTACGTGGAACAAACTTGGCTAGAAATACCTGAGTAAACAGAGTCCATTATAGTGGAGGAGTTCCAGTTGGCCTAGTACTAATATAATCCCTCCACCACTATTTGGCAGAGCCAGTCATTGAAACTCTGTGTAATCAACTCCATGAGACTCCACTAATCCAAGATTATGCAACCTCTCATGACAACTAACTATACATTCATATGCATCCTTAGTTAAGTCACCAGTATAAGTCGGAGGATTCATCAATAAGAACCTCCCGAACATCTTTTGTTCATAAACAATCATGGAAGTCCTGTTTGCCAAATGTGATGCAATACCTTGAAATTCCATACTATCTAAACAGGGAGCTACAAGAGCAGCTGGCTGAGTCCTGGGAGTCTAAGAATCTGGAGCAACCATCAGATCTGGAGTCTGACCTCTAACACGGGTCTATGAGGCATCAGACGTGACATGCAAAGTTCCCGCCTGAGCCATCCCATCTAGAAGTCCTAACATACGAGCCAAGGTATCTTGAAGCACTGGGGTGGCAATAATACTGGGTGGAGCCTGAGCTGGTCCATCCCCCTCTACACGATCCTGCACATCCCCATGAATAACATCTGCATCAGGAGATACTGTACTATTATGTCCTTGGGTAACTATTGGTACTTGGACTTCCACGGGTGCTGCAATACGACCCCTACCCCAACCTCGATGTCGACCTCATACCTGCCTCTACCTCGGATAGTGCTCCACAAAGCATGCACACGTGTAAGCCCCAGATAACCACTTGCAGTTGTACGAGTCCTCACTATCTAAGAGAGAATGAGATATCAATATTAGAATTTCAACAAGGTCAAGTGTGCACTACAAGGAATGAAGGAATATAATTTTCCTAAATGCCCTATAGCCTCTCGAAGATAGGTATGGACGTCATCATACCAATCCGCAAGACTCTACAAGAAATTTCTCTTGTACTCGTGAGATCGATGAACTTAGGGCTCTGATACCAAATTGTCACGACACAAAATTTACAAGTCGTGATGGCACCTATGTTACCAACCGATAGGTAAGGCAACCCTATAATTTTACCAATTTAACTAAGTAAAGAGGTAACAGGTAAACAACGAATAAAATATCTCTAACACTAAGTCCTTCATAAACACGAAATACGGAAAGCAAAATATCACCCAAGAATTTGTGTCATAAGTACAAAAGCTTCTAATTATGGTGCAAGTCTGAAACTAAATTGACAAATCCAACATAAGGGATATCGTGTTTGAATACTAAAACAACAGAACAAATAAAAGATAGAGGGAGGTGTGGGCCTCGGAACAACCTAGTAGCTCACCACAACTCCAAGATACTCCAAGATCGGACTCAAAAATCTCCACGAGATATGCTCGTACTCAGAATCGAATGTGCACCACAAAGAGTGCAACAAGTGTAGCATGAGTACGAAACCACATGTCCCCAGTATATCTCATAGACCGACAATGAAGAAGTAGTGACAGAAGTTTGTATGAGAAAATCAGTTCTTTACTTATTCAAGTGTATATTATACTTACCAGTCAAGTTTCATCAATAAGGATAATCAAACTTTACGTAATGCACAACTACCAACAAAAGCACGTAATCAACAAGAATAAATGATGTAATGAGATGCAATGCAATGTGACACCATGAAATGAAATGTCTCAGATGCCAAGTACTCTCAACCGTATATACATGATACTCCTCAAAATTACATCAAGAGTTCATGACCCATGAGGGACTCGCGAGTTCCATATACCAACACGGACGATCTCCACGTGTCTGTGCGGACGATCTCAACGCACTATCATAAAATCAAACCATTTCCACACGGACGATCTCCACGTGCCCAAATTTTAATCTTAATATCTCACCATCCCAGCACGGACGATCTCCACATGCCCAACTTATACTCAATCTCATGTCAATGCGTATGCACAATATGATATCAATGAAAAGTGATGATGATGCATCTCAATCAAATATCAATATGATATGTAATCACCTCAGCTATCACAAGTATATGGGTTCAATAAAGAACACAATACGCATAATAAATCAGTCAGTCAATAATATATCAGCTAATGCCCATATGCTTTGGCATTCTCGAATTACAATTCACATTTTATAGGAATAAACTTTTCCTTTATAATATCGGTACTCGTACCAATGCCCGTCACACCATTGGTACGAGACCCCATTCTTTCGCCTTTACCCATTGTCTAGTCCATTTTTAATCTTTAATCAGTAAACATCCCTCAACGAAGTCTAAAAAGTCTGAACATACCTTAAATGTGGAACACGTGTCAGGAATTCTCAACATTTTTCCTTCCCCTTTCTAAAGCTTCCGAATATTTCCAATCTATCAAAATGTGCACAATTTATAAGTAGACGTGTCCATAGACACCCACATTACTATATGCTTATCCTAGACCTAAAATCTCTCCCAAATCTATAACCAAGTTCATAAATCTTGATGACACTAATATGTCAAATCTCATATTCTTAAATTTTAAGTCTAAGGTTAAGTCTAAATTCATCCAAAATATCATAGAGCTAATAGTATTCATATAATATAATATACCTCATATTTTTAAGTAAAAGGATTCACAAGACATCCCATTATATATCTCAAATATTTCACTATTTTTGTACCGAAGTAGTTGCCATTCAAATTATAATACTAAAAGTAACAATGGATCCAGAAACAACAGTGATTGAAAAATAGCCTTACCTCTATTTACCCTAGCCATTCTTGGCATAAACACTTTTTAAAAAATGTATTAAAGTATACTCCTAAAACCGTTGGACCATCTCACACCTAGATTAACCGTAAAATCCACTTTGGAGCAATTAACTTATTTACAATATTTTAATCCACATGCACTATCCCACTCAAATGATCACCATAGTAATTATCTTCTAACGAATAACCATTATTCAATGTATAAAGATTCTCTTTTAAAGTCAAAAAGAGTTTCACAGAAATCGATAAATTCCAATTAAATTAGCATTCCAATTCTTTACCATTAAATAGTAGTACATTAAAGTATACCCAGTAACCCACTATTCATAACTCATTCCATTTAAACCAAAGATTAAGATAAATAAGGCTTAATAATACCTGAAGCAGTAAATTGAGTGTTGTCGACGTTGAGATCAAGTTCTCTCTGAGAAATTTCAACCGCAATTTGTTGACTTATGTGTAAAAGAACAATAAATCCCTTTTTAGTTAATTTAATTGTACACATGGGCCAAGTGGTAAAAAGGTATCAATTTTTTTTTATGGACTTGGCCCATTAACTATTCAACTATATTAATTCTTTATTATTTAACGAAAAATTATCAACTAAATATTCGTAGTCGCAGAATAGTTTAAAATTTCCATTCAAATTTTACGGGAAGAGTCAAAATAGTCGTAGTGTTCAAAACAACCTAACGAGTCGTTACAATGTTTCTCCTTTATATATATAGATAGATTTATGAAAGTAAAAGGTGTATATTAAATTAATAAGAATAAAGAAAATTATAACGGTAAGCTTGTAATTAATATTAATTAAAGGAAAAAGGGTCAAAAATGCCCTTAAACTATGCGAAAGGAACAAAAATGCCCTTCGTTTGTAGTTTGGTCTAAAAATGCCCTTGCCGTCAATACTTTCGTCCAAAAATTCCCTTATTCTTATTTAATTTGTTAAGAATGCTCATTTTCAAAATAAATATATTATTTATTTTATTTTTAACACCTTATTTTTTCTAGTAATATTTTTTAAAATTAGGAAATGCGTATCTTACTTCAATTCAGAAAAAAAAATAAAAAATGAAAATATTTCTTATTTTTTATAATTATTTTTTATCGTTATATAAATACAAAGTAATGATGGATATATTATGATATTTTATATATGACGTATATTATATGTCGAAAAGGATACCTGAAATTATTCTAGTTTAATTGATAAAATGAGATTAAGAAGAAAAAAACATTTCTTACATTTTTATTTGTTGAAGTGATTTTAAAATAAAGAAAACAAGAACATGGTTCTTTAATAATATTTTAATTAGGAAGAATATGTGTTTAAAAAGGAAAAAAATAATATATTTCTTAAGAAAAAGGCATTTTTGACCCATTTAGTAACTATAAGGGCATTTCTGGACCAAAGTATCGACTGCGAGAACATTTTAAAACCAAAATATTGACGATAAGGGCATTTTTGGACCAACTAGAAATGAAGACATTTTTTTCCTTTCACATAGTTTAAAGGCATTTTTGACCCATTTCCCTTAATTAAATAAGAAAAAAACGTGACTTTTATGACTTGTTGTGATGTAGTTGAATTAAGATAGAAGTCTTATTTTTTTTAGTGTGAATGGTGTTAAGACTGTGTTAGAGATCTGATTCATTCAGACCTATTCAGACCCATTAAGAGGCTTATAAGGAAATAAAACAAACAAAGTTAATGAAATAAATCTGAATAATTAAGATACGGTCCTCAAAAACACACTTAATGAGGTGAACCTGGATGATTATGATTCAGACATTCGTTAGGTGCAAACAAATGAGGCCTAAGTCAGCTCATTTCTTGGTTGTCAAGACTACGTATTCAGCGGAGGATTATGCTAGACTCCACCTTACAGAGATAGTCAAGTTTCATAGGTTCCCTTGTCTATCATCTCAGTTAGAGGTCCCCAGTTTACACCTCATTTCTGGAAGTCATTTCAGAAAGGTCTTGGTACTCACGTAAACCTCCGTACAACATTTCATCAACATATGGATGGTCAGGCAGAGCGTACCATTAAGATCTTAGAGGACATGTTGAGAGCTTGCGTGATCGATTTCTAGGGTATTTAGGATGATCACCTACCTCTCATAGAGTTTGCTTACAATAACAGATATCATTCCAGTATTCCGATGTCCCCTTATGAGGAACTGTATGGGCGTAGATGCAAGTCTCCGGTTAGTTGGTTTGAAGTAAGTAAAACAACCTTGATTGGGCCAGATTTAGTTCATGAGGCTATGGAGATAGTTCAACTCATTAGAGATAGAGTAAAGACAACTCAGAATCGTCAGAAGTCCTATGCAGATGTGAGGAGAAGGGACTTAGAGTTTGAAATCGATGATTGGATTTTCCCGAAGGTGTCACACATAAAGGGGGTGATAAGATTTGGCAAGAAAGGGAAGCTCAGTCCTAGGTATATAGGTCCTTACAGAATCCTGAAAAGGGTTGGTAATGTGGCTTATGAGTTAGAGTTGCTAGCAAAACTATCAGCACTTCATCTAGTCTTTCACATTTCCTTGTTCAAAAAGTGTGTGGGTGATCCGACATCGACATTACTTTTAGAGAGTGTGGTTGTGAAGGATAGTTTTACTTATGAAGAGGTTCCAGTTGAGATTCTTAACCGTCAGGTTCATGCATTGAGAAATACGGAAGTCGCTTCAGTAAAGGTTTTGTTCATATAAAGTTAAACATGAACTCAAGTTTACCTCTTTTTGAGGATGCAGGATCAAATAATTAGCTACCGAATAGAGAATGATGTTCACATATCGTTAAATTTAATAAGTGATTTTTTTGCATGTGATTGAATTATTTTGTGGAGCTCTAGTAAAACCTTAATAGGCTTAGCGCTTGATGCTCGTAGGCCGCACGAACTATTTAATTACATGTCTTATCGCAGTGGTACTATTTTTGTTAGTCCACCATGTGTTAAGTGGGAGATGTTGGATAATTAATTTGTGTCGTAAGTCACCCATATGGATTGACCCGACCCATTTAGATGAGATAAGATAGGAGGAGGTTTCGTAGAGAATTTAAAATACCTATCCAATAAATTGTCACATGTGAAGAACAAGTGCAACGGTTAGCGAACAACGATATTCTCTATTTTGCCTATAAATCGATCTATTAAACTTTGAAAGTTGAAGCATAAAAATTAGAATTCTCCTTACACAAAAAAACAAAAAGGTATCTAATTTGTTGAAAAACACTTTGTTTCCTAGTGATTCGAAAGTAGACTTTGAGGTTATTCTTTTGGTAGTAACATCTACAAATTCTGCTACAACTATAAAATACACACTCGATATTCTTGCTTCTTTTATTCTTTTATATGTTTGTATAAAAAAAACTAATACACCTATTATCAAATTGTTTCTTCTTTGGTAGATATATATTTCTACTAAATCTATACATCGGGAAAGAAATTGTATTCAACTGTTAGAAAAAATGAAAGAAATATAATCAGACCATATTTTATATATCGGTGATAAACTGGTAGAATTATAACAAAAAAATTATTTGTGTATTTATTTTAGAGGTGCTACACTATTCAAATATTGTATTTGTGTATTTATTTTAGAGGTGCTCAATACTACTCCCAATAAATATATACTCAAGCTCAAATGTATAAAACATACTATTTTCTTTGTTTTGAGGTAATTACTCAAAATACCCTCTTAAAGGAGGCAATGCTCTAAGTATCTCTGAACTCATAAACTCAGTTAGAAATCAAAGTTTCTCTTTCTCAATGTAACAAAGTGATACATTTGGGACTACTTAGTTCCCTTATACTCTTTCTCAAATCATTTTTCAAACTCTTTCTCAAGATTCCTCTTTGCTTTCTCAGAACTCAGTTTAAAACAATTACTTTTGTTTAAAAGATTCTCAATAAACATTTACCTAAGTAGAATATTATATTCAAATTTAATCGGTACGGGAGCTTTAATTTCAACTTAACTTTGTGCTAGAGGTTTCTTGTTACCTTAATAAGGTTACAAAACGTCGGAGTATAGGTTTAGGAAGGGTGGGAAAGGACTAAAAATAACTCCTCTTAGAAATTGATAGAAATCATCTACAGAAGGCCACTTACGATCCATACAAAAGTCTACGGACTGTAAACCATCACATAGAAAACATGTTGGGGTTTTGATCTCTGAAGTTGGGGCCTACATATCCTTTATACGGCCCCAAGGAACTTTGACGTGTCGTCCTGCTTGATTGTAGAAATCTTACTGGATGTTTCAGGACTTGGTTTTCATGAGGCCTATCTACGGACTGTAGGAACTTCTATGACCCATAGTCCAGTCCATGAAACTTAGACTTGAGAACCAACTTTCAAGGGCTTGGTTCCACGAACCCATCTACGGTCCATACACACTTCTATGGGCCATAAAAAGCTTCCGTGGCACCTAACTACATAAATTTTCAAGGTCAAATTTTGGGTCGGGATTTTCAGGGTGTTACAATAAGGTGAAAACATCGTAGCACGTGTGTTAAGTGACCAATGGGTTAGTTAAAGAATGATTCCCTGCTTCTTCACTAGGTTAGGACCCGAAAAGTTAAATTAACTTTTCATTGGAATACCCTTTGACCTTTTATTGTTTCTGGAAGTTTAAATCAATGTTGGTACTTTAGAATGTCACTAATAACCATGAATGATTCAATAGTGTAGTTGGAACAAATAGACTCAAGTATAAAGGAAAGATGATTACATTAAAAATAATATAACTTGTATACATAAGCCAGTTATTCCACTAACCATAGAGGTATTGAGTGTAATTGTGTATATAAAGTTGAACATGAACTTGAGTTCACGTCTTTTGGAGGATGAGGGATCAAATATATAATACCTCGGTATTTGAAAGAGCTTAAATTACACTACAACAAAAAAGGGATATAGTGGCAATTAAAAATGGCATTAGCGGCCATAGCTATTGCCGCCGCTATAGCCATTACCAGCCAATGCCGTTTGGTCGTTGTATCAGGGAACGACAAAGGCTTTTGCGGCCATTTGAACAAAAGCTGGTAAAGCCAAGCTCTTTTGCCGCTAAAACTCATTTGATTTAGTGGCAATTTGGTGCGGCAATTAAAAAGGCTGCTAAATGCAATCCAAAGTGGTTAGTTATTCTCATGTAGTGTCCATTTTTATAGACAGTAAAACCAACTAAATTGCCGCTAAAACACATTAGTTCTAGTGGCAATTGCTTGCGGCAATTTAGATGGCTGTTAAATCCAATAAAAATAGTTAGTTATACTTGTGTAGTGTCCATTTTTATAGCCGGCAAATCCTACTAAATTGTCGCTAAAACGCATTAAATTAAATTTAAAACGACAATCATGTTCATATAGTGTCCATTTTTATAGCTGGTAAATTCGATAAAATTGACGCTAAAAGTTCATATCTTTAACGACAATAGTTTGGTGGCAATTATAAAGGCTAGAATATCCTTTTGAAAACATCTTAATTTCTATCATCTAGCGTCCAATATTTTTGGCTAGAAAATTCACTTAATTTGACGCTAAAAGTCACAAACTTTAACGACCAATTGGTTAGCCAGAATAAATAATGACTACATCAATTCATAAAATTATCTAGTTCGCGCTTCTACTGATAAATTTATAACTCGTAAATCCAACAAAATTCTAATTAAAAGAGCGTCTATTAGATGCGATGATGTTTTTCAAATGCTAAAAATTATATGATATAAATCATAGAACGTAATATATCTCATCAAATCTAAACAAAATGAAGTATTAATCAAAACTATAGTATCATAACTTTACAACTAAACTTATATTTATGAAATATCTAGTATCATTATATAACCAATCCAATAAAATAGTGTCTTCAAAGAATTTCCATACTGGTTTGCCATATTGAAATATTTCATAGGCAATTATTTTTAACATCATACCGCATGACCTGAAATAATAAAATAAATGTGTCAAAAGATGAAATCCAATTGATAAAAACATCACGAGATAGGAGAAGTTCTCATACTCGAATGAAATATTTACTACACCAAATGTTACATAAAAAAGTTATGTGCAAATACCAATGACCCTAGTGGGGTTTCTCCTCTTATTGATACATATACATTTAGCAGTAACAAAGTTTCAGTTCAAACCCATATAACATAAGAAAGAGTGAATTATATCATCTCATAGAAAATAACTCAATGATCCAACTAACTATACTACATGGGCTGGCAACAATGTTGATGACTTTGGGATAAAATTCAAGGGCTGACAATGCATCAACATCAGTTATCTCAATTGGAAAATGCAAAATCCATGGTATGCAGAAGACAGTTCAGTATGAAGACATTCACAACCTAGACAACAAACATATAAAAAAACACAAGAACATTCATAGCCTGAGCAACAAACAATGAAAGAACAGAAGCACATTAACAACCTGAGTAGCAAACTAAGAAAAACATTTCAGAGCACAAAAACTATGAGAGGAATTCCACCTGAAGCATGATTGTCTTATCAGGTAAGACTAACGATTTGACAGCGAAGGAATCAGAGCAAACTGGTGAAGCAGAGGATACGGTTCTGTTATGTAAGTCTCTCATTCTTGTGCATGCTATTTTATACTTTACAGGAGAACAAAAATGAGTGGGTAATTTGATCCAGATCTTTCAAGTTCAAAAATTGTTCAGAACGAAAACCTTTTCAACTGTTTCGTTAATGGTAATTATCTCTTTATTTAAAGTATTCTTATTGAAAAACAGAACGTAAAAAAGTTGTTTCATTAAAGAAGGCTTCTGTTCTCAAAAAGTAAATATATTCATTGGATGATTAGAGGACTAGTTCGAGTAATCAAACAACTAATATTCAGCTATACCAACATAAGCTATAGATAAAACTAACTACATTTCAGGGGCTAGCAACAATGTTGATGAATCCAGGATAAAATTCAAGGGCTGGCAAAGCATCGAAAATAGCTATCTCAATTGGAAAATGCAAAATCGATGATATGCAGATAATGAAAAATCCCACCAATACAAAAAGGCAGCAGACCAGAGAATGATAACAACAGAAAGTTAATACATCTGAGGAGAAAATTAGTGCACAAAGTAGCTTCAGTAATCATACCACTAATATGCAACTATTCCAACAAAACCTATAGATAAAACTAACTATACTTCAAGGGCTGCAACAATACCAACAAAACCTATAGTTGCAACTATACCAACAAAACCAATACAAACATGCACCAGGCTAGAGAATGATAGCAACATAAAGAGGTGTGCTCTATGTTGTTTGGTAACTTTGGTATATGACTTTTGGGGATTAATTTCTTCTCTGCTTGTATGCTTTTGCTCGTCATAGCTTCTCTCTTGTGAATACTACTTCAAGTTATACAAATCATGATTGTCTTATCAGGTAAGATTAACGATTGGACAACGAAGGAACTAGAGCAAACTGTTGAAGCAGAGGATTCAATACTGTTATGCAAGTCCCTCATCCTTGTGCATGCTACTTTATACTTTATAGGAGAACAAAAATGAGATGGCAATTTGATCCAGATCTTTTAAGTTCAGAAATTGTTCAGAAAAGAAACTTTTTCAACTGTTTCGTTAATGGTAGTTATCTTTTTATTTAAGGTATTCTTATTGAAAAATAGAACGTAAAAAAGTTGTTTCGTTGAAGAAGGCTTCTATTCTCAAGAAGTAAATATATTCATTGGATGACCAGAGGACTAGTTCGAGTAGTGAGACAACTAATATTCAGCTATACCAACAAAAGCTATAGATAAAACTAACTACATTTCAAGGGATAACAACAATGTAGATCAATCCAGGATAAAATTCAAGGGCTGGCAAAGCATCGACAAGAGCTATCTCAATTTGAAAATGCAAAATCAATGATATGTAGATAATAAAAAACATAGAGAACATGGGATGAGGTGTATACAGATTAGTTCAAGTAATCAGATCATTAACACTCAGCTATAAAAACAGAACCTATAGATAAAACTAACTACACATCAGAGACGAGAAACAATCGAGATGAATTTGGACTCGAATAGTAACTAAAACAGTAGCACAGAAGGATAAATATGAGTAATACCATGAGAAGTTGGAGTATTTTCAGCAACACTAGGTATCCCTCTTGTTTGTGCTATTTATGCATGGCCACTATCAGCATCATGGACCTGATAAATATTAACACATTAGTTAAAAATACTTTTATATGATTAAATGTTATTAAAAATAATTTATAAAACTTATGGAGTCAAGTTACCTGTCCACTTGAGGTGCCATTGATATTTTGAGGCATAGATTCATTAGGAGCATGTTTGAGCATGAATTGTCGCATTTGGAGTAATTCTAATTGCATATTATCATGATTTTGTTTCATCATATTATTTTCTTCATTTTGTTTCGCCTTCAATTCATTTCTCTTCTGATCTAACCTTTGTACAATTTCATTAGATTAATCCTCTTCATCAATGTTCTCCAAGAAAGATCTACTACCCCATAGAGCAGAAGGAGTTGGACCAAGTCCTAAACTATGAACATACCCACTTCTTTCATTTCCTAATACTTGGGCATCACCTTTCCAAGCAACACGGTGAGTAGGTTGGTCATTAGATCCTCACTATTGCTCATCTTCTCATTTATCATGTCCTAACCAAAGAAAATATATTAAGTCCAATTTGGAATTCATCTGTTTGTTTTTTCTATTTTTCCCTTAATTTTTTCCAATGTAGAAATTAAATAAAGAAGAAATCTTACAATTGCTTTGGCCGAATCATCATCTAATGGTCTACCATCTACACGTTTTTTATGATTTAATAAGAATATTTCTGCTCGTGTAGGCTCTATACCATTTGAAGTCTAATACAATTAAATTTATGTCATTTGTGCTTGTCAAAAAGAGTTAAATTATTATACTTTTTAATTTCAATAGGCTTACCTGCTCATTTATTAAGGTAGCAATACTTTTGGATCCTCCCGTGCGAGACATCTTTTGCTTGGTCCTATTATTTCTATTTTCTTGGGTACGTCTCTGAAAATGAAAGATTATAAATATAAATTGAGCATAACAAAAATCTAAGCACTATGAAAATTAGAAACTTGAATGCTGTAAATATTTGTTGATACCTTAGCTTTGTCGGAAAGCCAATAAGAGACAAGTTCACTCCATTGATCTCTCATTATATGACTTGGTCTATTTTTTAGCAAAGCATCTTTAGTCTTATACTTAGGAATATGGTCACCTTTTAACTGACACTTGTAATCTTTCCATTTCTTTCCTAGTGACTTTAAGGTAGAGGTTTTTCCGCATTTTGGGATAGAGAACTTCTTCTAAAAAATAAAGCCCACATTTAGAAAATAACATCATGTATAATAGACCTTTCTCACCTCACAATAATGAATAAGTCATACCCTCACAAAATTAAGCAATTTCTTATTTTCCTCAATGTCGAAATTTCTCCAATCATCTACATGTAGAGGTGTTAATTTTGGAGTTCTTGCAATAATTCCTAGAAAGCTAGAAAGCTTTCGACCCTCTTTTCTAATAGCCTGATTACGACTATTAAACGACACATCAACTATTTTTCCCAGAGGAAGTTTCCAAATATCTTTTAGTAAAGTAGGTCCACACACCTTTCTTGCCTCCGAATTACCTAGAAGAAAAAATATTTGAAGGACATCAAATGATAAAAACTTATATGGTTAAACAATTGAGAGGTGCTTCACAATATGTTAAATAATAGTATCACGACAAAACAATAGAAAAAAAATTACCTGTTGCCTACTTGAAGCATCTTTTTCAAATTATGTCTTACTCAAATGTTTACTCTACTGCAATTCTGAAGTACCAGATGGTACAAATTTATGAACTAGCCAGAAAGGCATGACAAATATTAAAGTGAAAAAATCACCCCAAGCAATAACAACTACCCATTCATGGAGACGAAAAACTTGATACACTTATCGAAGAGAATATTGTTGGTTCTGGTGTCACTACTCACATACACAAGTCCTTCATAAATAAAAACACCAAGGAGTGAAAGTTTCCAGTTTACCTTGGATGTATATTGACTAATGACACTTTTTTTGTTAATGTTTTTCCTTCTTTATCTAGGTATATATACTCAGGATGGAAACACTACAACTTCAAGCTTAATGATTTCATTGAAGATAATGTTTTAAGAAAGAACTCTACTAATTTATCAATCTTTCATTGAGTTAGGGAAGCAGATCAAGTTGTTGAGCTTCAAAATACAGAGAAGAAACTTGGCATAACATATATCCAACTCATTCTTTCTTTGTACAAGTTTTCTGAACATAACTAGACAGGCTTGGAAGATATAGCTGAAGGAAACTTTGCGACTCTTCAAATACATGACTCTCATTTTCTTATAGTTATCATTTATAACCTATGGTCAATTTTCCAACAAATGTTAACATTTTTTAGTTTTTCACACTGGAATTGTCACACCCCGAGGCTACCTCCGGACGCGGACATGGGACCTATGATCACGAGTGACCCCAAGCTAACCCTGCTGGCATATCATAAGCATACTAAGAGATTACTGAATAAAATATACTATGCGGAAGCATAAAACCATAATTAATTATAAGTGGGGAATGCCCAATACTAATTTGATTATAGAAAAGATTATGAGTTTAATAACAACTGGAAGATCAAACTCAAAACTAAAGCTGAATCTAGTACTATGTCTGAAATAAGCCTCTAACTGACTAGAGATGCTGAGACATGTCCCCAGCTAACTCTAGCAAAACTGAAACTAAAAGACTAAATATGGAAAGATAACATGTCAATCATCCTCGAAGAATGAGGACTCATCACTGATGCTGCTGAACTTGAGATCAGAAACCGATCTAACCGTGATCTGATTGCTGAGGGCTTGAACATACATAACGAGAAGATGTAGCACAGAGTATGAGTCAGTACTTGAAAGGTACTGAGCATGCATGATAGAATAAAGCTGAATAAAACATATAACTGAACAATCAATAAAGATATGATATAATCAGAACATGATAAGGATACTGAGATATACTGAATATGAACTAAACTGAATGCAATGACCAAGTACATTACATGCTGAGACTGAATACTGAACTGTAACTGATAACCTGGTCAATGCACTATAATCTGACTATGAGAGCTACTAATAACCGATATAAAACCACATGAGCTAAATGTGGAGTCCAATGTATACGTCCCATCGAGAGGACTCAATATACTCTGCCAGAGTTATAGAGGCATGACTGGCGTGATCACTAAAATTGATGCCCAACCGAGGGGACTTAACCTACGGGGGCACATAGTTCTGGGATATGAGGGTAAGTTGAACCCTAGTCTAACTCGGTCTAAGCCTACTCCCAACTGAAATATGTATATGATACTTTATGACTGAAATACTAAAATAGTGAATAGCTCAAAATACTGACATGCAAATACACATGATTGAAATCTCTTTCTCAAAAACAATTCATAATAATTTTTAATATGATCATTGATGATTCGGGAAGTCATACTGCATAAACATTGATTGTATATCCTGATACCATACTGCTCATACATTGATGACATACTCGATTGTCATACTAATCATGTTTTAGAAAACTTTTTTCTCAGAACTCATCTTTATTTTCTCAAAACTCAGTTTAAGAACTCAAGTGTTGGCTTTGAAAAGCTTCTTCAGATTTATAACTTAAAATAGGGTTCAATGCTGAAATATGCTGATAATGTGACATTTGAAACTGGAGTGTGTATAACTGAATAAACTGACCAAGCAAGTGTAATTCATGAACTAAACTAATCTACACAACTAGGGTTCTGAGTGACAAGCAAGAACTAAGTAATAATTCCACGAAAGCATGATAATCTAATTTGGATTAGTCTAATAGCTGAATCACAACATAAATATGAAATTCTAGAAACCCTAGGTCTAAACATGAGGTTGAGAATCAAGAATCTGACTGAATTCTAGGGACCGAATGGGTAAAATGAACCCACTAGTGTAATCCCACATACTTGGTGACAAAATTCAGGGGGAAATCTTTCGATTTCGATGCTGGAACTGAAAAAAACTTGTTGTGTTCTTGGAAGGGTTTGAGTCACCTCTTTTCTCCGCTTTTGTTCTAGGTTTGATGATTTTTTGGTAAATAAAGGTTTTGGGTATGTTTGACTAAGTTATTAGACTTATTCTTAGTAAAACGACATAGTTTAGGTTTAAAACGACGAAGTTTAAGTGCCCAACGAATAGTAAAAAGAACTAAATGACCCTAACTTAAAAGCTTCCGAAGGCCACCTACGGAGGGGCCTACGGGCCGTAGGTCAACCTACCAACCGTAGGTTGGGTCGCAGGTCAAGTCTGCCCGACAGGGCTTCACTAAAACGAGCATAACTTTTTACTCAGAGATGAGATTTGAGCAAACTCGGTGGTGTTGGAAAGATTATTCAATTATATATAATTTAGTAGGTAATGGGCACCTAATTACTTTTTTGATGATGGTTATGACAATTTGAAGTTGACCCAATTAGCAATTTCCCTCTAACTGGCTGTTGACCTTCACCAACGGTCAAACCTACGATCCGTAGGTCCAACCACAGACCGTACTGGTCGATCGTGGGTGGGATAAGAGACTATAGAGATTTGGGCCTTAACAATGGAACCCTACCTACGGTCCGTGGTCCCACCTACGGTGTGTGGGTAGTTCTGTTGGTACTGGAACTGATTTTCTGAAAACTAGGATTTTTTCTTGATTTTGAGATTTGAGGTGTTACAATATCTCTCCCTTGGGAAAATTCGTCCTCGAATGAAGTCTAATCAAGCTGAGTGTGGAGGGAAGAAGCTGCAATCCCTACCACTAAGTACTAGAAACTGATTTCTGACTGAATTGAGTTCCAAGAACATGCAAATACGCTGAAAATGCAAGAACAACTGAAGAAACATGATACTAAGACTGAATTTACGCATGAGTAAACTGAAAGACTTGAGAGGAAATTATTATCTCAAGCTAAAATGGAATCGAAAGGAAAGAGATGAGGATACTAGGCCTTCATGGCTGCTTCTGCTTCCCAAGTAGCTCCCTCTACGGACTGACTCCTCCAAGTTTGTCAAATATCATCACCCCTTCATAGGTGATACTTTCAAGAAAACCCAATCATCTATCTCAAACTCTAAATCCCTTCTCCTTACATCTACATAGGACTTTTGTCTTAAGTCTATTTCTGACGAGCTGAAAATTTTCCCATAGCTTTATAAACTGAATTTGGCCCAATCAAAGTTGCTTCAACTACTCATCCACCTTAGGAACACATAAGCGACCATATCCCCTTTGGGAGAAAACCTTTTCTTTCTGCTAATGAACTACACCTTCCAACTGAAGCAGTATAGGATCAATATCTTGTTTTTCCTTAACCTCCACTACCAATGAAGATTCTGATCTATCCTGGGTAATCACACCACCATCTGGCATGTCCGTAAGACCAACTCCTAAGCGAGCAAGCCGATGAACATCTCTTGTTAATTCCTTCCTTTCTTCCTCAACATGTACTATACTACCCATAGAGATAATCTTTCTGGTCTTAAGGTAAGAGATAAATCGACCTACAAACACCGAGCTACTATCCTTCCATTCTAAGACTGGCTTATTTGGAAACTATAAACGAACGATCCTAGTTCTACAATCGACTGAGGCATAACAAGAATGTAACCAATCCATGCCTAGAATGATATCGACATCTACCATTTCTAACTCTACAAGATCTACTGAGGTGACCTTCTAAGAGACTGTGATAGGGCATTTTCTGTATACCCGTCTAGCTATAATTGGGTCACCCACTGGGGTAGAGACTGAGAAGGGTTCTGAGAGAGTTTCTGGACTAATATCAAAGTTGACTGTTATATAAGGAGTTACAAAGGAAAGAGTAGCCCCTGGATCTAACAAAGCATAAACATCTAAGTTAAAGACTCGTAACGTACCAGTGACCACATCAGGAGAATCTTCCTGATCCTGGCGAGCATACAACCTGTTCTGGCGCTGACTGCCACCTATACCAGATGAAACACCCTGTTGAGTTGGGCGACCGACTGGTGCTGCTGGAACTGTAAACTGAGCCCTATTATTGTTACCTTCTTGACCCTACCTGGTAGAAGGGCAATTCTTCACCCTATGACAAGATTGACCACACCCAAGCATCCTTCCTTGCCTGCTAGACACTCGCCCGGATAGTTCTTACCACACTTTGGACAAGTTGGGTAGGTCCTATTTCCTGAAACACTTCTATGAGACTTATAGCCTGGTGCCTTACTATTCTGATCATGTCAAAACTGTGAGTGATTTCCACCACCCGCTTTCTGCTGAGAGTACTCATAGTTCCCTGTTCAAGCTTTCTTATTGACCTTAGTTATTTCCTTAAGCTTATCTCCCTCAACCTGGTGAGAATGAGTCATGAGCCAAGATGTGTTCATGTCATCCAACAACATAGCATTTATGTACTCTATCTTCACTAAGTTGGACACAACATATAGAAACTTAGACATATGTGCCCTCAAATCAGCGACCATGTGCGGAGCATACTTGGAGAGTTGGGTGAACTTAGGTCCGTACTCTTGGACTGACATTGTACCTTGCCTCAAATTCATGAATTCCTGAGCCTTAGCCTCCCTCAACACTCTCGGAAAGAATCTGTCAAGAAAAGCTCCAATAAAGCATTCCGAAGTCACAGAAGCTGCATTTTCACCCCTATTTTCTTTCCACTGCGTGAACCATATGTGAGCTACATTCTAAAGCTGATAGGATGCCAACTCTACCCTATCATTACCAGTTACTTGCATCACTTCAAAGATTTTCTTGACCTAATCAATGAAGTTCTAGGGATCTTCTCCAACTTGCGACCCTAGACACTTAGACGACTTCATCTTAAAAAAATCACGGACCCTAGCCATCACTGATCCACCACTAGCATTTGCAGGAACTGGAACCTGCTAGTTATTTTGGTTAGCCACATTCTGAGTCAAAAGTTGGATAGCATTCCGAAACTCTACATTCAAAACATCTTGATCTGGGATTGGAGGAGTTGTGTAAGCGTTGCGGGCATTCACATTCCTTGTGTAAGCTCTACGAGGAGGCATGATCTGAAATAAATAACGACGAGTCAGAAATGAGAAGTTTGATCATACCTCATGCACGATAAGAGTAGCAAGAAAGTGAAGTTCTCCTAAAACACTTCGTAGCCTCCCTTTCATTAGATGTGGTGCACTTCACACCCATGAAAAGCACTCTACTTAGTGCAACTTTTCGGACATCCTAGGACACTTAAACCTAATGCTTTGATACTAAGGTTTTTCATACCCCAAGTCTACCCCTTGGACGTAGACATGGGACCTAAGATCATGACTGACCCCAAGCTAACCCTACTGGCATATCATAAGCATACTAAGAGATTACTGAATAAAATATACTATACGGAAGCTTAAAACCATAATTAACTATAAGTGAGGAATACCCAATACTAATCTCATTATATAAAAGACTATGAGTTTAATAACAACTGGAAGATCAAACTCAAAACTAAAGCTGAATCTAGTACTATGTCTAAAATAAGCCTCTAAGTGACTAGAGATGCTGAGACATGTCCCCAGCTAACTCTAGCAAAACTAAAACTAGAAGACTGAAAATGGAAAGATAACATGTTAATTGTCCTCGAAGAATGAGGACTCACCATTGATGCTGCTGAACTAGAGATCGGGAACCGATCTATGCCTGATCTGAGTGCTGAGGGCCTAAACCTACATCACGAGAAGGTGTAGCATAGAGTATGCGTCAGTACTTGAAAGGTACTGGGCATGCATGATAGAATAAAGATGAAAAAAACATATAATTAAACAAGCAATACAGCAATGATATAATCTGAACATGATAAGGATACTGAGATATACTGAATATGAACTAAACTGAATGCAATGACCAAGTACATGACATGCTGAGACTGAATACTGAACTGTAATTGATAACCTGGTCAATGCACTAGAATCTGACTATGGGAGCTACTAATAACCGACATAAAACCACATGAGATAAATGTGGAGTCCGATGTATACGCCTCATCGAGATGACCCAATATCCCCTGCCAGAGGTATAAAGGCATGACTGGCGTGATCACTAAAACTGATGCCCAACAGAGGGGACTTAACCTATGAGGGTACGTAGTTCTGGAACTATGAGGGTACGTTGAACCCTAGTCTAACTCGGTCTAAGACTACTCCCAATTGGAATATGTATATGATACATTATGACTAAAGTACTAAAATACTGAAGATCTCAAAATACTGACATGCAGATACTCATGCTTGAAAACTCTTTCTAAAAAACAATTCAAAATAATATTTTAATATGATCACTGATACCATACTTCTCATACATTGATGACACACTCGATTATCATACTAATCATGTTTTAGAAAACCTCTTTTCTTAAAACTCATCTTTATTTTCTCAAAACTCAGTTTAAGAACTCAAGTGTTGGCTGTTAAAAGCTTCTTAAGATTTATAACTCAAAATAGGGTTCATACTGAAATATACTGATAATGTGACATTCAAATCTGGAGTATGTATAACTGAATAAACTGACCTAGCAAGTGTAATTCATGAACTAAACGAATCTACAAACTAGGGTTCTGAGTTTCAATTAAGAACTAATCAATAATTCCACGAAAACATGATAATCTGATATGGATTAGTTTAATAGCTGAATCACAACATAAATCTGAAATTCTAGAAACCCTAGGTCTAAACATGAGGTTGACAATCAAGAACTGAATTCTAGTGACGGTATGGGTGAAAGGAACCCACTAGTGAAATCCCACATACCTGGTGATGAAATTCACGAAGAAATCTTTCGATATCGGGGCTGGAACTGAAGGAAACTTGCTGCGTTCTTGGAAGGGTTTGGGTCGCCTTTTTTCTTTTCTTTTGTTCTAGGTTTGATGAATTTTTGGTAAATACAGGTTCTGGGTATGTGTTACTAAGGTATTAGACTTATTCTGAGTAAAATGATGTAGGTTAGGTTTAAAACGACGAAGTTTAAGTGCCCAACGCATAGGAAAAAGACCCAAATGACCGTAACTTAAAAGCTGTTGAAGGCCACCTATGGAAGGAACTACGCGCCGTAGGTCCGTAGGTTGTGTCGTAGGTCTAATATGCCCGACAGGGCTTCGCTAAAACGAGCATAAGTTTTTACCCGGAGATGGAATTTTAGAAAACTCAGTAGAGTTGGAAAGAGGATGCAATTATCTATCATTTAGTAGATAATGGGACACTTAATTCTTTTTGTGCTAAGGGTTATGACCTTTTGAAATTGACCCAATAAGCAATTTCCCTCTAACTGGCTGCTGACCTGCACCAACGGTCAGACCTACCGTCCGTAGGTCCAACAACAGACTGTATTGGCCGATGGTGGTTGGGATTAGAGACTATAGAGATTTGGGCCTTAACGATGGAACCCCACCTACGGTCTGTGGTCCCACCTAAGGTGTGTGGGTGGTTCCGTCTGTACTGGAACCAGTGTGTTGAAAACTAGGATTTTTTCTTCATTTTGAGATCTGAGGTATTACAGGAATGCAGAGAGAATCGACCATAGTAAAAAAAATTAAAGAATAGTTGAACAAGGATGGATCAACTATTTAACAACCAATATATGTAATAGCAACAATGTGTGGATAAAAAACTCTCCATTTCCATCAACAAAGTTTTTCCTAGCATGTATAACTAATAGGAAATAGACAACTTACGAAGTATTACTTGATTCATCAATGCCACCAACATAATTATTCAACTCTTTAGATTGATCATCGTGATCTTGGGTTTGACAGTGATTCTGACTATTCATCAGTTGCTCAATATAAGGTTGAGCTTGATCAATGTTCCGTTCATCTATTAACTGCTCAACATATTGTCGTAGACCTTCATCATTTTATATTTGAATGTACAATCTATTGCGAACTCTAGTTTGCATACTTTCTTATCTAACATGAAATAACTATGTAGATGCATTAAGTTGCACTAGTAGCAGAATAACAGGACACATGAAATACAAGAAAAAGTAACATCATCTTAAGCTTTGTAAACATATACTAATGCACTAGAATAAACAAAATTTCAATCCATAAGAACACATTGGCACTTCACAATCCAACGGATAAAACAACAAAATAAAAGAAAAGGCATGCTGATGCTTATCGTGACCAACGACACTAACCTATAGTACGAGTGTCTACGATCGTCGATAATATAGTAACCCAACCAAGGGTTGGGGTCGTGTCCCAAGGGAGTGGTTTTGAGAATTAGCAGAAAATAAAATTAAATTCAAACTAGTCGTAGCTAAAGACATTAACGATTAAAAACATTGTAAATTAAATGGGGTGACACAAAGGTGTCAAATATCAAATGGGGTTTTTGTCACAAGTAGTAAAAAACAACAAAAATAACAAGAAAATCAATTTTGGGGACAAGTTCTTGGGATGTGACCGCAATACAAGTTGAGATAAATCATTGGGTACATGTTTTCGATAGGAAATTTGCAAGATAATAGTGACTAGGCTAAGCTTTAGATGGAAATAAGTTCCCTCTCGGGCAACTTACCCTTTTTCAAATGTGTTCCTCGGATACCCATTTGCCGCATGAAGGCCAGCCTACGCCTTACCCCACTCACTCTCTCGAGCTGAGTGTTAGGATATCGAACTAGGGATCACCCTCTTGGGTTGAACCTCATGTCATCCCACTCCTTAGGCCATCAGTCTAGCGGTCTTGGTTTCGCGACCTCCCTCTTGGGCAAGACGAAAACACATGGGTGGTTTTGTATTTGCAACTACAAACCCATTAAATTAAACCATAACCACTAGGTGAAATCACCATTAAAATACATCTATCCTATCAACAAGCAAGACCCAACAACAATATCAACACATATTTGCTAAATCACACCCCAAGAATGGGGTTTTTAGCCACAAATCAAAATATAACAAAATCACCTAAAATGATACTAAAATAAAATGGGTATAAGGAATTAAACCTTGATTTAAGAAAAGGAAGAAGAATGGAGAAGACCTACTTCCAACTTGGGGAATATGAAATCCTTCCTTCTTCAAGTCTGCAAAAAACCCTCTCCAAACTTGAGAGAAAATATCCCAAAGAGTACTATTCTATTGTGAAAATTAAAATAAATGTTGGACCATTAAAAATTAATAACAAGTTTAGTATTTATAAACTTCAGAAAATAGTGCTGGCGGATCTTTCGGCGAGGTTAGATGGAATCGCCAATTAACTCGGAGATTTTCCCTTAGGTGTAGTTCGTCGCCGTCTTGCACTAGCCTTCAGCATGGTCGTGCTCTGTGTCATTGGGCAAGATAGTACTTCTTCGCGGAATTTTTCAGTGAAACACCGACTGAACCTTTCATCGCCTTTTTGATCCTTCTCCTTCAGGGCTTCGCGTACTGGAACAAATGGCGGAGTGCGTCCCTTTGGCGAATCACCAAGCGTGCTTGGCGATGCACATGCTTCACCTTCTTCGTTCTTTTCAGCCTTTTTGTTCCTTTTTGCGTCTAACTGTCCATGCTTCCACTAAAACTTCAAATACCTAAAACTTAAGAGTTTTCATCATATTGAGACAAAATAAGCATTTGAGGACACTATTTCAATCAAAATAAAGCCCTAAATGAGTCCAATTTGTGGACTCATCAACACCCCCAACTTAAACTTTTGCTTGTCCTCAAGCAAGCTTAAGTTCAGCCGTTCAAAAGGGATGTCTCAAACAGTGCTACACAAGACTCAATCATGAATGCACACAAGACTCAAACTACTCATGCAAAGATCAACTGTGTACTCAAAGATTCAAGTTATGACACACCATTACCAAATATTCTCATGCTCGCAATACTTGCTACTTGTGCAAGTTAAAGCTCAACAAAAAGTATACCAAATGCCCTCACATAAGAATGGTTCCATATTCACACACAAAGGTTAATCAATTCAAGATCAGGAATCAGATGCAACACTCACACTAAAAAAGAGAAAAACAATGCATGTTTTCACCCATAGGCTTGCCCTTATTTTCC
>NW_006238969.1:1464765-1513097 GCF_000226075.1 Solanum tuberosum | reverse complement strand
TTTTATTCACCTCCATGGATTGCTTGGAAACCCAATTTCATTGGTACTTTATTCCACAAATATGTTTTTTTTTTCGAAGGGTTTCCATTGTTCTGCAACACCAGGGGTTAAGGGGGATTTTTTTTGCACTTCTTGACTTCTCTTTTTCATTTTTACCACACCCTCAACTTAGGCTTTTGGCCTAAGTTGGGTATTCGCTAAACCACCAATCAAGAGGATTATAGGTAGTGTATCAAGTATGGTCTAGGTTTCATCAAGGTTCTTTCAAAGAAAGGTAAGGCTTAAAAGGTGTTCAAAAGAGTTTCACACGCTCAGGGGTAGGCCACAAAAGAGGTATATGTCAAATTTGGCTCACACTCTTTAAAGTTGCCTAAGATCATTTCAAAAGCACACCTTTCTAAATCAATCAAACTAACAGGGAAAATTCTAGGTTTATTCATGCAAGGTTTAAAGTAAGCTCATCACACAAGGCATCGGCACTTAAGTCAAACAAGATTACACACTTTCGCTAGTGTGCAACGGTCATTACAAAAGAATCAATTCAATAAATGGCTAATCACAATGAGATGCAATGAGTTTACATATTATCTATGCAACTTCATTTGGCCTCATCGTAGCCGTACATTCCTGTTCGTTCGATTGAGAGCACTATTCAAGTCATCGGTATTGATCGAAATCGGGACTCAAATTTTTTGCAAAAGTACAGCCACATAACCTCACGAGGGGTGGCAAAAATGTGCGAAAAATTCAAAAAAATTCGGAAGGGTCAATATCATTTTGCAAATAAAAATAAACGGAGCCACAGGCTCAAACATCCACAAAAAAATAGTATTTAACACAATTTAAAATAGAACAACCGAAATATATACACAAAACACAACTATGAGCACAAAAGGTGTGGGCCTCACCCCACCACAATTTGTTCTCAAATGCAAATAAAAGTATCCAAAATTAAAAATAAGTAAGACTAACAGAGAGGTAAAGAAATGATCCTGGCTATGCGATTGCTCCATCTGTCATGGCATCAATATCTGGAGTGACCACCAGAAGGACAAGCTCCACTGGATCCCGCAACAGGAGACTTTGCCAAAGAAGCTTGCACAACAACATTTATCATGATCTCTTCAGTCTCAGCTATGTCATCCGCTGTAACTTCCTCAAATATCTCTTCATCAGTTTTTGCTTCTGATTCAGGATTAACTGTATGCTCCATTCCAGTTCCATATCCTGTGGTAGTCTGAGGCATTTCGGGTACATCTGGAACTTCCACTGCTCCAAAGATCATGGATATATCTGTGGACTTTAGGTAGTCCACATCTTTCTTCAGCTCTACAATGGTGGCCTTTAAGGATGTTACTTACTCTGTGGCTCCTTGATCATGCTCACACACTACTATCCTGGCCTCTAGAGCATCGATAGTAGTGCTCAGTGGTCTCACAACATTGTCGAGGGCAACCTGAATCATGCCTGGAATGGAGCTTTCTATGTTGGCAGTCCGGCAATTAGCAAATTTGGCATGCTGTCCCATTCAGATCAAGGATGCCTGAGAGATCGTCTCACAGGAGGCAACAACAGCCATAGGTCTGGGTGGTAATGAAGTAGCAGAGGGACCTGTAAGGGCAGAAGGAGTGGTAATGACACCAGATATACGTGAGTCCCAGGGGCCGGAGTAGGCAAAGATGCCTCTGCAGGTATATATCTAGTGGCCACAGCTTCCTTCAGTTTCTTTTCTGTTTGGTCCTTAAGAAATTTGACTTCGATCTTCCGAATACTAGTGGATGTGGTGGCAGCCACTTCCACATCCTTCGTTGCATCTCTAGGTACTCGAGCTCTTTTGCATAATTCAATGATTAATACCGGGAAATGGAGAGACGTCTGGCTCTGCTTTGCACACATATGGATCTCAGAGGCAATGATCATCCCGAGATTTATCCTGCTTTCTCCATGATGCATCTAAGGCAAGTTGTCTTAGCATGACGAAGGATTGATTCATTTTGTGATGGCATAACTGTGCTGCTGATCAATCCGAACCAGTATCGTGCAACTATGTTTAGATTTTTCTTCTCAATTGGAACTCCTTCTGCTAACCATGTCGGAGCATTATCATCTGAGACTAGCGGAGCTAATCATTTTTTCATTGCATCCAGCTTCTGTGTCCTGAAAAAATGCTCGCAGTGGTCATTAATCTTATCGGACATACCCAAAGCTGTGTTGATAGAATCACTGTCACATGCTACCTTCCTTCCTTTGACAACCACATAGTTAGCTGCTTTAAAATATGAGACTAACCTTTTTCGTTGAGGTACCAATGCACTGTATGTGTCATAGAACTCTCTAAGTCAGCTTGGTATGTAAGAACCACGATGCCTTGTGAAGATTTGGAACTTGTGGTGTTTCAGGCATTCCATCACCTCTGGATACCTATCAATATCCCCATCTATGTAAAGTCGTTTCTCCTCAATGATCGTTCTTAGACCGTTTGCCATTGATCTATTCGTTGATCCATGTTAGGGACCTTGTACTGTAGGTGCCATCACTAATGCTTGCTCTGAAGCTAGAGGAGTTGGAGTGGTAGATTGACTATTTCTGATCCGATGTGTATCATGTATCGTTTTGGAACGTAACTCAGCCCTCCTTGCCTCTGTCTGGTAGTCTTCATCAGACTCCGCAATCTCACTGTTATATGTGGGTGGCTCGGTGGTGTAGAAACCTGTGCTGTCAGAGCTTGCGTCGGATAATTCGAAGGTTTTCCCTTCCCCTTGCTTTCTGAAGTTGTGGTAGCTTTGCCCTTGGGTGGAGGTGCATTTTCACTGATCACAATTTATTTTTCCCTTCCTCTGGTGGATCGTTTGGCCATATCTGCAAAGAGTTAGAGAGAATAGTTAGTAATTACATTGTAGCACATAATTGCAGACAGAGTCACCGATTGAATCAGCGAATCGCCGAACCTCTTTCACAATCATGAATATGTCCGCCGAAAGTTACAGAGTCCACATTGCTTAAGATATGAAATTAAGGGCTATTTAGGGCTAGTAGATGAACCGCCGAGTGATTCGGCGAGCTCAACTTAGCTCGCCGACTGACCTAACGCCTGAGATTCAACTCACTTTCCAAAATTGAACGCACAAACCTCCAAAACAAAATTAAACTATGTATTAATGAAATTCAGCCCCAGACCTATAGCACCCATTCATGGTCAACACCCATTATGCATAGTTCACAACATTTAGTTTCAAGGTAAGTAGAGTCAAAAAGGAATTTTAACAGTAAAAACAGATAGGCCCCAATTTACAAATTAGAAGCAGGCATTCAAAAATTTCTACTCATATTAGAGAAATCTAACATGCATTAATGGACACCTAGATTGCAGATGAGGTTGAACCTTTCAAAAGCGAAAAAGAGGGTTTTCTAGAAACTAACCTTTTTGATGAGTAAACAAAATTGTAATGCTAGGCGGCAATGAAAATCCGAGTTCCAAGCGCTAATCCATGACTAAAGTACTACTTTAAGGTGAGAGAATGTAAATTACTAACATGGTGTGAATTTATGGAGTTTGAAAGTGAGAAAGAATGAAGAAGGATGACTGTTGGCAATATATGCTGTTCAATTTGTGTCCATTTGGTGACGTTAGTCGCACTCGCCAACCCACTCGGCGATTCGCCGAAAGGTCATTTATCCCGCTCTTTCTTTAAAATCTTCAATTTTCAGAAGGTGAATTCGACGGTTTGCATCGAGATCGCCAAAATTATTGGCGATGCGCCGAGTTGCTTTTTGAGTTTGCGGAGCTTTACAGGCTCTATACAACTCTTGTATTGAGCCAAAAGGCAAATCCAGTCAGGCTCACAGACCTGTTTGGCAACTCGCGGAATGGACTTTCTGCTCGCCAACCTGAAATTTTCCACACTTTCCTCGTTTTAACCTGCAACGTTACATACCATTATTCATAAAAGTAAAATCCTAAACGGTTAAGAATTTGGGTTGCCTCCCAAGAAGGGCCTTATTTACCATCGTGGCACGACGCAAGTCATTGCTTAAGTTTCGTTGTTGGGGTTGGCCATGTACTCATTAGGCCACCCCCTGTTTCTCTGTGGATGGAGTTGAGGCAACGCATGATTCATCAGGTCCTCAAGCAATTGGACAACTTTAGAATGAGTCCAAATAATTCGTTTCATTCCTTCGAAGTCTTCTTTCAATCCCTCCATCTCTTTGTCTTGCTCGGTCACCTTGCGGAGAAATTTTGAGAGCATTCCCTCGATGCGTTTGATCTCCTTGCTCTCATTGTTTCTTCTATTATGGGGGGAATGTATTTGTCCTTCCTTTTGCAATGATCTTCGACCTTCACCATATTTCTTTTTAACTCATCCATTAGAGTCATTAGTGCGGTCATCAAGAGATCTTTTTCAACCTCTTGGCTCATTTTAGCCATATTGTCAAATAGTTGGACTGTTATTATATACGACTGCTTTAATGTCCCACCAGGAAGGAGTTGGTCAATCAATATCTTGTTTCTGGGG
Organism: Solanum tuberosum; assembly: GCF_000226075.1. NCBI lineage: Eukaryota > Viridiplantae > Streptophyta > Magnoliopsida > Solanales > Solanaceae > Solanum > Solanum tuberosum. The sequence continues at coordinate 1,508,583 of NW_006238969.1, read as the reverse complement.
CCAAGACTTCGATAGAAGCAATCAAGGAGGATCGTACCGGGAATTCCATGAGTGGGGCATTGAGTTAGCCGTTCATTGAATCTTGCCCATGTCTCATGAATCCGCTCATCCTCCAATTGCTTGAAGGTTAGGATAAGATCCCAATACATCATTACCTCTAATGGAGGAAACTCCATTAGCTCCTAAATATTTCTCGCTTTCACTTGTTTAGATTCCGACAAATCACACAACAAAACTAAGAATTAAGTTAGTGAACTACAACTAAGAAGAACAAAAATTCTACTAATCTAATTTTTTTCAAATAACACCATGCCCCGGCAGCGGCTCCATTTTGATGCTTATCGTGACCAACGACACTAACCTACAGTACGAGTATCTACGATCGTCGATCATATAGTAACCCAACCAAGGGTTGGGGTCGTGTCCTAAGGGAGTGGTTTTGAGAATTAGTAGAAAAATAAAATTAAGTTCAAACTAGTCGTAGCTAAAGACATTAACGATTAAAAACATTGTAAATTAAAAGGGGTGACACAAAGGAGTCAAATATCAAATGGGGTTTTTGTCACAAATAGTAAAAAACAACAGAAAAAACAAAAAAATCAAGTATGGGGACAAGTTCTTGGGGTGTGACCGCAATACAAGTTGAGATAAATCGCTGGGTACATGTTTTCGATAGGAAATTTGCAAGATAATAGTGACTAGGCTAAACTTTAGATGGAAATAAGTTCCCTCTCGGGCATCTTACCCCATTTCAAATGCGTTCCTCTCGGACACCCATTTTCCGCATGAAGGCCGGCCTACGCCTTACCCCACTCACTCTCTCGATCTGAGTGTTAGGATATGGGACTATGGCTCACTCTCTCAGGCTGAACCTCATGTCGACCTACTCCTTAGGCCATCAGTCTAGCGGTCTTGGTTTCGCGACCTCCCTCTCGGGCAAGCCAAAAACACATGGGTGGTTTTGTATTTGCAACTACAAACCCATTAAATTAAACCACAACCACTAGGTGAAATCACCATTAAAATACATCTATCGTATCAGTAAGCAGACCCAACAACAATATCAACACATATTTGCTAAATCACACCCCGAGAATGGGGGTTCTTAGCCACACATCAAGAAATAAAAAATATACCTAAAATAATACTAAAATCAAATGGGTATAAGGAATTAAACCTTGATTTAAGCAAAGGAAGAAGAATGGAGAAGACCCACTTCCAACTTGGGGAAGATGAAATTCTACATTCTTCAAAGCTCCCAAAAACCCTCTCCAAACTTGAGAGAAAATATCCCAAAAAGTAATATTCTATTGTGAAAATTAAAATAAATGTTCGGCCCTTAAAAATTAATAACAAGTTTAGTATTTATAGACTTCAGAAAATAGTGCTGGCGGATCTTTTGGTGAGGTTAGTCGAAATCGCCGATTAACTAGCCTTCAGCATGGTCGTGCTCTGTGTCATTAGGTGAGATAGTATTGCTTCGCGAAATTATTCAGCAAAACGCCGACTGCTCCTTTCATTGCCTTTTTTGATTCTGCTCCTTCAAGGCTTCGCGTACTGGAACAAAGGGCAGAGTGCATCCCTTCGGCGAATCTCCAAGCATGTTTGGCGATGCGCAGACTTCAACTTCTTCGTTCTTTTCAGCCCTTTTGTTCCTTTTTGTGCCTAAGTGTCCATGCTTCCACTAAAATTTCAAATACCTGAAACTTAAGAGTTTTCATCAAATATTGAGACAAAATAAGCATTTGAGGACACTATTTCTATCAAAATAAAGTTCAAAATGAGTCCAATTTGTGGAGTCATGACATGCACATAAAGTTCACTCAAAACATTCACTAATCAACCAACACAAACATGAAAATTTTACAGCTAACTCACATTCAACTGCTATAAAATGATTCATATTGAAAGCAAATCTGCAAAGATACTTTATTCAAATTTCTATATAAAAAATAATAAATACCTAAAGGTTCTTTAATAACATTTGCAAAATATATATTTATAATAACCACTTATCATTCAGGATCACTTTCATTTTTGATATCATTTCCTCCCTCGAGATTAGCTTCACCATTATTTGGAGAATGTCACTCCCCCAGGATACCCCCTTGACGTAATACGGGACCTAGGATCACGAGTGACCCCAAGCTAACCCTGTGTCTGGCATATATCAAGCTTACTGAGAATAACTGAATAAAACATAAATTATGTGGAAGCTAAAATGGTAGATAACTGAAAGATAGGGAATACCCAATATTGATATGAATATATATAAAGCTACTAAGAGTTCAACTATATTGAACATTCCCTCAAATCTAAAGCTGAATATATATAAAGCTACTAAGAGTTCAACTATATTGAACATTCCCTCAAATGTAAAGCTGAATCTAATACTATGTCTGAAAAGCCTCTACTAACTAGAGTTGCTGGGACATGCCCCCAGCTAACTCTAGCTAAACTAAAAACTGAAATAAAAGACTGAATATGAAAGACATATATATTGTCCTTGAAGTACAAGGACTCACTACTAAAGCTGTTGAATACTTATCGGGAACCAATCTATGCAGGATCTGGATGCTGAATACCTGAACCTAAATCATGAAAGAATGTAAGGCAGAGTATGCATAAGTACTTGGAATGTACTGAGCATGCAAGATATAGATAATAGTTGAACAAACATATATAAGCTAAACAAAGCATAACTGAACAATGACATAAACTGAGTAAGAATGTAAATACTGAAATATATCTGAAAAGGTAAACTGAATGCAATGACCAAGTACTAATCATGAAAAGAACATGTTGAACTGAATACTGAAGTATATACTGAAAACCTGGTCAAATGCACTAAGAGTCTGACTGTGGGAGCTACTATTAACCGACATAAAACCACGTGAGCTAATGTAGGTTCCAATGTATATGCCTCATCGAGAGGACCCAATTTACCTTGCCAGGGGTATAAGGGCATGATAGGCGTGATCACTAAATCTAATGCCCAACAGAGGGGACTTATAATCCTATGGGGGCACGTAGTTCTAGGACTATGAGGGTACGCTGAACCCTAGTCCAACTCGGTGCAAAGTCTACTCCCAACTGAATATGTGTATGACACAAATGTAACTGAAATACTGAATAGCTCAAAATACTGACATGCAATCTGAGAATGCAACATTTATATACTGATAATGTGACATTCGAAATCTAGAGCATGATTATCTGTTTAACTGACCTAGCAAGTATAATTCATGAACTAAGAGAATTTATACAAACTAGGGTTCTGAGTTTGATACAAGGAATTAAGCAAACTTTCCAAAAAAAACTGATAATTAGACTATGGATTATATAACAGCTTAAATCATAATAATTTCCCAAGATTTTACAAACCCTAGGTCTAAACAAGCTATGTAGAATCAAGAAACTGGCTGAATTCTAGGGACCTAGTAGATGAAAGGAACCCACTAGTGAAATCCCACATACTTGGTGATGAAATCTGCGGAGAAATCCTTCGATTTCGGGGTTGAAACTTGAAGAACACTGTTTCTTGTTCTTGGGAGGTTTGATGGACTTTTCCTCTCCTTTTTTCTCCAAGATTGGATGATTTTTGGTGAATAAAGGTTCTGAGTATGTCTGACTAAGTTATTAGACTTTATTATGAGTAAAATAACGTAGTTTAGGCATCAAACGATGTCGTTTAAGTTCCCAACGTATAGGGAAAGGACCAAAACAACCTTGACTTAATTCTGACGAAGCCCATCCAAGGAGGGAACGACGGTCCATCGTTTGACCTACCGGCCATCATTTGGGTTCGTTGTTCATGATCAGCCCGACATGGCTTCACTAAAACGAGCATAACATTTTACTCGAAGATGGGATTTTAGCAAACTCGATGGTGTTGGAAAGAGGATTCAATTATCTATCATTTGGTGGGTCATGGGCCACCTAGTTCCTTTTGTGCTAAAAGTTATGACCGTTTGAAGTTGACCTAACAAAAATTTCCCTCTAACTGGTTGCTGACCATCACCTACGGTCCGTAGGTCCAACCACGAACCATCCTGGTCGACCGTGGGTGGGGTCAGAGACCATAAACATTTGGTTCCCAATGACGGACCCCACCTACGGACCGTGAGTCAGACCACATACCATCAGTGGCTTTCGTGGTTCTTGCACCGAGTCCTGGAAAGCTGCATTATTCTATTTTCTCAAATCCAAGGTGTTACAGAGAAGCTTGAGTATGGACTTCCATATCAATTATTATTCCATCGACCCCACTTCTTACCCAATCATTAATCTCATATTCTGGAACATGGGAATTTTCTAAGATATCCAAGTCAGTGGAATAACTATTCATTGATGACTTGAGTTGCATACTGTTTTCCTCTCCCATATCAAAAATGTCTCGAGGTTTAATTAACCTAGGGACAAACCATTCATGATCATGAGGTCCCTGCACAAATATTACTTGTTGGGCTTGTTCAACAAAAATAAAGGGTTCATGACGGTATCGAATGCCAGAATCAGCCAAGCATGAAAAATTCACAACTGTGAAACCCACGTCATCTTCCATAATTCCTCTACCTTTGGTTACATCGACCCAATCACACTTAAATAAGACAACCTTAAATTCTTCATAGTATTTTCACTCCATAATGTCATTCAATTTACTATAATATGATATATTTGCAAACTTTGGAGCATTGTCGCTTGAACTTGCATAACTTTTGTTTTTTGAAACAACCATAACACCACTATTTTGTGTTTCTAGGTACTCTATACTTTGTTTTGTTAGAAACCGATACCCATTATATACATCATATGCATTAAATCTTTTTGCAATGTAACTCGACCCTTTTGCAAGAGCTTTAATATTCTTTATGATATCAGATGTGACCTCCAATTCTTTTACCTATCCAAATAAAGATACAACTATAAATTTGGATATAAGGACAAGTACAATAATTAAGGTAACCAAGAACATAGTACTACTACTTACTTGCTCCTTGAACCACTCACTAAATGTATTGAAATGCATACGATCAAGTTGATGTTGTGTCAAACGGCGCTTACGTGTGATCTTTGGATTTCAATAATAGGTTCTCTGTTCATGTGACTCATATATATAAATTTTGTTACCAAATTAATTAGTATACACTTAATCAACAATAAATATAAGACTTACTTTTTATAACTTTCAACCACCTCAGACTCACAATTGAAAAGCATATGTTGATGTGCTTGCAATAATGTTTTCTCATCCATTTTATATACATCTATTGCACCGCATGACTCTCCAATAGTAGGAAAATGGAATTCGTCTTTACTAGTCTCATTTTCATTTTCATCGTTGCATCTTGTTGAACAATAAGACCTTGAGTCTCCACCGTCCAAATATCGTGAGCAAAATGCTAAACATTCATTTGCTATGTATGCTTCTGCTATTGAATCTTGTGGACATGCACAATTACGAACATATGATTTTAAAGTACCCAAGTACCTATGGAATAAAGTAATGTTATTAGTTTTATATTATAATATTTAACAACTAAAGATATATCTAATAAAGAACCAGTGATAATCTTCATACCTCTCAATTGGGTACATCCAATGATAATGTACTGGACCCACAAGTTTAGCCTCAGTTTCCAAGTGAGTAACCAAGTGTACCATAATAGTAAAGAATCCCGGCGGCAAGAGTTTCTCCATAGTAGACAATGTTTTTTGAATTTTTTCTTCAAGTAATTTCAACTCTTCCAGTCTTAGAACTTTGCTACATAAAACACGAAAGAATGTGCATAGTTCAATTAAAATAGACTTAACTCTTTTATATGTTGATCTTCGCAAGGCAAGATGAAGAAGTTCTTGCATTATAACATAACAATCATGAGTGTTTAGTCTAGATATCTTTCGCTTTCGAATCCAACGTGAGATATTAGAGGCATAGCCACCTGGAAACTTGGTATTTTGTAGTACTTCATAAAACATACCTTTTTCATTTGAAGACAGTGAAATAAGTAGGAGGAAGATATTCTCTCCCACTAGCTCGATATTGTGTCCAAAAGCTTGGTCTTATTTTCATCTCCTTCAAGTCCAACCATGCTTCAATATTGTCTTTTGACTTTTTACCAAGACCCAATAATGTATATAATATGTTATCGCAAACATTCTTTTCTATGTGCATTACATCAAGATTATGGTGCACCAAGTTATACTCCCAATAAGGACGATAAAAAAATATGCTCATCTTTTTCCATGTATTTTTCATCACCCCACTTACCTCTTCACTTGAGTTGCCTAGAGTAAAATTTATATCTTTAACTTGATCCAGCACTTCTGACCCAGATATTGTGCAAAGTGCAGGTCTTGTTTCCTTAGTTCTATCAAATGATTTTGCATCATTTCTATATTTGTGTCCAGACTTCAAGTAACGTCGGTTCCCCATAAAACAAAATTTCTTGCCATGTTTGAGCCTTTTAAATTGAGTGCGTATGTTGCAAGAAGGGCTTGCAAACCGATCAGAAGTGCTCCATCCAGAAAGAGTACCATATGCTGGAAAATCTTTTATAGTCCACGTGAGAGCTACTCTCATTTGAAATGTCTCCTTTGTAGACGCATCGTATGTTTCTGCTCCAACACTCCAGAATTCATTTAACTCTTCTATTAATGGTTGCAAAAAGACATCAATATTATTGCCAGGTGATTTTGGTCCAGGAATAAGTAAGGAAAGAATAAAGAACTCTTATTTCATGCACATCCACAGTGGAAGATTATATGGAATTAAAATCACTGGCCAAGTAATATGCCATCTCTTCCTGTCTATTCAAGCCTTGCATCAGTCTGAAATAAATTGGTAATTTATATTTAGGAAGAAGCCCCGTTAAAGCCTAAGTCTAATTCAAAGTAAAGGCTGAACCCGGGCCACCCACTTGGTGAAGTAGTCTGTAGCGGTGATAACAAAATGGTGACCATGACTAGAAGGGAAAGGCGGAGGTACGAAAGAGGGTTCGCTAATTGGAACATTGTGCCAAATGGATTAAATATACCAGAAACTAATCCCAAGCAAACATTGCGAGGATCTCCCGCAAATTCAGGATACTTACTATCAAAAAATTTCCAAGCTTCGAACTATGCCGGATGTTGTAGAATCGCATATTTGTTTCACTATTCATGATGCCATCGCATTACATTAGAAGTTTTTGAAGACATAAATAATCTTTGTAGTCTTAGTTTTAAAGGAAAATACCTTAGGACCATGACTGGAATTTTCTTTGCATTATTTTTCCAACAAGAAGATCCACAAATTTTGCATTCAATGACATCCATACTGGCAAACTCCTTTCTTAAAAGCATACAGTCATTGGGACAGTGATGAGTCCACAAATTGGACTCATTTAGGGTTATATTTTGATAAAATTAGTGTCCTCAAATGCATATTTTATCTCAATATCTAATAAAAACCATTAAGTTTCAAGTATTTGGAGTTTGAGAGAAAACATGGACACTATCTAGCAAAAAAGAACAAAAACAGCTGAAAGAATGAAGAAATGAAGATATGAGTATCGCCGAACCCATTCAGCGAATCGCCAAATGTCTTATCCTCGCCTTTTGTTCCAGTGTGCTAAGCCTTGAAATAAAGGATCAAATTGGCGGTGAAAAGGAGAAGTCAGCGTATCGCCGAGTAGTTTTGTGAAACAGTACTATCTCGCCCATTGATCCAAAACACAACGATGCTGAAGGATAGAGCAAGACGGCGATGAAACCTAGCAAAGGGTGGATCGCCGAGTTGATCGACAATCTCGACTAACGACGTCGAATGATCCGCTGCAGCACAGATTTTTGAAAACTATAAATACTAGTTCAAGTTTTGTAGCTTAGTATAAGAGCAGAATTATTATTATCAAGTTTTATTATTAAGTTTTAACATCAGACTTAGAATATTTTCTCTAAGCTTGGAGAAGGTTTTGAAGAACTTAAAGATTCAAAAGGTTTCAACTCCAACATTTTGGACTTGGGTCTTGTGGATTATTCACTTTTGACTTGTTTTAAGACTTAATCTTGCATACCCATTGATGGAAACTGAGATTTGTATATATTTTTACCTTTTTTTCTTGTGTATCTAAATCCCCAATTCTTGGGGTGTGATTTTGTGAATATGGGTTAGGTTATATGTTGGGGTCTTGCTTGTTGATGGTTTATTTGTTGTGTAAGTGTGATTTCATTTAGTAGTTGTGGTGGAACTTAATGATATTTTAGTTGCAAATACGATTTCACCTTTGTGTTTTCGTCTTGCTTGAGAGAGATGTCAAAAAACTAAGACTATTAAATTGATGGCCGGTGGGAGTGGGTCGACATGAGGTTCAGCTCGAGAGAGTGAACCCTAGTCCTTCTGATACACACTCACCTCGAGAGAGTGAGTAGGCTACGGCGGAGGCTATTCTTCAAGCGGAAAGTGGGTTTCCGAGAGGAACCCATTTGATTCGGGGTAAGTTGCTCAAGAGAGAAGTTACCCCCACTATAATCTAGCCTAGTCACAAATACTGAACGGATTCACTATCGAAAGTATGTACCCAATAGTCTAGTCTAACTCGTATTCCTACACATCCCAAGAATCTCGTCTCCATATTCGTATCTCTCTTTATTTTTGTCAATTTTGCTCTTTACCTTTTTACAAACCTCCCATTGATAATTGACACTTGTGTCAAACCCTTTGATTTGTCATGTCTTTATTTGATAAAGTCTTTAGCTACGGTTAGCTTTAGCACTTTCACGCTTAATAACTAATTTTCAGAAACGGCTCCCTTGGGACTCGACCCCAACCCTTGGTTGGGTTAATTTACTATTGTACGATCATAGACACTTGCATTGGAAGTTTTGTCTTGATTACGCAAACATCAAAATGGCGCCGCAGTCGGGGAGTGGTGTTACGTGAAAATTTTTGGTTAAGATGAATTTTTCTTTTGATAATCGTAGTTTACTAACTTTATTTTTTGTTTTGTTTTGCTTTGAAGTTGTTGATGTAGGTAGATACCCTGAGCATGGCTAAGGGAAATGGTGACAACTCGGTTGAGACGAATCAAGAAGTCGAGATGGACTTCATGTTAACCATACTGGTAACTAAGCTGAACGAGTTAGCCACCAAAATATCAGAGGTAGAAAACCAGTGCAAGAGCCAATGGAGGTACATACCCCTTCATGAGCGGAAAGAATCTAGAGATAGGGAGAGAAATCGTGTCGAGGACACACTCCAAATCATTCTCCAAAAGATCACTGAACAAGATCGAATGTTAGAAGAGATGAAGGAGAATATTGAAGTGTTGAATCAAATGATTGGCTCCCATTCTAGATCGATCCAGCTGATCAGGACACTCATGAGTTATGCAGTGCCTCATCTTCACTCAAATGAACTATTGGAGAGTGAGTAAGGACTTGCATCCCCAAGGTATTAAATGCTTTAGTTTGCTTTTATAAATAATGGTGTGTTAGTGGTGCAGGTTTAAATGCGGGAAGTGTTCAGAAAATGAAGATTGGTGAGAAAAAGGTCCAGTCGGCATATCGCCGAAGAGGTCGGCGTGCCCGACTCGACTTGCAGATTGGCTCAACTCAAATTTAATTCAGAGCCTGTAAAACTTGGCGAGCTCAAGAAGCAGTTAGGCGTGTCGCCAACCTATTCGGCGATCTCGATTCAGACCGCCATTTTGACCCCCAAGAAACTGATGATCCTATTGAAAATGGCAGAGCAAGTTACCACTCGGTGTGTCGCCGAGTGGATCGGCGAGTGCGACTAACGCCGCCGAATGGAAACGAACTAGACGGTTTATAATGGCCAAAGGTTTCAAAATTTGAACTTCTTCACTTTCCTTTGCTTTTAAAAACTTCACAAATTCACACCAAGGTAGTATTTTCAATACTTTTATATTCCATTAGTATTTTAGTGGTAGATTGGTGCTCGGAACTAGGATTTCTTTGCAGCCTAACTTTTCAATCGCGGTTTAATCGGCATTTAAGGTTGGTTTTCGAATCCCGAGTTTACATTCAAAAATTTTGTACTCATTTGCAATAATTTTATCATATTGTTGGTGTTGGGCCTCTCTAATAGAATTAGAATATGTAAATGCCTATTTCAATTTGCAAATCTTGCCCTTATTGTTTTGATTGTCAAACGCCCATAATTGTTGTGCTTTTAAATGAATGAATTTGCATTGAGTTGTGCTTGCGTGTCATTTAGATTAATTGGGTGAAGTCTGAGTAACCCATGTTTGTGCGAAACGACGAAAATTGCTCAATGATAGAGTGGGTGACAACACTCTTAAGAGCAAATATCGTTAAATGGCTAAATTTGGTAAAACCGGGAAAAATCTGAGTATCCCGGGGTGATGGGTAGTACGGGTCTTGTTTGAATTTCATTAGTGCATGCTTTGATTTGTTTATCGGGGGTTGCAGGGTTGAATTCGAGAAAGTAGGTTGGAAATAGGCACGTAGGCTGTTTGGCGAGCTGGGTCGAGCTCGCCAAACCACTTGGCAGTTCGCCTAATAACCCTATACCGCCTTTAATCTCATGCTATCTATATTGTTGGATTCTGTGACTTTCGCCAAGAAAGCTTGAGGTCACCAAAAGCACACGACGATCCGCCGAAAGTCTGATTAATCGCCCTTTGTCTGCACCCCTGAAATTCTTGTTGCATTGTAACTTTTGGCGGACAAATCCTTGCTCGCCGAAAGGAGTAGGCAATTCGCTGAAAGGACCTTCACATAGCCAACTTGCCTTAATTTTTAAGCCAATCCCTTCGGCGAGCCCGATCTATCTCGCAAAAAAAGGTTCGGCGACTCACCGACTGGATCGGCGAGCCTGTTTGCAATAGATTTTTTGTGCTTGTGTTTGATTCTCTCCTAATTTCTCCCGATCTTTTGTAGATATGGTACGTACAAATCTAATCATGCCACCCAAGATAAAAGCGCAGGGCATAAGTATAAACGAGGGAGGGTCGAATCCTCCAAAGAGGAGAGGAGAAGAACTCCCACCGAGAGATAAAGGTAAAAGGAAGAAGCATACAACTAGAAAAGGAATAGCTATTGAAACCCAAGCTAATTTTTCAAAAACAGAAGATGAGCAGCCTCTGATAAACTGAAGGGATGAACTCCGCGACAGATCTCAATCCGCATCCACCAATATTCCCTCAGCTGCCACTCCTCCGGCAACAGACTCCGTGCCAGCGCAGACACCTCTAGTGGCCCCTGCAATCCCTATCGTCCCTCCTCCTAGACTACTGAACAGACTGAAAGGTCAGGGGGTACGGAGAATCCTAGAGGAGAAGCTATTATCTACGGAGGGCCTGAGGGTAAGCATCCTGATGTGATTGACACCCTTCGATACCATGAGTTTGAGCAGTTCACAAGTCCCCGAGGCCCTTACATTCCTTCTTGGGTTAGGGAATTTTACACAGCTTATGGGGAGTTGGTACCCAAGAACAAGAAGAAGGCAAGAGAGTTTAGACCGGTAAAGTCGGTCATGGTCAGAGGCAAGGAAGTTGAGTGCCACAACGAGTATATTAACACTGTATTGGGTAGACCGTTGCGCTCTGCACTTCCCTACGAAGGGTTGCCTATTATTCAATCCCTAGATTACCTGAAGGGTTGGTGACTCTTCTTATTTCTGACACCACCCCGAGGTGGATGGATGCAGGGGCACCTATTGAGAAGAGGGACTTGAATATCGCTGCCAGGTTCAGGTTTGGTTTCATCAGCAGCACCATCATGCCATCCCAGAATGAGTACACTTTGCACTATCCTAAGGCATCTTGCCTTGGTTCTATCATGTCCAGGAGGCGCATCGATCTGGGGTTACTGATTTAACAATAGATGGTCATGAGGGCCAAATAGAAGCTGACTTCTCTGTCATTCCCAGTCTTGATCAAGGAGTTGTGCCAGCGTGCTGGAGTACCTCGGGACACTACGAGGGATATTGAGGTCACCCCATCTTCCTCCACTGACATCCGGTGTATTGAGGTCGAGTTCACACGAGAGGAGGTTGACAAGAGAAGAGCAGCTCCAGTAGATATTTCCCCGGAAGTTGATGTTGACTCGTTACCAGCAGAAGCACCTTCGCATACTTTGACCTCTGAGCCTTCAGGTACATCTGATCCTTCCTCTTCTTCAATGGTCCCAGGTGATTTTTCCTCCTCCTAGCCTGCCAGGATTACTCAGGCCATGATCTTGAAGATGGGACAGCTGACCTATTCATCGGATGTGAGAGAGACTCGGTTGGAGAGATCCATTCCGGGGATGATCAATAGTGTTATCTTGGCTGTATTGACCCCTCTTAGGGCCTCTGTTGATGATCTAGCTACTAGAGTCACTACTTGTGAGAGCAAATAGGGGAAGACATCCTAGGTTTCGGCTTTGAAAGTCGAACTAGCAGATTTGAGGAAGGACGTGGACTATTTGAAGTCCACCAACTTCACCTCATTGATGCGGGGTGCAGATGACGAGGATGCTCCTGAGACCTCAGGGATTCCTCCAGCTACCACCGAAGATGTACAGAGGGGTGGCACAACATATGAGGAGTCGGATGCAGAGACCGACGAGGAGATGATAGCAGTACATGAGGAGGAGATGATGGAGAGCCGAGAGTAGAGCATATTTGGAGATTTGTCAGATCTTGTGGGGACAATTGTGAAGCCGGTGATCCAGACATTCTCGACTGAGACGTCCACAGCAGCCCCTAGTGGATCTGACACTTCTATTCCCTCTGAGGTGACCCCGGGCACTAATGCCCAAGTCCACACTACTACACCAGGAACTAAGGCCCCGACAGATGGAGAGACTGCATAGACAAGACTTTTCTTTACCTCCTTCTCTGTCTTACCTACTTTTACTTTTGGATACTTTCATTCGTATTTGAGGAAAAATGATTTTTGTTTGTGGTGGGGTGAGGCCCACCTTTGTGCATATTTTTTTTGATTATATATTTCGGGTTGTGAGCTATTATTGTGTTATTATACTGATTTCTGTGGATGTTTGAGCTTGTGACTCCTTTTATTTTAAATTGCAAAATGATTTTGACCCGTCCAATAAAAATAATTTTTTTTTGCCACCTCTGATGTATTGAATGTGGCTGTTCTATTGCAAATTTTGAGTCTCGGTTCCGATCAATACCGAAGACTTGAATAGTGCTGTTAATCGAACGAACATGAATGCGCGGCTACGATGAGGCCAAATGAAGTTGCATAGACAATATGTGAACTCTTTTCATCTCGTTATGACTAGCCTAGTATCGAATTGAGTCTCTTGTGATGATCGTTGCACACTAGAAAAAGTGTGGAGTCTTGTTTGACTTATAGTGTCAATGCCTAGTGTGATGAGCTTACCTGTGAACTATGCATGATGGATCCTAGAATTGGCCCCATTGGTCCGGTCAACTAAGTGATGCTATCTCTTGATATGATATTAGCCAACTTCCAAGAGTGTGTGAGCCAATTTGATATATACCTCTTTTGTGGCCTACCTTGTGAGTGTGTGTGAACCTCTTTTGAACACCCCTTGAGACTTACCTTTCTTTCGAAGAAACTTGATGAAATAAATGACCTTTCTTTATCTATTACCCATAATCCTCATGAAGTTGTGGTTTGTTTGAATGGCCTAAGTTAGGGGTGTGGTGAAAACAAAAGGGAAAGTCAAGAAGTGCAAGGAAAGTCTCCTTTAACCCATGGTGTTGTGAAAAATGGAACCCCTCCATATATATAAAAAAAAAGAGAAAGAAAAAGAGTGAAAGAAAGTTGTGGAATAAAGTACAAAAGAAATGGTGTTTCCAAACAATTCATGGAAAGTGAATAATAGGATGACTTATGAGCACTAAAGAAAATGATGAAGGAAGAGGAAATGAAGTATTGTGAGTACCACATTTCATGAGTATAAAAGTCACTGAACCTAAATGATCATACCTTTGCACTCAGCCCCATTACAAGCCTTGAAAAGACCTTCTTGATCTTGAGTGAGCTGAAGCAAGTGTTGTTTGGAAAATACGGGAAAACCTATGGGTGAAATTATGCATTGTGTTCTTCTTTGTGAGTGTGAGCGTTGCATCTCATTCTGAAGCTTTAAACTGTGAACCATTGTGTGAATATGGAATCATTCCTTGTGTGAGGGCATTTGAACACTTTGGTTGAGCTTGAACTTGCATTTGAAGCAAGTATTGTGAGCATGAGATTCTTTGGTATTGGTGAGTCACAACTTGAATCTTTGAGTGCACATTTGATCTTTGCATAAGTAAATTGAGTCTTGTTTTGTGCATTCATGATTGAGTCTTGCATAACACTGTTCGAGATACCCTTTTTGAACGGCTGAACTTGAGTTTGCTTGAGGACAAACAAAAGTTTAAGTTGGGGTGTTGATGAGTCCACAAATTGGACTAATTTAGGGCTATATTTTGATAAAATTAGTGTCCTCAAATACATATTTTATCTCAATATCTGATGAAATCCATTACGTTTCAGGTATTTGGAGTTTGAGGGAAAGCATGGACACTACCTAGCAAAAAAGGAACAAAGGCAGCTGAAAGAACGAAGAAATGAAGATCTGAAAATCGCCGAACCCATTCTGCGAATCGCCAAAAGGTCTTATCCTCGCCTTTTGTGAGCCCTGAAAGAAGGGATCAAATTGGCGGTGAAAAGGAGCAGTCGGCGTGTCACCAAGCAGTTCCGCGAAGAAGTACTATGTCGCCCAATGATCCAAAAGACGACGATGCTGAAGGATAGAGCAAGATGGCGATGAAACCTACCAAAGGGTGGATCGCCGAGTTGATCGGCGATCTTAACTAACGACGCCGAATGATTCGCTGCAACATAGATTTTTAAAAACTATAAATACTAGTTGAAGTTTTGTAGCTTAGTATCAGAGGAGAATTATTATTTTCAAGTTTTATTATTAAGTTTTAACATCAGACTTAGAATATTCTCTCTAAGCTTGGAGAGGGTTTTGAAGAACTTGAAGATTAAAAAGGATTTCAACTCCAAGATTTTGGACTTGGGTCTTGTGAATTCTTCACTTTTGACTTGTTTTAAGACTTAATCTTGCATACCCATTGATGGAAACTGAGATTGGTATACATTTTTACCTCTTTTGCATGTGTAGCTAAAACCCCAATTCTTGTGGTGTGATTTTGTGAATATGGGTTAGATTATTTGTTGGGTCTTGCTTGTTGATGGTTTATTTGTTGTGTAAGTGTGATTTCGTTTAGTAATTGTGGTGGAACTTAATGAAATTGTAATTGCAAATACGATTTCACCTTTGTGTTTTCAGCTTTCTTGAGAGAGAGGTCGCTAAACTAAGACTACTAAATTGATGGCCAGTGGGAGTGGGTAGCCATGAGGTTCAACTCGAGAGAGTGAACCCTAATCCTTCTCCCACACACTCAGCTCGAGAGAGTGAGTGGGCTAAGGCGGAGGCTGTTCTTCAAGTGTCAAGTGGGTGTCCGAGAGGAACCCATTTGATTCGGGGTAATTTGCTCGAGAGAGAATTTACCCCCATTATAGTATATTCTTGTCACAAGTACTCAACGGATTCACTATCGAAAGCATGTACCCAATAGTCTAGTCTAACCCGTATTCCTATCACATCACAAGAATCCCTTCTCCATATTCGTATCTCTCTTTATTTTTGTTGATTTTGCTCTTTACTTGTTTACAAGCCTCCCATTGATAATTGACACTCGTGTCAAACCCTTTGATTTGTCATGTCTTCATTCGATAAAGTCTTTAGCTACGGTTAGCTTTAGCACTTTCGCGCTTAATCACTACTTTTCAGAAACCGCTCCCTTGGGACTCGACCCCAACCCTTGGTTGTGTTACTTTACTATTGAACAAACGTAGACACTTGCATTAGAAGTTGTGTCTTGATTACGCAAACATCAGACAAGCATGGATCTTTTCATACTTTAAGCCCAAACCTTCAACTATCTTTTTGGTCTCATAGAATGAAGGAGGTAATGTTTCCCCTTCTAGCAACGCATCTTTTAATAATTCAAGCAAAGAACAAAAAAAAACTTCATTGATGCGTTGGTCATCCTTTTGGTGTGTTTTGCTCTCTACATGTCAGCAACCGTAAACCTAATTTAACCTGCAACCACCATGATCATGGCCACACTGGCCACTGGTCATCTCATTATTGGGGCTAGCCAGTCGTCTATACTACAAGATTCAGCTTTTCCTCCATTACTCAGCAGTGTCCCAGTAATCAACAATCCTAGATTGCCTCATGTGATCATGCCTAACAAAGATGACAATTGGGCCAAAGAGAATTATGGAGATGCCCTCAAGAAGGTCAACCACATGGGGTCTAATACTAATTCAGGAGTTACACCTATTCCTATGAAGACAGTTATGTATGCAAATGGTATTCGGAGAATTGTCTGGACAGAAGATGAAGTGCAAAGAATGAATACCATTGAAAATCTCCAATTTGCCGTGATTGGAAAGTTTTCATATGGGTGGCTGAAGTTAGAAGAACTAAGAACAATTATTCCTAGACAATGCAACATTAGGGGAGATTGTAAGATAGGTTTACTAAGAAATCTATATGTGCTTGTAAGACTGGATCAACAGGAAGATTTTATAAATCTTATGTCAAAAAATATCTACTATATACTGCCTAAGGACGGATATTCATATTTTATGAGGTCTCTTATATATGATGAGAAATTTAAAGTGGACGAGGAAACTACACAGGCCATGGCTTGGATTTAATTCCCTGATCTTAAGCCTACATATTTTGTTAAGGAATCACTTTTTTCTTTGGCCTCAGCAGTGGGTAAACCTATACAATTGGATTCAGCTACAATAAACAAAATCAGGCCAAGCTGTGCGCGAGTAAAAGTACAAGTTGATCTAATGTCAGAATTTCCAAAGTATGTGGAAATGGAGATTGTGAATGAAGGGAATAAAGTATCACGAGTTGAATGGGTGAAAATTCATTATGATATGGTACCTCTCTACTGTAAACATTGTAAGGTGCAAGGGCATGCCTATGAGGAATGTAGAAGCTTGCACACAGAATTAAAAACAACGTTAATAATAGTAGGGACACAGGTACAATCAGGGGCAAAAGGAACAGACTAACATTCAAGGGCAAAGGTGGAAAAACACAGAGATACAATTAAAGTAGTTGACGATCAAGAAAATGAGAATTACTTGGGAAAAAGGAAGAGAATTATCAAGAGATATTGGAACCCTACAGGAAAAATTATAAATAAGGAAGTGGAAAAGTACTGTAATCAGGCAAACATACTAGTAACCTCAGATAGAAACCCTTTTACTATTCTTGAAAGGGTGGAGAATGAGACACCCATAGTAGAAGATGTGGAAAATGGATCGCTCATAGTGGAGAATGAGACACAAACAATAGCAAGGGAGGTAGATGCAAGGCTGCCTGATCATGAATATATAGAAACAGTAAGGCACAAGCAACATGAGTTAAAAACCATAAGAGAAGAAAGTCAAAAGAATCATCAAGAAGTATCGACCAAGGATTGGGTACTCACTTCATTCAATAAGCAACAAGATATAAACGTTAGTAATAACAACAGTATTGCAAATCAACAGGAAGCATATAAAGGTACAGATACATGTCCAGTAAACAAGGACTTAAGAAGGGGTGAGGAGACTACTGATATAAGTTCTTACGAAGTTGTAGCATCTACTGATGAAGTTGTGAACACAACTGTTGTGAGCAGTAATAAGGGGAAGCGGAGAATGAGAATATGCTAAGCACCGTATGCTATGCAGAACCCCTCCAGGTATTGCCTTTGTAGCTAGAAGGAGATCGAAACCTACAAATAGAAAATGGAGCTAGTCAAGACATTGAGAACATGTATAGAATAGAGGAAGAACAACAACTGATCAACAGTGATGAGCAAGCCATAATTCATGCTGGAACTCAGAAATCTACTCCTACAGAGAAGCTACATGAAATAGTTTCACACCAAATTATACAGGAGGATGCACTCATAAATGCAGAGGTAGACACCACATTATTGAAAAATAAGTAGGTACTTATTGAAGATGAAGATGATGAGGAGGAGGGTGGACTTCTGGAGGTGCATGTTTATCAACAAGCAGACCTTTCACCTAAAACAAAGAAAGGGAAAGACTAGAAGGAAATGGAGTTAAAGCCAACAAGGACTCAGGCCAAAATGGTAGTGAAGACCTCTTCTAAATGAAACAGAAAGCCTTGTTTTGGAACATAAGGTCTGTGAGAACCCAAAATGCTTTCCATAGGGTTCAAATGTTGAACATACATCGTCAGTTTTTCTAGTTGCCTTGATGGAACCTTTCCAAGACACTAGAGAAATTCAAAAAAAGATTGGGCATGCAGTATGTTAACTATAGTGCTAATGGACAAATTTGGGTGTTTGTGAAAGAGAACATCCAAGTTGGAGTGGTATTTGATTCTGATCAACAATTGACCTTACAATTGACACTTGAAAATGGTAATCAATTCCTGGTTACAATTGTGTATGCTAAGTGCTCTGCAGTTGAGAGACTAAGCCTATGGGAGGATCTATATAACATTGAGTATAACTACTCAATACCTTGGATGGTAGGTGGATAATTCAATGTTGTTTTGAGTGCTAAGGAGATGATTGGGGGTCTTCATGTGTATCCACAAGAATATGAGGACTTAGCTTTTTGTATAAAATCATGTGAGTTAAGTGACTTACAATTTACTGGCAGTCCTTTTACATGGTGGAATGGTAGAGCAGATGGAGAATGTATTTTTAAGAGAATTGACATGGTTGTCATTAATCAGACTCTTCTGGATATGTTTGGTAAGGTGGATATGCAACATTTGGCTAGGACAAGGTCTGATCATGCTCCTGTCCTCATTTCATGTGGAGGATTAGCCCATAATTTTGTAAAACCAGTTAGGTTTTTAAAATTTTGGACTGAGAGTGATGATTTTAAAGAGGTAGTACAGAAGAATTGGGAAGCTGAGGTGTCTGGAGATGTCTTTGTGCAATGGAAGCTGAGATTAAAGAAGACCAAACTAGCACTGACTAAATGGAGTAAAAATAAATTTGGTGATATATTCAAACAACTTCTGATAAGGGAAGAAGTGGTTAAATTGAAAGAAAAATTGTTTGAGGAGGACCCTTCTGCATCTAATAGAATGGTTCTACAACATGCTCAGGCTAAATATAAATTATACTTGCATTATGAGGAGGAATTTTGGAGACAAAAGGCTATCATCCAATGGTTTACTGAGGGGGATAAGAATACAAAGTTCTTTCATTGTTTAGTGAAAGGCAAGAGGAAGAGACTATCTCTGAAGGGGATCATGAAACCTGATGGATCTTGGGCATAAGGGGAGGATGACATTGCTATAGAGGTTCTGAACTTCTTTGCAGAACAGCTTACATAAACAAGTGTGAATGAGGAGTTTACTTTGGCACAGTATATATAATCAATAGTATCAGTCCATGACAATGCCTTGAATAAAGCAATACCAAGTGTTGAGATAATTAAAAGAGTGGTGTTCAAGTTAAATGGGGATAGTGCTTGTGGTCCAGATGGATTTACATGTCATTTTTTCAGGTCTGTTGGGACATTATGGGCATTAATATTATTAATGCGGTACATGCCTTATTTCAGGGGCTTACATTGCCTAAATCAATTACTCATACTAATTTAGTCTTATTGCCTAAAAAGGAGTTCATTCGAACCTTTTTAGACTTAAGACCTATTAGCTTAAGTAATTTCATTTACAAAGTTATTTCTAGACTTCTACATAACAGGTTGTAGGACTTACTTCCAAGGTTGATTTCCCAGAATCAATCTGGATTTCTGAAGGGCAGGTGTATTGCAGAAAATGTGTTGTTAACCCAAGAAATTATCACTCACATAAGAAAGAGGGGAAAACCTAACAATGTGGTGATTAAGCTAGATATGGCAAAGGCTTTTGATAGAGTGAATTGGAAGTTCTTAATTAGAGTTTTATCTCAAATGGGCTTCGATTAATCAGTTCTTGATTTGATTTGGAGAATTGTGGCTAATAACTGGTATTCTGTCCTTATAAATGGACAGGCTCATGGTTTTTTCCATTCAACAAAGGGATTTAAACAAGGGGATCCACTACCACCTGCTATAATTATTTTATCAACTGAAGTATTATCCACTACCTTGAATCATTTGTTTTATAACAATGCATTTCAGGGTTTTGGAATGCCTAAATGGAGTGATAAGCTAAATCATCTTGCTTATGCAGATGATACTATTATATTTGCATCAGTAGATAAGGAGTCTCTCGAACTGATAATTCAGGTGTTGCAGGAATATGAAAATCAGTCTGGTCAGAAGATTAATAAAGAGAAAGAGCCTCTTCTAGATGTTTAGCAAGGCTAATAATGAATTTGCGAAGGTAGTAGAAGAGACAACTGGATTGCTGAGAGGTAAGTTTCCTTTAATATATCTTGGTTGTCCTATAGGGCATGTCAAGAAAAAGAAAACTGATTTTGCTGAGCTAATCAAGAAAATTCAGAATAAGTTGGAGCTTTGGAAGGGTAAATTGTTATCTTTTGGAGGTAAAGTGGTGCTTATTAATCATGTTTTGCAAAGTATGCCCATATACTTACTTAATGTTCTCACTCCTACTAAATGTGTCATTGACGATATAAACAGAGTTTTTGTTAAATTTCTATGGAACTTTAAAGAGGAAGGAAGAGCAAAACATTGGATGGCTTGGGAAGACATGTGTCACCCCAAAGAAGAAGAAGAAGGACTTGGGATTAGATCTCTTTTTGATGTTTTACAGGCCTTATTTGTCAAACTTTGGTGAAATTTTAGGACCAAGAAATCTTTATGGGCCAACTTCCTATGGAACAACTACTGCAAATGACACAGGCCACAAATTGTTGAATGGAATGAGGGGTCTCAAATATGGAAGGTAATGCTGCAAGCCAGGGATAAAGTTGATCAACAGATATGGTGGGAACCTAGGGATGGTCAAGCTACTCTTTGGTATGTTAATTGGACACAACTAGGTGCTATGCACTATGTGTTACCTATCACACATGAGCCAACTGAAGGATATGAAGATGCTCATCAAATCATGGAGCTAGAGGCATGGAAAATGAATGTGATGGCTGAGTTGCTAAACAAGGAAGTATGTGATCATGTGGTTGGTGTCATGGGGAATGTGAAACAGTCAGGAGAAGAAAACAAACCATGATTGATGCTAAACAGCAAAGGAAAATTCTCTTTGGGTAGTGCTTGGAGCATGATTAGACAAAGGAAAAGGACTCAATTGGGAATCATGAATATATGGGGAAAAGGGATTCCATTAAGAGTATCTTTTCTATTATAGAGGATGTGGTTTCAAAGGATTTCCATAGGAGAGGTCTTGGTTAAAAATAGGATAACAGATGCAGTGGAATGTTGTTGTTGTTCAGATTCAATACAAAAAACTTTTGACCGTCTATTTGTGTCTTGCAGTGATTCTCGAACATAATGAGTGATATTTGCAGGTGCAGCTGGGATACATGGACCATTTGTTCAACTTAAACAGACCCTAGATAAATGGTGTACAACTGATTGTGTTTCCAAATTAAAGCCATTGTTTAGGGCTATTCCTATATTCATCATATGACAAATTTGGAAAAAAGGGAATATCATAAAGCATGGAGGAAGAATGACTAGAAATGCAATGGAGAGAGAGATAAATAAAAATATTCATCTACTCACTGTTTGTAGATATGCATGGCTTATTAATGTACCCAAGTCCTGGCCTCAGATTTTTCAATTCTTGGAATCATATACCCCTATCATTTCTTGCAAATTTGTTAGATGGATATGCCCTATTGTAGGAAGTTATAAGTGCAACACTGATGGTTCTAGTAAATACAATAGTCAATGCAGTTCAAAGGCTTTTTGTGTAAGAGATAGCCAAGGAGGTTTGCTTTTTGCTAGAGCTGAAAGAATTGAGTTTTGTGATGCTTTAGAAGTTGAAGTTACATCATTCAAGGATGGATTGAATCACTGTATACAAAATAATCTACTGCCTCTTGCGATGGAAACCGATTCATTGATTATCAAAAGGATATTAGATGGCGATTGAGAAATTCCATGGAATATTTCAGTGCATATTAGATATGCTCAAAAGATATTAAAGGAGAAGAGGGTGGTGGTTGCATACATCTTCCGGGAAGGAAATACATTGGCATATTTTTTAGCTAACAGTGTGTATGGTTTTGCAGGTACAAAAATCCAATTTTCCTCGGATGAAGAGTTACCAATTCAAGCGAGAACAATATTACAAGACGACAAGCAAGGCAGACCAAAGCTCAGAACAAAGAAATATCAACACATAAATCATGAATCAAGTTAAACGATTATATGAACAGAACAACAACTAATCCACAGAATTACATGACAGAAAATGAAATGATCAATCTTAAGAAAGTGTAATATACGGAAGCTCAAACGCTTATCGATCAAGAATGGAAAATACTTGGGACAACCTTAAATTCGATGCAGTGGTATTAGTTCCTTGGAGCTCAGCCTGCACGATTTAAAGATGGATCAGTGTATTTCTTCAAATTAAGGTTGACTCAGTTATCAATAGAGGGGTTGGTCCTTACCTTGAAGTAAGAAGATGGCAATAGTTTTGAACTGAAGAAGTCTTCAACGAGTTTGGATTTATGGTGTTTGTGAGATCTTTGAACACCCAAATGAATACCACTCAAGTTTAATGCAGATCTTCCATGCTTGCTTAAAAGAGTGACGAATTTTGGATCTCCAATGGAAGAACTTCGATGTTATGGAAGGATACAGTTCCGACAACCCCTGTACTGTTTGTTTCTTGTTTTTGATCTGGGCTTGAGTCACTTTTGGACTCAAGCCAATGTTTTCTCTATTTTGTTTCAATAAATGGGCTTTGCCCAGATTTAACTTTAAAAAAAAAAGAATCAAAAGATTCATTTGACCATTTGTACATGCATTGTGTACGATATATATATATATATATATATATATATATATATAGCATAAAGGATAATTTGCTAAACTTCTTACATCCAGGATATAGTTCTTCATTTGCCTCCTTCATGAGTCGTTCAAATTTATCAATCTCTGGATGTGTTTGATTTCTAGACGTAGGGGTAGTGTTTTCTAGTAGGTTTGCCTCCATCTCGATCGTTTCATTGACATCAATATCGATGAATTGTGTACAACCTCCAAGGGCGTCATGTATCATTCTTCTCATATCATCACCTCTTAAAGTTGACTGGCTACAATTAGTTACTTGAGTATTATTTGATCTATTTAGAAACTCTCCGTGACAAAACCAAGTATCATATGATAGCGAAATTCCATTAACCAAAAGATGATCATATGTTGTATCCCGATTTACTTGATGAAAAAGCACACATTTTGTACAGGGAAATGCAATTTTGTCTCCATCTTGTTTTTCAGAAAAGGCATGATTTAAAAAATCCTTGACTCCATCCAAGTATTCTTTACTAACTCTATCACAATACATCTATTATTTATTTCTAAGATTGTCCATAAAGTTAAATTTATTGTTTCTTTCAACAATTATTGTAAGAACTAAAAATGTGTTAGTAAAAAAATGGTGGAATTAATCAATATGTAATTGCATATCTCAAAAGATGTCATTTTAACAATTAAAATAATTAAACAGAAAATTGATACTAATTATATCCCAATAATGAGTTAGCTCAACACACATGGGAATGTTAGAAGGCTTCCATTAAATATTTTCTTCCCAAGTCATGCTAATATGCAAAAATGTGCCCGTAAATGAAGAATAGTTTAAACAAAGAACAATATTAAAACACATTTAGCTTTTCTAAATAAAATTCTATGGAAGTTCTATTCGAAGAAGGATAGGCTATAGATTCAATATATCCATGCTTACAACATCAAAGATAAGAATATATGGAATATCATCCCGAGACAAACTTAATGGATTGTTATACAATTCTAGAGGCTAAGGATTACCTTATTGCTACTACATTTACTTATGAGTAGGTGATGCATGTTGAGAACTTCTCTATCGTATCTATTTACATGAGAATGAGATGGAATATTTCCAAAGGCTCCATGGAGGAAACTTATCTATAACAATCTTGGATGTCCTAACTGGTTTATATGTCATGGTTAGCAATAAAGTTAAGGATTACATAGACGACTCAAACGGGGTGCACAAACTGACCAGATTATGTATTATGTAGCATGAACCTGAGCACGTTGAAGCCCCTTTTCTTTAAGTGACGATTTAATAGTATCATTTAGTCTCAACTTTTATAAGATGCTTAAGGATTTCCCAAATGTCTATGGGCTGGTCTGATTAGGTTAGCTTGGATAGACAAAATGCTAGAAGAAGTTCTAGTTAAGCTGAAATCTTAATTATATTACTAACAGATTGTGTCTACCATTTATTGTTATAAAGGAACCAAAAATTTAAAGCTTGCAAATTAAAGATTATTTTAAGATGGGTTGCTCAAGATATTAGTGTTCGAGAAGAAATTACAGAACCTACATGTGATTTTGTAGCTCCTACTTTCAGATTTAAGCATTTTTTAGTTTAAGTATTCACAACTTCTAATTATAATACACTTAAGGCTTACGTAGATAGATGATGTGGGGCAGCAAACTGACCATATTCTGACATGATTGCATGCTATTTAGCAGGAACCTGAGACAATCGAGCACCTTTTCTTTAAGTCCCAATTTACTTCTACCATTTGGTTTCGACTTCTATGATTCCTAAGGGTATACTGAATGTCTATGGACTGATCTGTTGCGGTTAGTTGTGCTATAAAAAAATCTAGAAGCAATTCCAGTTAAGTTGAAATATTAATTATATTACTAATAGATTGTATATACCATTTATGGTTAGAAAGGAACCATCAAGGTAAAGCTTGCATAGTTTAGGATATTCTAAGAAAAGCTGTTCAAGATATTCATATACAAGGAGAAATTACAGAAACAACATATGACTTTGTAGCTCCTACTTACAGATTTAAGCTTTTGACTATACTAGTATTCAAAGCTTCATATTATAATACACTTATGGCTTACGTAGGCAGCTGAAATGGAGTGTACAAACTGACCAGATTGTGTGTTATGTAGAAGGAACCTGAGATGATTAAGAGTCTTTTCATTAAGTGTTGACTTACTGTTATTGTTTGGTCTCAAGTTCTATGATGCCTAATGGTGTGTCAAATATCTATGGGCTGGTATGCTTAGGTTAGTTGGGCTATACAAAATGATAAAATAATTTCTACTTAAGCTGACATCTTCATTATATTACAAGCAGATTCTATCTACTATTTATGGTTAGAAAGGAAACATCTAGGTAAAGCTTGCACAGTTAAGAAAGTTCTAAGAAGGGTTACTGGAGATATTTATGTTGGAGGAATACTTAAAGAAACTACATGTGATTTTGTAGCTTCTACTTACATATTTAAGCTTTTGATAGTTCAAGTATTCAGAGCTTCTAATTGCAATAAACCTAAGGTTTATGTAGACGGTTGAAATGAGGTGAACAAACTGATCTGATTGTGACTTGATTGTGTGTCATGCTATGTAGCAGCAACTTGACACAATTGAGCACCTTTTTTTAAATGTCGATTTACTGGTATCTTTTTGTCTAAAATAATCAGTCGGGAGAGGGGAGTCGAATAGAGAACCTGCAAGTGCAAAGATGCAGAGCACGGCTATATCATTTAGAATCTGCTGGTCCAGAAAATTTATCAGGCTGGAATAACACCAGTTTGAAGCGGATACTGGTGGATGACATGTTGCAGATGTAATATTATAACACTTCTATAAAGCTTGTTGAAAGCAGCAACTAGGTGGTTATATTTGTCTTTTACCTTTTATTGTGTGGTATCATTTATCATGGATTTATGGTTAAAGGGTCATGTTTTTATAGTTTTTGAGTCACATAAGCTCCTCCTATTTGAGAAATTTCTTTGATCTAGCATATAACTATACTTAAGATCTTGATTCTTTACTTTTTGGTGTACTCCTTGTTTACAAAAGATTTTGGCCTTTTGATTTACAAAATGAAATTTTTTACCTGATCCAAAAAAATACCATACTTTAGATCTTAACTTTCAGTGGTTATTTGTTGTTTAGGAGATACATTAGAACCATGTTTACAACCATCAAGGGAATAGGGCGGGTCAAGAAATGGAACTATATTGTATTACTTTTCTTAGATGGAGAACTAACCATTTACTTTTGAATGTTTAGTGCGACTAGAAGGAATTGATAGATATGTAAGCCTCTTTAAATCTTTTTTGGAGGGGAATCAAACTCTACATTTACTTCCTTATCGAACAGGAGAACCAGTGTGTATCTCTAAGATGCCTAAGGGTGTGTCGAATGTTTATGGGCTGATCTGTTGAGGTTAGTTGGTCTATACAAAATGCTAGAAACAGTTCTAGTTAAGCTGCAATCTTTATGATATTACAAGAAGAGAATGTATGTACCATTTATGGTTAGAAAGGAACAATCAAAGTATGAATATTCTAAGAATAGGTGCTCAAGATATTCATGTTCGAGGAGAAATTACAGAAACTGAATATAATTGTGTAGCTCCTACTTACTTATTTGAGCTTTTGACATTTCAAGTTTTTAGAGTTTCTTATCGCAATTCAAGTTACTCAAAACAGATAAGTACATCAGTTTTATAAATAAATTCACACAATGTATCATCTCTAAGCAGTTTCATATCATGACAATATCAGTAGCTATAATGGATTGCTAACAACTCACAATCAAAGTTCAGTTGATAGGCTCGCTTCACTAAGGTGAGAAATGATAAGGACAAGCTTCACTAAAGCGAGAAGCGTGAAGCATAGCACATACTTTTTCAACTTTAAAAAATCATTCAATTCATTAGATCTATTAAAGATACATAGAAAATAAAATAGAGCACTCAATAGAAATAATGCATTATGAAAATCTTTCAATTCTTAAAAGAGAAGACATAAAGTCACCATTGAAGTTGCCCCAAATTTTCAAAAAGACACCTTAACTTTGCAACTGTCCTATTACCACTAAACAATTTTTAATAGATATTATTATATCATTTTTCGTCCACCTGACATAGAGAGTTGTGTGCACTCTCTCAAAGAGAGTGAGCAGCCTAAAATAAATAATATAATTTTATTTTTACAAGTATTTTATTATAAAATATATTTCTTATTATTTTAACTTTTTTTCCTTATTTTTTTCTCTTTTTTTTTCTTTCTTCAAAAATTAATTGTCATCTACATTGAAGCTTCTTACTTTCAATGTCACCATTTTTATCACAACTTCACCTTCCTTTTTTTACTACTATTACTTTTACTCTCTTTAATTTTAAAACTTTATCTAAATATTTTCTTAAATTTCAAACAATTTGATAAACCCATTAAATTTCAAGATTATTAGCAAGTATCATATAGTTTTTTTTATCCGATTTCAATTAAGTCTTTCAATTTTCAGGGAATTAATTGATTCTTTTAAAATTATCATTTCTAATTTTGAATTTATATGAAAATGAGTAGTTGATGATGCCTTCAAAATTTTAAATTTTCTTAGAAAAATAATTAATTTTGTTATCAATAATTCAATAAAATCTAAAAAATAGTATGAATTCTATAAATAATTTGACCGGAGAAGAAGAAGAAAAAGAAAATAAAAAAAAAGGGAGTGAGGTTCAAATTGACATGGGGGTGGGAGGTGAAGAAAATAAAATAAAATGGAGAGATGAATCACTTGAAAGTGGGAGATGGAAGATGAAGTGAAATTTAAGATAAATCAAAATTAAAAGTAAAAAAGTAAGAGAAAGAGAGAGAAATAAAGAAAAAAAAGATAAAGGAAAAACTCAAAATGAAAAAAAATCACATTTTTAAAATTAAATTAACACGTGTCATGTAATGATTGGTGTGTGAATACACTTGCTTCTTAAAATTTGGGGCTGATCGAAAAATGGTATAATAATATCTGTTTAAAATTGTTTAGTGGGGTAATAGGACAGTTGGAAATTAAGGTGTCTTTTTGAAAATCCGGGACAACTTCAGTGGTGACTTTATGTCTTTTCTTTTCTTAAAAAAACAAAGTAGTGAAAATAGAGACAGAATATCAAGAAGACATGGACAAAACAATACATAATAGAAAAAAAGTGATACAAGTTCACTCCTCTTCTCGCTTTAAGCGACAAAAGCACTCACTTTTAAGAACACTACTCAAG
The DNA here is from genome assembly GCF_000226075.1 of Solanum tuberosum. Taxonomy (NCBI): domain Eukaryota; kingdom Viridiplantae; phylum Streptophyta; class Magnoliopsida; order Solanales; family Solanaceae; genus Solanum; species Solanum tuberosum. The sequence goes on along the minus strand of NW_006238969.1, from coordinate 1,480,335 downwards.
ATTTTTCCCTATATGGTAATAGCGTATGGATAGAAGATTAGCTAAACAAATCATGTACACTTTTCGTGAAACAAGTTTGAGCAATCAAGCAATATTCTTTTTTTTATAGCTAAAACTGAATCTGGTTCTGTTTCTTCAACCTAATGAACTTTCTATTGAATTTTAACACTCAAAACATATTCTTACTTCAATATGTAATTTTTAATTCCATTCACAAGACTGTAACACAAGTCATAAATTTCTTCCAGCTGCTCCATCAAGAAGATGAGAAGGAAATAACAAGGATAACTTACTGACAGTAGCTTGAAAAATAGTTGTAGCTTCTACTGTTGACACTAGAGATTTAACTTTTATATTTCTCATATTGAATAAGAAGATGTACAAATAAATTACTGTAATGTTTCCTTCACTTAATCACTTGTGTTGGTGAGAGAGAATGGCTTAAGTTTGTATGCTTTCTCTCAATACAAATTTTGAAGTAACATTGGATAACTAATGAAACAAGGAAACAGGTGGAATCCCTTCTTGATAGTGGTGAACATTGCCAACACTTTCTTTCAAGAGAAAGGTTGAAGAGTCGGAATACATATCAGAAATACAACTAAGAAGCAAAGGATGTTCTTTAACTAATGATATAGGAAATTATTTATCAATTCGACCATTATATTGAAAACCCGTTGATGAAATTTTACATGGTACACTCTACAAAGTGTTTATCATCATCACTTCTTACAAGTCTCAGCTTGAAATAAGAGTTGTCTTCTCAACAAATGGAATGCTCCAAATTTCCCATGCCAAATTACTGTTATCTTGAAAACTACCAGGCACAACTTAATTGATAACTAGGAATCTAACTGGGAAAATCATGATACTGCTGAGAATCATATGATGGTGATAATGAGTCTTGTGTTGAGTTGCACGTACAAGTTGTTGAGTTGTTAAAACAATACTATCACAGACTGAATATTGAAGTCTCATCAACTCGACATTATTTCCAGTTCTTCAACAATTCAACCTCAACAGGGAGATAAGAAAAAGTTTCCAGTTTCTATACTTACAAAAATAATCTTAAAAATAGAACATGCAGATCAAGTAACTATCAGAAATATTGATAATGTAGTGCTCCTAGTATTGTTGATTCAATTATTAACAATGATATTGATCAATTACCGTTGACTAACACAAAAACAATCACGACAGTTTAATACATTAAAATTAACCTAAAACAACAAAGTAATTAGCTCAATCAACAACATATCATATAAGTAGCACACGAATATCACACAACACAAAATAAAGTTGAAACTACTTTTAAAAAATTAAAAATCACCTAAAGTGTTTGAGTACCTGGGAAGCAGAATATTTGCTCGACAAAGACAGGAAAGTGAAGAATACGAATGGATCTTGTAAAACCTACAAGAAAGCGTAAACTAAGAACAAAATAAGGAAATCTTAAGCCTTTACAGGATTTCAAAATCATCTTTTGTTCAATAAATTGAAAAAATGGACCTAAAAATACAACCACAACAACAAAATCGTTGCAATGATTATGTGATGAGGGGTCGTTTCAGCCTTGAATTGTTCGATAAATCGTAGGATTAATTACTCATATGGATGTGGCCGAAGAATTTGAAATTGGGATTCGTATGGAATCAACACAAAGATTAGTTATGAAAATGGAGATCGTGTCTTACCTTTAAATAAATGGTGAGTGGCTTCAACAGATATTCTTAGTGATGACTATGATGGAACTTTGACACTCTTAGTTAAGTCTCAAGGTTATGCGCAACAATAGCATAATAGAGTTTTCTTTTAATTTTTAAATATTTTTATTAATAATTGGAGGGAATATATATTCAAGAAGAAAATTTTGGAGGAAAAAAAAAAGGGATGAAAGTAGTGTTCAATTAAATTTTTTAGTGGCAAGTTTGTTTTATTGTCACTAAAAAGACATATATTAGTGGCTATTATTCATAAGCCGCTAATTGTTTTTCTTAAAGAAGTAATTAGTGGCGAACGATTAATTACCGCTAAATAATTGTAGGTAAAATCCAGTTTTGTAGTAGTGTTAGAAAGAACTAAAATTGGAAATAGCAAAATATAAAATTTTGCAAGTTATGGTTAAGTTGTGAGTTTTGAGTTAACTTCAAATGACCATAACTTTCAGTGCATGATGAGTTATGTGGTCCATAAGATATCAAATGAAAGGGCTTGGAATCCTCTTTCCAATGCCACCGAGTTTGCTAATTTTTGAGCTCGTATGAGAGAGATATGCCCGTTTGAAGTTGGGTTGTCCAGTTAAGGAAAGTTACCTGAAAATATGAGGGGTATTTTGGTCTTTTCCTTATCCTATCAGATTTAATTCATTTTTAGTAAATAATTAGGGGTCTAAAATGATTTGGTTCAGTTTTCCCAAACCAAATTATGCTTAGGGTTTTGAGAGGAGTTCAAGAAGAGAAGAAAGGAGAAAAGTCAAGGCGTTCAGCAAGTTTCTTGCGAATTGAAGGTTGTTTCGCCAAGGGTTTAATCCCTAAGAGGTATGTGAGTTCTGAGAGTGTTGGGTTCATTTATCCACATACCAATCATGTTATTTTCAGCGTAATTTTATTCTTGAAAGTTGAAGGATTTGAGTTCTTGATGAGTTTTCATGAAGTTTCATTAGTAATCTTGATTGTTAAGCTTTTGATGAGTTCTTGAGATAAAAGTTAGTGATATGAGGTTGTTTTTGAGTAGATTCTCGTATACTTGTATTGGGTAATTGAATCTAAGGAAAACTTGAGGAAATAAATTGATTCTCGTCAACTTAAGGTCAGAAAATGAGTAGAAAAATTCGTTGGATTTTCCTGGGGAGAGGCTGGGGAGGGGTTGGGGCAGTGCCCCAGCAGTGCGCCAGAAATGGGGTTCTGAACTTTAGGGGCTGGCGCCCCATGCCAGCAGTGCGCCTGGGTCGTCGGCCCCCACCATTTTTCCATTGTTTAGCCCGTCTAAGTTCTCTTAAGGTGTACCTTCACTCCCTATTGATTCTAATTGCTCTAAGCTACTTCTAAACAACTAGGATAATAACGTGAATCATAACCTTGAATTCATAATTCAAGTTCAAGGTAGAGCTAAGTGTCAAGTCTTGAGAGTTCTTCAAGTATTTTTACAATCTTTTAAACTTGTTTTAAGACTTGAGCATTGAGTTTGAAGAAGAGTAGAGCTAAGTTCATTTTCTTAAAATGATATATGAGAACTAAATATTCCCAAGAGAAATATTTTTACATTTAAGAAAAGAGGAAACATCGATTTCCAAAAGAGTTCATGAGCAGTTTTGAGTATCATCTCTTTTAATAGAAAACCTTTTGATTAATAATCTCAAAGTTGAGGAAGAGGAAGTGTTTTCTTTATAACGTAATGAGCTAAGTTATATTTTGGGAGTAGTATTGAGCACCGGTATGGGGGAGAGATCTAACAACTCATAGCCCTATAAACCATGTAGCCAACGTGGGTAGAAAAGGGTCATACTTTTTAGATGATTTATTTATTGTTTTTTTACCATAGACTAGTTGATCCACTTAGTTGAGGAGTTGTATACCCCGACAAAGTATAGGACAGTTCTGGCAGCGTGGACTAGAAGTTGTATCATCACATAGCTCATAGTGATGGTTGACGGTTAAAGAATCTCCCAAATAGAGTTTATTTTGTATTTTTGCATACAAATTGAGTTATTTTGTATTTTTCAATACATTGAGTTGTTATCCACTATTTTAAAAGCCTTTCTTTATATTGCATCTTTATCACTACTTTATATTGAAATGAGTTGAGACGAGGTAAGTTGTTTCTTCAGTTCCAGTTCAAGCTTATGTCATGATTTAGATTCTCCCTCACATGCTCGTACATTCCATGTACTGATGCCATTTGACCTGCATCTTTTATGATGCAGATACAGGTAACCAAGATCAGCATCCAACGCTTCGTTGATCTAGTTGACTTCCAGAGATTGTTGGTGAGCATCATTACTTTCGAAGGATCCCTTGTTTACTTTCAGTCATTTCATTTTGTTATTAGGATGTCGTGGGAATTAGTAGAGGCTTTATAGATAGATAGACAGTAGTTCATGAGTCTTTTCATTTTCAGTTGTTTATGTTCTAGACTTGAGTTGCCGCTTTGGTCAGTGGAATGTTTCTTTAAATGTTCTGAGTTAGTTATTTGAGTTGAAGATTTACTTTTAAAGTTCTCTTATTGTTAAGTAAGTCTTCCGTGGAGAGTTGAGCTAGGCCAAGGGTTCACTTGGGGTCAGAAATGGTTCTCGAGTGCCCGGTCGCGCCTAGGGTGTAGGCTCGAGGTGTGAACAACTTGGCATCAGAGCACAGAGTTCAAAAATCCTAGGGTGTCTATAAAGTCGTGTCTATAGAGTTCTGGTTATCGGTGTGAAGCGTGCCACATCTATAATAAAGAGGCTGCAACATTTAAGAACTATCTCACTTCTTTCATACTCTTTTCGTATGATAAAGTTTATCTCTATAAAGTTTCTCTTTAATTCGTGCTTGCGCGTTTCTTTCAGATCATGCCTTCATAAAGAGGTTTCTGAGGTCGTGCTACTAGGAGGAATGTTGAGGATCAAGGGGTACCTAATGCACCAGAAGTGCAACCCCAAGGAGAGATCACTAATTCTGAATTCCAGGATGCTATCCAGATGTTGAGTCAAGTGGTCGCCAACCAAGTCGGTCAATAGAGAGGGGATCGACATGATGTGGATGATACCTCCAGAAATCCGTGAGTTCTTAAGGATGAATCCTCCAGACTTCACCCGTTCGAGTGTCACTGAGGATCCGGAAAACTTTGGGGAAGAGCTACAAAATGTTTTTGAGATTATGCATGTTGCTGATGCTGAGAAAGTGGAACTAGCTGCATACCTATTAAAGGGTGTCGCTAGAATCTGGATGGACCAATGGAACAAATATAGAGATGAACGTGCACGAATTGTGAGTTGGGCGGTGTTTGAGGAGGCCTTCTTGGGGTGTTTCTTTCCCTGTGAACTAAGAGAGGCCAAGGTAAGGGAATTCCTCGCTCTTAAGCAGGAATCTATGAGCGTACATTAGTACATCCTTAAGTTCACCAAACTGTCCCATTATGCCCAGAGATAGTTACTAACATGAGGAGCAGAATGAGTCTGTTTGTTGCTGGGTTGTCTCGTCTATCAAGTAAGGAGGGCAAGACAGCTATGATGATAGGAGATATGTACATAGCAAGGCTGATGAACCATGTGTAACAGGTTGAGGAATATAAGTTGAGAGATAGAGAAGAGTTCTTAAATAATAAAGCTAAGACTACAGGGAATGAGTCCAGACAGCAGAAGAGTAATATTAACCGTTAACCGGTCATCTTTCCAACAAAAGAAAAAGAGACTTACTCCATCATCTGCTAGTGCACCTGCACCAAGGAACAATGGTGAGTTCAAGAATTAGAATTCACAGAATTTTCAGATCTAGACGTGCATAATCTTAAGGTAGTGTGGCACAAGGAGTTAATAGGACTCCTGTAGTGCTAAGTATGGTAGGAACCACTCAAGAGTATGTCATGATGGCTCTACTAGTTGCTTCAAGTATGGTCAGAATGGTCACTTCATGAGAGAGTGCCCTAAGAATAGTTAAGGTAGTGGTAATGGGGGTAATATCACCTAATCTTCTTCAGTGGCCCCACCAGACAGGGCTGCACCTAGAGGAGCTACTTCAAGAACAAGAGGAGGATCAAACCGTCTGTATGTTATCACCAGTCGCAAAGAGAAACAAAATTCGCCAGATGTTGTCACTGGTATCATCAAAGTCTTTATTCTTGATGTATATGCTTTTCTTGATCCAGGAGCGAATCTATATTTTGTGACTCCTTATATTGCTATGAATTTTGATATTCTTCTTGAGCAACTTGTTGAGCCTTTCAGTGTTTCTACACCTGTTGGTGAGTCTATTCTAGCTGAGAGAGTTTATCATGATTGTACCATTTCCGTCAATTACAAGGACACCATGGCTGACTTAGTCGAGTTAGACATGGTAGATTTTGATGTTATTCTAGGTATATACTGGCTTCATGCCTGTTATGCCTCAGTTGATTGTAGAACTCGAGTAGTAAAGTTCCAGTTTCCAAATGAGCCAGTTATAAATTGGAAGAGTAGTTCAGCAGTGCTTAAGGGTCGTTTATTTCGTACCTTAAGGTGAGAAAGTTAGTTTCTGATGAGTCCTGGATTTGGACTTATTTAGGGCTTTGTTTTTATAAATTTAGTGTCCTCAAATGCCTATTTTGTGCCATAAACTGATGTTAAATCCTTGATTTTCAGGTATATGGATTGAGGAACAAAGCAAGGACACTAACATGTAAAAAGTAACAAAACAAGCTGAAGAAATAAAGAAGGACCAGCCTGAGTAACAACGAGAGCACTTGACGTGTCGCTGAGTGGCTCATCTAGTGTGCCAAGGCCTGAAGGAAGAAACCATGTCAACGACAAAAAGGAGTAGTCGGTGAATCGCCGAGCATTTCCGCGAAGCAAAGATAGATCGCCCAAGTTACAGACCTCGAGGATGCTGAATACTAAGGCAAAAGGGTGATTGAAGAGGTAAAAGGGCGGCTCGCCGAGTTGTTCGGCAAGCCCGACTTACTTCGCCGAATAGACCTTTGTGGCTTATTTTAGGCGACTATAAATCAGTTTTAAACTGGTAATTTAGGATGGAATTTTATCATAATTTTTAGAGAGAATTTTTAGAGTTTTCAGTCTTGAACAGTTTTCTCTTAGAGTTTTTAGTAGACTTGAAGGTTTGAGACTCAATTTGGAGATTTTGCAAGTGGGTTTCGATTTTTCTTAAAATTGGAGCATTGTAAAGCTTGAATTCCTCTTACCTAGTTGCTGGCTAATCGATTTGGTAACAATTTTTACTCTTTTATGATGTTTGGCTAAAACCCTAATTCTTAGGGTATGTTCATGTGATTATGGGTTGAATTAGTTTATGGGTATTGTTAATTAATAGTTTAAATGCTATATTAAAGTGGGTTTAATCATTAATTGTGGTTTAATTTATGAATTGTATTTGCAAATGCAGTTCTATCTTTGTGTTCTTCGCTTGCTCGAGAGAGAGAGGTTTTAGAACTAAGATTATTGATTAATTATTTGTAGGTATTAGGTTGATTTGGGTTCAGCTCGAGAGAGTTAATCCTCAACCCAATCTTACCCATCTTGCTCGATAGAGAAGTTGCATTAAGGTTATGGGTTGTTCTTAATTGCTATGCTTGTTGATGTTCGAGAGAACTCACTTGAAGCAGAATAGTTGTTTGAGAGAAAGCTATATCAGTTATAGCCTAGCCTACACACTGATATTTAGCTAATTTCTAGTTGTTTCAATTACCCATATATCGAATTAGCCTATAATCGATCACATCCTGAGAATTCCTCTCCTTATTGTTATCTCGTTACTATTTGACAACATTGTAGTTGATACTTGCAAACTAAAACCCCCCATTTGACATTCGTGTCATCCCTTTAATTTGTTTTATGTCTTTTTCGATAATTTTTATTCCTATGATTGATTAGATCACATTTGTACTTCTTGATTCAATTTGAACACGTACCGCTCCTTGTGGGATTCGACCCGAACTAATTTGTTGGGTTTCATACTATTTAACGATCATTTGCACCTCGTATCGGATGAGGTGTGCCTGAAACGTTAATCAAAATGGCGCTGCTGTTGGGGAGTGGTGTTGTTTAAAATTCTTTTATTGAAGTTGAATTGTGATGTTTTTGGCTATAGTTGAATCAACTTATTTTGGTTTTTGGTTTTGTGTTGGTTGTGTTAAAACAGAGGAGGAAATGAGCGTCAATGGAAGTAATGGTAGCTAAGTGGGCCACCAAGATGACATTGGGAACCTCAATGAGGTCAATAACCCCAACCAAGTGGGTGGTGTTGGTGCCATTTGTTTACCTCCAGTTGAAGGAAACACTATTTTTCATATTAAAAGCACCATGCTTCAGCTTCTACAACTGAAGGGTTTGTTTGATGGGTTGGCTCATGAGGATCCCCATGAGTATATTAGGAATTTTGTTGATGTCTGTGGACCGTTCTCATTTAAGAACATATCTCAAGAATCGGTCCGTCTGAGGTTGTTCCCATTTTCTCTTATGGGCGAGGCAAGCAAGTGGTTGGCTGAGTTGCCAAGATATTCAATTACTTTGTGGATGAACTCATTACTGCATTCCTAGTGCAATTCTTTCCTCCTTGCAAGATAATGACTCTTAGGGATAACATCCAAAGTTTCAAACGCTTGGAAGGTGAGCCAATCTATGAGACTTGGCTAAGGTTTAAGAAGATGGTGTTACAATGCCCAACTCATGGACTTCTCGATAATGTACTGCTGCAATACCTCTATAGAAACGTCGATTTAGTGAACAAGGGAATGTTGATCAACTTTCTTCTGGTGGTTTAATGCAACAACCCTATGCAATAGCATCCCAACTCCTCGATTGCATGACTAAGATTAACCGGACATGGTACGCCCGCGAAGACTAAGTCTCTCCTCTTACTTATAAAATTATGAAGGAGCAGATAAAAAAATATCAAGAGAGAGACCAAATCATGGCAAAGATGATGGTGTGTAAACCCCGAGGAAGCCAAATTTCAAGCACTGTACAATGAGAAAGTGAACTTCCTAGCAAACCAAAGAGGAGGTTATCGTACAAACTAATCAAGGCCAGGTGGTAATCAAGGTTGGAATAGAGATGAGGGCTGGAGAGACCATGACAGAGAGTGGTGTGATAGTAGCGCCTCTTGGAAGGAAAGAGAAGGGCAAAAGGATAGGTATGTGCCTTCCCATGAGTGTCAAAAGCCAAAAGATTCTGAGAGTGATCGTACGGTAGACATGATCTCACGCATTCTCAACAAGGTTCAAGGGTCCGATAGAGTATTGAAGGAAATGAAGGAGGATGTATCGACTCTCAACCAGACGGTGCTTTCTCACTTAGTCTCTATCAAGCAGTTGAAGACCCAAATGGGTCAAATTTTGTCGCATTTAAACCCAGGACAACAAGGGGGGTTGCCTAGTGATATTATGACAAACCCCAAGAATGAAGCTTGAATGGGTACTTACGTCATGCCACGACATTAACTAAGGCACTTCTTGGAAGGCAACCTAAGCTTTTAATGTTTTAAGTTTGATTTTGAATAACGCGTGTTGAATGTGCAGGTTGAAAAGTGGAGTGTGTTTGATATTGTCCAGTTTGGCGAGCCAAAGAGTCGAGTGATGACTCGCCGAAGAGGTAGGCGAGCCCGACTTGGACCGTTGTTGGACCCACAAAACATGAGGTGGAGAAGTGTGAAACTCGACGGGCCAATTAATTAATCGGCGACTCACACAAAAGGTTCGCGAGCCCGATATTATCCACCGTTTGGACCCCCCAAGATAACTCGGAGTCCTATAAAACTCGGCGAGGTAAGTTACCACTCGGCGCATCACCGAGTAGTTTAGCGTGGTCGACTAACACCACCGAAAGGGCCATGAATTGAAAGGTTTTAAAAGGCCAAATGGTTTAAAATTTCAAAATATTTCATACTCTCTCATTTCTAACCCCATACTCTCACACCCGCACTTTAGATTTCCCATATTTTTGCTAGTTTACTTGCTTTTTGCTCTTGATCTCGTGTTTGGATTTGGATTGCATTGCCACCTAGCTTATCAAAACTCTAAATTCGCCATTCAGGTTGGTTTTCAGAACCCCAAACTCTTTATTAGTGGTTGAACTCAAATGCATTTGATAAATATGTGTTGTTTTGTGTTGGGTCTGTGCGTAAATCGTGTTTGATGTTGTTGATTGCTTATTTAGTGTTTCAAAATTGTGCGTAATTACTTAAAATGATGATTTCTCGAGTTTTGTGTGTTAAAATTGATCATAAATTATTGGGTTGCGGTTATTTTATGTGGGTCTAGTTGGGTGAAGTATGAGTAACCCCATATTGAGCGAACTGATGTAATTTTCCAATGATAGAGCGGTTGACGTCATTTTTAAGGGCAAAAGTCATCAAATGGCCAATTTTGGCCAAATCGGGGGAAATCTAAGTACCCCGAAGGCATGGGTCTTGTGTAAATTCAATAGTGTAGGTGTTTTATTTTGATTTCGGGGGTTACGGGCTTGATTTTTGGAAATGGGGTTGAAATTTGGCACGTTGGGCAGTTTGGCGAGCTGGGTTGAGCTCACCGAACGGTTCAGCGGTTCCTCAACGTCCCCCTTGATCGCCCTTAATTTCGTGATTTGGCTTAGTTAGAGTATATAACTTTCGGTGGGAGCCTGAGCTCGGTAAGTTCACTCGACGACTCGCCGAAAGGTCCCTTTGATCGTCCTTTCTGCGCCTCTAACCCTTAAAACACACTGTACCATTTGGCGGGCTAGTATGAGCTCACCGAAGGGCCCTCAATATCACTGACCTACCTTATTTCTGAGAAATTTTTAAGCCGGTCCTTTCAACGAGGCCGATCTGGCTCGCCTAAGTAACTTGGCGACACGCCGATCAGTTCAGTGAGTTTATCTGCAACCTTATTTCTGCAACTTTCTTGAACAATTTCCAACTTTTTTCGATGTGTTTTTACAGATATGGCTAGACCCAAAGTACTGGGACAAGACATGCTACCCCGCAAACGGGCAAAGGGAATTTTCATCAATGAGGAAGCAGTGGCATCCAAAGAAAAGGCGACAAAACTTCCTACCAAGGGTGGGAAAGGTAAAGGAAAGGTCAAGGCGCCCGCAGTTGAGTTACTGGAGGTTAGCTCTGATAGTGAGGGAGTCTACGCGACTCACCTTACCACTTCAGTAAGTTAGGATGACCACCAGGATTTTTAATTAGGCTACCATCTCTGAGCCTGAGGATGAATAACTTCTACTTGACCGAAGACTAGAACTTCACTCGAAGAGGCTTCATGACCCATCTATGATTCGGGTGCCTCCGGCTAGTCCACCTCCTCCAGCTTCAGTTCAGACTGTTGTCCCGACACCACCTGTATAGGGTCCTCCTCCTCGGTCTCTCAACAGACTAAAGGCTGATGGACTGAGGACTATCATCGAGGAGATGAGAATGTCCACATATGGTGTGGTGGACAAATATCCGGAGATCTGGAGCACCCTAAAATCCCACAATTTCTAGATCTTAACTAAATCCCGGGGTCCCTACATTCTTAATTGGGTCCGGGAGTTCTACTCAGCCTATGGAGCCATGGTACCACAAGGAAAGAGGAAGGCTGTTACTTTCAAACCATTAGATTATGTGGTTGTTCTGGGGAAGAAGGTAAAGTGTGATAGTGATGACATAAATGTTTTTCTGGAATGTACTGCCAATATTGTCGATGACTACCCGAGCATGATCAAGACAACAACTTTGGAGGATATGATAGGTTGGTTGGCCTCTCTGTTATCTGACAACACTCCTAGGTGGCTCGAGGCCGGAGTGCTAATAGAGAAGAAATACCTCAATGTGGTAGCAAGGTATTGGTTCGGCTTCATCAGCAGCACAATTATGCCATCCCATAATGAGTCTATCATTCGCCACATAAAAGTAGCCTGTCTTGGCTCTATCATTGCTAGAAAGAGCCTAAATTTGGGTATGATCATTTGATAAGAGATGGCCATGAGGGCCAGATAGAGCCAGACATCACTACTTTTTGCGATGTTGATCACCGAGTTGTGCAGATGAGCCCGGGTGCCTCGTGATGAGAACAAGGATGTGGAAGTGATTCCCACCTCCTCTACCGACATCCGGTGCATTGAGGCTAAGTATTTGAATGATGAAGCTTAGAAGAAGAGGGCAACCCCAGTGGATACATTCCCGATTGTTGATATTGAGACACTACCTGCAGAGGCAGTATTTCCTACTCCGGCCACTGGGCCATGTGGTATTCCTAGCCCTGCCCCTTCTATGACTCCGAGTTCCCCTACTGCTACTCTGCCTCCTAGGTTTGCTGCTGTCACTGCTTCCTTACCTCCACTTACCCAGGCCATGCTACTACGGATGGGGCACCTAGCCCATGTTGCTGATGTGCATGCTTCCAGTCTAGAGGCCACGATTCGTGGGATGATTAAAAGTGCTCTCACTACATCCTTGACACTCATTAGAGCTATTATTGATGCCCTCACGACAAGGATCATAGTATGTAAGAAAGATCAGGGAGCTACTCAAGAGGTGACCGCCCTAAAGACCGCAATTGCAGAGTTGAGAAAAGATGTTGACCAGCTGAAGTTCACAGATATGTCGATGATTTTTGGGACCGTAGATATCCCTGATGACCTGGACACTGATATTCCTGCCCACGCTGATGTGCCCCTGGCTGCCACCAGAGATGAGGTTAGAGATGATGATGTGGCTGTAGAGTACGAGGCTGAGACCGATGAGGAGAAGCTCGGTGTTTATGAGGAGACTACATATGAGGGCTTGACTGAGGTTGAGGAGGATATGGTGCATGTAGTTGTCTAGACTTCGTTGAGGGAGACTTCCATGATAGGCTCTAGTGGAGACAGTATTGATGTCACCCCAGGCTCTGATGCCCCGATAGATGGAGTGACTGTGTAGACAGGATCATTCTTCACCTCCCTCTTTGTTGTTTTTGTGATTATTGTTATTTTTGTTGCATTTGAGGCAACTGCTTTTCTTTTGTGGGTGGGGTGAGGTATTTCCATACCTACGTATAGTGTTTTGATTTTGTTTGTGAATATTGGTTATTGGGTTTTTATCTATATATGTGTTTTGATTTTAATCTTATGGATGGTGGAGCTTGTGGCACCTTGTTTTGAATGGTAATGGTTTCAAGCAATTTTAAAATTTTTGTGCCACCCCTATTGTTTGTGAACGTGGCTGTTCTTTTGCAACTTTGAGTATCGTTATGATTAATATCGATGACTTGAATAGTGCTCTTAATTGAACGAAATCAATGTGCGGCTACGATGAGGCCAAATGAAAGTGCATAGACAATGTCTGAACATTTAGCATCTCGTTGTGACTAGCTGGTTATCGAATGAGTCTCTTGTGAAGAATATTGCACACTATATAGAAAGTGTGGACTGTCATTTGATATTGGTGCCAATGTCGTGTATGATGAGGTTACTTTGAACATTGTGTGTGATTACACCTAGAATTTGCCCCGTTGGTCCGGTTGACTAAGTGATGCCAGCATTTGAAATAATCTTAGGCAACAATTTTTGAAGAGTGAAAACAATTTGACAATATACCTCTTTTGTGGACAACCTAGTGAGATGTGTGAACCTTGCTTGAACTCCCTTGAGCTTTATCCCTTTTCTTGGAAGAAACTCAAACAATTATGACCCCTCTTTATCCATTCACCCATAACTCTCATTAAGTGTGGTTTATCTGAATAGCCAACTTAGGCCAAAAGCCTAAGTTGGGGATGTGGTGAAAACAGAAGGAAAATCAAGAAATGTAAAAAAATCCCCCTTTGAGAATGGTTTTGAAAAAGAAACAACCCTCCATGTAAAAAAAGAGAGTAAATAAAAGAGAAAAGAAGCAAAGAAAAACAATGAAAAAGTGGTGAAATAAGTGATGAAAATTGCAAAAGAAATGAGGTGTTTGGTAATTCATAAGAAGTTTAATAACGGGGTGGATTTGAAATGACCCAAAAAGTTCTTAAAAATGTGCTTCGAAAGTTACCGGAAACTTGTTTAGCTATATATTAAAAAATCCGTTTCGTTTTTTGAAAATCCGACTTCATATTCTTGTTTAGGGGGTCAAATTGAGTGGGAAATGGGTCTAACCCAAATTTTAGAGCAACCGTATCAAAATCTGAAATTCCAAGTGAAGCCTTTTTCGAGGGTCTACTTTGGAGGGTCATATCTCCTAGCACACAAATTCATTCCATACGTGAGATTGCATTAGAGCCTAATGGGAATTTTCTATATAAAGTGTTGCATGACCATGCCCGGTCCGGGGGAAAAGAACCGGACAACCATGTGAGAGGTTTATATCTCACCACCTAGGATGCTTGGGGTGTGACCAACATCAACCATGTGAGAGGTTTATATCTCACCACCTAGGATGCTTGGGGTGTGACCAACATCAACCATGTGAGAGGTTTATATCTCACCACCTAGGATGCTTGGGGTGTGACCAACATCAACCATGTGAGAGGTTTATATCTCACCACCTAGGATGCTTGGGGTGTGACCAACATCAACCATGTGAGAGGTTTATATCTCACCACCTAGGATGCTTGGGGTGTGACCAACATCAACCATGTGAGAGGTTTATATCTCACCACCTAGGATGCTTGGGGTGTGACCAACATCAACCATGTGAGAGGTTTATATCTCACCACCTAGGATGCTTGGGGTGTGACCAACATCAACCATGTGAGAGGTTTATATCTCACCACCTAGGATGCTTGGGGTGTGACCAACATCAACCATGTGAGAGGTTTATATCTCACCACCTAGGATGCTTGGGGTGTGACCAACATCAACCATGTGAGAGGTTTATATCTCACCACCTAGGATGCTTGGGGTGTGACCAACATCAACCATGTGAGAGGTTTATATCTCACCACCTAGGATGCTTGGGGTGTGACCAACATCAACCATGTGAGAGGTTTATATCTCACCACCTAGGATGCTTGGGGTGTGACCAACATCAACCATGTGAGAGGTTTATATCTCACCACCTAGGATGCTTGGGGTGTGACCAACATCAACCATGTGAGAGGTTTATATCTCACCACCTAGGATGCTTGGGGTGTGACCAACATCAACCATGTGAGAGGTTTATATCTCACCACCTAGGATGCTTGGGGTGTGACCAACATCAACCATGTGAGAGGTTTATATCTCACCACCTAGGATGCTTGGGGTGTGACCAACATCAACCATGTGAGGGGTTTATACCTTGCCACCAGGGTGTCCGGGTGTGAACGGCATCCCCCATCCTAAGTTGGGGTTATAGATTGGTTGGATCATGCATACACATATGATATCTATTATTAGTATAGAGTTACTTAAACATGTTTTGACTTCACTTTGATCATGCATCCTCATATTGTTATTCATAATGCCTATGAAACTATTTCTTGTATTTCGATTGTGTCCTTGTTTATTGTTGTGTTGCACCCCGCATACTTAGTACATTCCAAGTACTAACGCATATTTTGCCTACATGATGTCACCATGTAGGGACCGGAGCTACTCTTGATCCTTCTCTCCATTCACGTGGCTAGTACGACGCTTATCCGAGTTTGTTGGTGAGTCCTCAATGATTCGAGGGCTATGTTATGTTTCCTACTCCTATGTTTTGAGACTTTAGCTTGCAATTGTATTTTGATTATGAGGTCAGCCGGTAGAATGTCCTGGCCCCGTCCCATCTATTTATGTAGAGGTGTGCGTTGGAAAAGTATTTTGTAAATGAGCTTGACTGTTGTTCTATGATGTCATTTTGAAATGATTTGCCCTTAGTCCCTATTTCCCGTTAATTAATGTTGAATGTGCTTCCGCGACCGATGAAGTGTGATGACAAGTTTTAGAGGCTTATTTGGGGTTCTTCATTCGCCATGTCACGTCTAGGCCCTAGG
>NW_006238969.1:1457020-1464665 GCF_000226075.1 Solanum tuberosum | reverse complement strand
TCACGTCTAGGCCCTAGGCTTGGGTCGTGACAGGATTATAAGCATGTTCGCAATGTTAAATAAAATAGGGAATGTGATGTTCAGGCAACATTTCATAAGGGTAGTAACCACTGAGCCAAAATGACCATACCTTTACACTCAGCCCCGTTATAAGCCTTGAAAAGACCTTTGTGATCTTAAGTGAGCTGAAGCGAATGTTGATTAGAAAATAAGGGCAAACCCATGGGTGAATTCATGCATGTGGTCATCTTTGTGAGTGTGAGAGTTGATGCTTATCGTGACCAACGACACTTACCTACAGTACGAGTGTCTACGATCGTCGATAATATAGTAACCCAACCAAGGGTTGGGGTCGTGTCCCAAGGGAGTGGTTTTGAGAATTAGTAGAAAAACAAAATTAAGTTCAAACTAGTCGTAGCTAAAGACATTAACGATTAAAAACATTGTAAATTAAAAGGGGTGACACAAAGGTGTCCAATATCAAATGGGGGTTTTGTCACAGGTAGTAAAAAAAAACAAAAAAAACAAGAAAATCGAGTATGGAACAAGTTCTTGGGGTGTGACCACAATACAAGTTGATATAAATCGTTGGGTACTTACTTTCGATAGGAAATTTGCAAAATAATAGTGACTAGGCTAAGTTTTAGATGGAAATAAGTTCACTCTCGGGCAACTTACCCCGTTTCAAATGTGTTTCTCTCGGACACCCATTTCCGCATGAAGGGCAGCCTACGCCTCACCCCACTCTCTCTCTCGAGCTGACTCTTAGGATATGGGACTAGGGGTCACCCTCTCGGGCTGAACCTCATGTCGACCCTCTCCTTAGGCCATCAGTCTAGCGGTCTTAGTTTCGCGACCTCCCTCTCGGGCAAACCAAAAACACATGGTTGGTTTTTGTATTTGCAACTACAAACCCATTAAATTAAACCACAAACACTAGGTAAAATCACCATTAATATACATCTATCCTATCAGCAAGCAAGACCCAACAACAATATCAACACATATTTGCTAAATCACACCCAAGAAATGGGGTTTTTAGCTACACATCAAGAAATAACAAAATACACCTAAAATGATACTAAAATCAAATGGGCATAAGGAATTAAACCTCAATTTAAGAAAAGAAATAAAAATGGAGAAGACCCACTTCCAACTTGGGGAAAATGAAATCCTTCTTTCTTCAAGTCTCCCAAAAACCGTCTCCAAACTTGAGAGAAAATATCCCAAAAAGTACTATTCTATTGTGAAAATTAAAATAAATGTTCTACTCGTAAAAATTAATAACAAGTTTAGTATTTATAGACTTCAAAAAATAGTGCTGGCAGATCTTTCAGCGAGGTTAGTCAGAATCGCCGATTAACTTGGTGATTCACCCTGTGGTGTAGTTCGTCGTCGTCTTGCACTAGCCTTCAGCATGGTCGTGCTCTGTGTCATTGGGTGAGATAGTACTGCTTCGCAGAATTATTTGGTGAAATGCCGACTGCTCCTTTCATCTCCTTTTTGATCCTGCTCCTTTGGGGCTTTGCGTACTGGAACAAAGGGCGGAGTGCGTCCCTTCAGCGAATGGCCAAGTGTGATTGGCGATGCTCAGGCTTCAACTTCTTTGTTCTTTTCAACCTTTTTGTTCCTTTTTGTGCCTAAGTGTCCATGCTTCAACTAAAACTTAAAATACCTAAAACTTAAGAGTTTTCATCAGATATTGAGATAAAATAAGCATTTGAGGACACTATTTCTATCAAAATAAATCACTAAATGAGTCCAATTTGTGGAGTCATCAACACCCCCAACTTAAACTTTTGTTTGTCCTCAAGCAAGCTTAAGTTCAACCGTTCAAAAGGGATGTCTCAAATAGTGCTACACAAGACTCATACATGAATGCACACAATAAGACTCAAATTACTCACGCAAAGATCAACTGTGTACTCAAAGATTCAAGTTGTGACACACCATTACCAAAGATTCTCATGCTTGCAATACTTGCTACTTGTGCAAGTTCAAGCTCAACAAAAAGTATCCAAATTCCCTCACATAAAGAATGATTCCATATTCACACACATAGGTTAATCAATTCAAGATCAGGAATCAGATGCAACGCTCACACTCAAAAAGAGGAACAAAATGCATGTTTTCACCCATAAGCTTGTCCTTATTTTCCAATTGATCTTCGGTTCGGCTAACTCAAGATCAAAAAGGTCTTTCTAAGGCTTGTAATGGGGTAGAGTGTAAATGTATGGTCAGTTAGGCTCAGTGACTTTCATCCTCGTGGGATGTGGTGTTCTCAAGGCATTCCCTTCTTTTTCTTTATTAATTCTTTTTCTAGTGCTTCTAAGTCATCTTTTTATTCACATTGGTACTTTATTCCACAAATATGTTTTGTTTCTTTTTCGAATGGTTTCCATTGTTCTGCAACACCAGGGGCTAAGGGGCACTTTTCTTGCACTTCTTGACTTTTCCTTTTCCTTTATACCACACCCCCAACTTAAGCTTATGGCCTAAGTTGGCTATTCGCTAAACCACAAATCAAGAGGATTATAGGTAGTGGGTCAAGTAAGGTCTAGGGTTCATCAAGGTTCTTTCAAAGAAAGGTGATGCTTATCGTGACCAACGACACTAACCTACAGTACGAGTGTCTCCGATCGTCAATAATATAGTAACCCAACCAAGGATTGGGGTCATGTCCCAAGGGACTGGTTTTGAGAATTAGTAGAAAAATAAAATTAAGTTCAAACTAGTCGTATCTAAAGACAATAGCGATTAAAATATTGTAAATTAAAAGGGGTGACACAAACGTGTCAAATATCAAATGGGTGTTGTCAGAAGTAGTAAAAAACAACAAATATAATAAGAAAATCAAGTATGGAGACAAGTTTTTGGGGTGTGACCGCAATACAAGTTGAGATAAATCGTTGGGTACATTCTTTCGATAGGAAATTTGCAAGATAATAGTGACTAGGCTAAGCTTTAGATGGAAATAAGTTCCCTCTCGGGCAACTTACCCCGTTTCAAATGCGTTCCTCTCGGACACCCATTTGTCGCATGAAGGCCAGCCTACGCCTTACCCCACTCATTCTCTCAAGCTGACTATTAGTAGATGGGACTAAGGCTCACCCTCTCGGGCTGAACCTCATGTCGATCTACTCCTTAGGTCATCAATCAGCGGTCTTGGTTACGCGACCTCCCTCTCAGGCAAGCCGAAAACACATGGGTGGTTTTGTATTTGCAACTACAAACCCACTAGGTTACATTACCATTAAAATACATCTACCCTATCAGCAAGCAAGACCCAACAACAATATCAACACATACTTGCTAAATCACACTCCAAGAATGGGGTTTTTTGCCACACATCAAGAAATAACAAAATACACCTGAAATGATACTAAAATCAAATGGGTATAAGGAATTAAACCTTGATTTATGAAAAGGAAGAAGAATGGAGAAGACCACTTCCAACTTGGGGATGATGAAAACCCTCTTTCTTCAAGTCTCCCAAAAACCCTCTCCAAACTTGAGAGAAAATATCTCAAAAACTACTATTCTATTTTGAAAATTAAAATAAATGTTCGACTCTTAAAAATTAATACCAAGTTTAGTATTTATAGACTTCATAAAATAGTGTTGGCGGATCTTTCTGCGAGGTTAGTCGGAATTGCTGATTAACTCGGCGATTCACCCTTTGGTGTAGTTCGTCGTCGTTTTGCACTAGTCTTCATGGTCGTGCTCTGTGTCATTAAGCGAGATAGTATTGCTTCGCGGAATTATTTGGTGAAACGCCGACTGCTCCTTTGATCGCCTTTTTGATCCTGCTCCTTCAAGGCTTCGCGTACTGGAACAAAGGGCAGAGTGCATCCCTTCAGCGAATCGCCAAGCGTGCTTGGCGATGCGCATACTTCAGCTTCTTCATTCTTTTCAGCCTTTCTGTTCCTTTTTGCGCCTAAGTGTCCATGCCTCCACTAAAACTTTAAATACTTGAAACTTAAGAGTTTTCATCAGATATTGAGACAAAATAAGCATTTGAGGACACTATTCCTATCAAAATAAATCCCTATATGAGTCCAATTGGTGGACTCATCAACACCCCCAACTAAAACTTTTGTTTGTCCTCAAGCAAACTCAAGTTCAGCCATTCAACAAAGTGTCTCAAATAGTGCTACACAAGACTAAATCATGAATGCATGCAACCAGACTCATATTTACTTATGCAAGGATCAATTGTATACTCAAAGATTAAAGTTGTGACACACCATTACCAAAGATTCTCATTCTCGCAATACATGCTACTTGTGCAATCTAGCTCAAAAGGAAGTATCTAAGTGCCCCCACATCAAGAATAATTTCATATTCACACACAGAGGTTAATCAATTCAAGATCAGGAATCAGATGCAACACTCACACTCAAAAAAAGGAACACAAAGCATCTTTTTACCCATAAGTTTGTCCTTATTTTCCAATCAACTTTTGATTCTTCTTACTCAGGATCAAAAAGGTCTTTCTAAGGCTTGTAATGGGGATGAGTGCAAAGGTATGTTCATTTTTGCTCTGTGATTTTTTCCTCGTGAGATGTGGTATTCTCAAGGCATTCCCTTCTTTTCCTTTGTCAATTATTTTTCTAGTGCTTCTAAGTCATCTTTTTATCCACCTCCATGGATTTCTTGGAAACCCAATTTCCTTGGTACTTTATTCCACAAATATGTTTTTTTTTCCGAAGGGTTTCCATTGTTCTACAACACCAGGGGTTAAGGGGGACTTTTCTTGCACTTCTTGACTTCTTCTTTTCCTTTTTACCACACCCCTAACTTAGGCTTTGCCTAGTTGGCTATTCGCTAAACCACAAATCAAGAGGATTATAGGTAGTGGGTCAAGTAAGGTCTAGGGTTCATCAAGGTTCTTTCAAAGAAAGGTAAGGCTCAAAGGGTGTTCAAAAGAGTTTCACACATTCACGGTTAGGCCACAAAAGAGGTCTATGTCAAATTTGGCTCACACTCTTTAAAGTTTCCTAAGAACATTTTAAAAGCACACCTTTCTAAATCAATCAGACTAACAGGGTAAATTCTAGGTTTATTCATGCAAGGTTCAAGGCAAGCTAATCACACAAGTCATCGACACTTAAGTCAAACAAAACCACACACTTTCGCTACTGTGCAACTCTTATTACAAGAGAATCAATTCGATAGATGGCTACTCAAAACGAGATGCAAAGAGTTTGCATATTGTCTATGCAACTTCATTTGGCCTCATCGTAGCCGTACATTCATGTTCGTTTGATTGAGAGCACTATTCAAGTCCTCGGTATTTATCAAAACCGAAACTCAAATCTTTTGCAAAAGAACAGCCACATCAACTTACGAGAGGTGGCAAAAATGTGCGAAAAATTCAAAAAAATTCGGAAGGGTCAAAATCATTTTGCAAATAAAAATAAACGGAGCCACAAGCTCAAACATACATAGAAAACAATATTAACACAATTTAAAACATAACAACCCAAATATATACACAAAGCACAACTATCAGCACAAAGGTGTAGGCCTCACCCCAACAAAAAAAAAATTTGTCCTCAAATATTATAACAATAATCCAGAGGTCATATTAAAGAAAGACAGAGATAGGGCTAGAGAATAATCCTGGTTAGGTAGTTGTTTCGATTTGAAGTCCTTCAACAGATGTCGCGTAAAGAAGAAGGTATGTTGGGGACATTTGGTGCATTGCCGAATGATTCATCAAGCTCTGTACAACTTTTCTTAGCATTGCAATTCACCTATCTTCAACCCACACTCTCGAGTGATTAATCATCTACCTTTTGTGCATTGGCCTGCAGCTTATCCAGTTCGTTCCCATTTAGTGATACTGCTTTGACTTCTGAGTGATTCGGCGCTTCTCCAAACAAATTTTCACTTCGCCAAGTTTTACAGATCTTCTCAACAGCTGTGGATGTTCAAACAACGGTGACCATCGGGGTCACCGATCAGGTGGGTGAATCGCCGAAACCTTCCTGAGCTCGCCGAGTTTTACAGACTCCAAGCGCATAGGGTGCCTTGAGTCAAACGGTGAAATATCATTGATCACCGGCGTCTTCGACGACTTGCCAACTGGGTCTGCTGCTCGCCATTCTGCACCTCTTTGGCACCTACCACACTTTAATATATAAAACTAAGACACTATTATTTTACTAGTATGCAAATATAAGATAATATGGGGTTTTGGGTTGCCTCCCAAACAGTGGTTGAGTTAACGTCGCGGCACGATGCAAGTTAAGAATTTAAGCTTCATAGTTGGAGCCACCCACATCATGATAAGGTAACCCCTGGTTTTCATGTGCGTGAACATGAGGTAATGCCTGCTCCATAAGCTTTTCTAGTTGTTGGACAGCTTTGGAGTGAGACCAAATTATGCGTTTTATGCCTTCAGTGTCCTATTTCAGTTCGTCCAGCGCTCTATCTTGCTCACTCAACTTGAGTAGAATGGTTGAGAGCATTTACTCAATGCGTTCCACCTCCTTGTCCCTATAACTCTTTCTTTCACCAAGAGGGGCACATTTATCCTTTTTTCTGGCACTGAGATTCGATCTTCATCACCCTCTTGGAAAATCCATCCACATGTGTCCTCATCGTGGCCATCATAACATCTTTCTCAATCTCTCGCTCAGCTTCAGCCATGTGGTCTAGCAACTGAGCCACTATCATGTAGGGAATATGTGCAGTCCCTCCTGGAATTAGTTGATCAAGTAACTGCTTGTTTTCGGGGTAGAGGCTTCTGTAGAAGCAGTCCATAAGAACAATGTCATGGATGCCACGATTTGGGCCTTGAGCTATTAGCCCTTTGAATCTTGCCCACGGTTTATGTATTTGATGTCCCTCCAACAGCTTGAAGGTCAGTATGCAATATTGGATCCACATTACCTCTAGTGGAGGAAAATCCATTGATTTGTGGGTGCTTATTCAACCTAGTTACACCTTGCTTCAAAGCATAACTTAACAGAGCAAGATCAAGAGTAAGGTTAGTACAACTACGGCTAAAAGAGAATGAAAACTTTACATAACTACAATTTCTCAAGTAGCGACACTCCCCGGCAACGGCGCCATTTTGATGCTTATAGTGACCAACGACACTAACCTACAGTACGAGTGTCTACGATCGTCAATAATATAGTAACCCAACCAAGGGTTGGGGTCGTGTCCCAAAGGAGTGGTTTAGAGAATTAGTAGAAAAATAAAATTAAGTTCAAACTAGTCGTAGCTAAAGACATTAACGATTAAAAACATTGTAAATTAAAAAGGGTGACACAAAGGTGTCAAATATCAAAGGGGGGTTTTGTCACAGGTAATAAAAAACAACAAAAATAACAAGAAAATCAAGTATGGGCAGAAATTCTTGGGGTGTGACTACAATACAAGTTAATATAAATCGTTGGGTTCATACATTCGATAGGAAATATAATAGTGACTAGGCTAACCTTTAAATGGAAATAAGTTCTGTCTTGAGCAACTTTACGGGCAAATTACCCCGTTTCAAATGTGTTCCTTTCGGACACCCATTTGCCGCATGAAGGCCAGCCTACGCCTTACCCCACTCACTCTCTCGAGCTGAGTGTTAGGATATATGACTAGGGCTCACCCTCTCAAGCTGAACCTCATGTCGACCCAC